>NC_134856.1:39117262-39417262 GCF_049852395.1 Peromyscus maniculatus bairdii | reverse complement strand
TTTCTACAAAAAACAATCTCTGCTGGTCCAGCAAGATGGCTCAGTAGGTAAAGGCACTGGACATCAAGCCTGGTGACCCAAATTTGATTCCCAGGATCCACAAGGCAGAGGGAGAGAACCTGCTCCCCCAAGTGACTCTGACCCAGTGCACCCACACACATACACCAATCAATTGTCAATGTAGAAAAATAAAATATTTTACAATTTTGTCATTTGTGAGTTTAAAAATTTTTTTGTTTTTTGTTTTTTTACTCAGAGATCAGATTTTAAGATTTGCCAGTAAAGAATCAATTGATCCAAGCCAGAAAGGACAACCTCCAGGGCAGGAAAGGGACTAACAGAAGACTCCAGAACATCTCTGTAGAGGTGCTAACAGTCTCGGGCTCCCATTGCCCCCCTCTGCCCCACTAATCTGCATTTTGTGGGGCTTGTAGGAGTTGGCTTTCACACCCTCACACACAATGGTTAGGACACCAAAGCCACGTCCTTGATAAAAGGGTGACGGAAAGACAAAAACATCCCCAGCAAAAGTCTTTAAAAATTTAAAGGTCTGATAAAGCCCTCCATTCCGCATCTGCCAGGGAAGGAAATCGCCTCCGGCAAGCACCTCTGTAGCAGCCCACCTGTATAAACACTTACCCCAGCCATTTTCTGCAGCTAGCCTGAGGGCCCGGGGCTCCTTACAGCTGGGGGAAGCCCCATCTTGTCACGTGGGTGAAACTAATGCATTGATGCTCTGGAAACGTTTTGAGGATCAAAGCCTGAGATCTGAAAACCTTGGCAAGAATGTAGCCACCTGAGGGCATAGGTGGGCCCTGCATGCAAGAGGCCAGAGCTCTCACAGCCAGGTGCAACATGTTCACCTGGCTCCACCAGCCTGCCTGCCTGCAGACAGAGATGAGGGCTGGTGCAGGGCAGGTGTCCAGGCTGATGCTGGAGAAAGGAAGGATTCATGAACTGGGTGGTGGTGGTGGTGAGTAGGCTGGACATTGACACCTTCCTCAGTCACTTTCTGCTTTATTTTTTAAGACAGTCTCTCACTGAATCTGGAACTCACAGATTCAGTTAGCCAGCAAGCTCTGGGGATCCACCCATTTCAGCGTTCCCCTTCCCCAGTTCAGTACCTGCAACTCACTTTTATGTGGGTGCTGGGGGTTGGAACTTAGGTCCTCCTAGCCTGCCCAGCCAAGCACTAAAACAACTGAGCCATTTCCCCAGACCCTGTCAGTTTTTTTAAAAAACTTTGTATTGATTCTTTGTGGATTTTACATCATGCATTTTGATCGCGTTCATCTTCCTGTCCTTCATATCTGCCCTCTGGCCTTGCAACACCCCCCACCCCAAAAGTAAAATAAAATTTAAAAGAAAAAACAAGCAAGAAGTCCTTGGCATGGAAGCGGTAGTGTGACACACTGAGTCACCCATCATACCCTTTAGTCTTTACTTGCAAGTGTTCATTGCTACAAATCACTGGTCTGGTGTGAGGCGTCTGGCTTGTGCTACACCATAGACGCTGGACCCTCAATGGGAGGGACTCCTGGTGGCCTGCTGTGGCCTTGTGTCATGGAGATCCTGCAGCTTTGGATCTGCAGGTCAGTGTGCGCTCCAGCGGCTTAGAGATGACGTGTGGGTGTTGGGGTGGGAGGCCTGGTTCTGGGCCTGGGTGGTAGCTGGATTGGTCAGCCTGCCAGCTTTCCCTCATCTTCCCCACCTGGGTGAGCTCTCCAGCACTGCCCTGGCTAGCTCACCCAATACAGCAGGCAGCAAGGAGCGGGGCCAGTTCTGCTAAGCAGGCAGAGACAGAATTGTGGTACATTTGAAGTGTTTTAGTGAAGGGTTCACAACGCGGCTATATTTACTGGGCGGGCACTTCCGCCTAGCCACTTCCGCATCAAAAGAGCGTCCCGTAGCTAGGATACCTCCGCCTAGCAAGTTCCGGGCCAAGGGGTCTCGCGTTATCAGAGTCCCGTGCCATTGCATGGTGATGTAAGCGCGCAACATGACCATGTAGTGACGTGACCTGGCCACGCCCCCAGCCGGTTTTAAAAGTCCGGCGCGATATTCCCCCCCTCTTCTCCACGCACGTGTCTTTCCCACAGGCCTGCACGTTCTATCCTCTGTTTCTAATTAAACTCGATAAGCGGATTCTGTCGTGTTTCATGACGTTTCCTTGCAAAGGGTAAGAACACAACGCAGACAAAACCTAACATTCTGGTGCCGTGCCCGAGCGGGCGCTCCCGGTGGGCGCTCCCGGCGGGCGCTCCCAGGCGCTTTCCGCCGGCAGCCCGCGGACCGGGGAATCTGCTCCGTACGCGACAGACCGCTCTCCATTCACCTGAATCGCATCCAATTTCCATCCAACACCGACCGGATTGGTGAGTGCCCACGCTTTCGGCCAGCGTAAACGGTTTCCTGCACCTGTGTGTTCGGCGCCTCACACGTGTTCTGGAGACCGGGGGAACCCCCGACCACGGTCTTCATTGGCTGCGGTCGGACCCTATCGCTGGCCAACTGGCCCAACTTTTCCAGCCGTCTCCCACGCCTGCAGCCTGAGATATTTTTCGCGTTGGGGGCCACCGTCGGGTGCGTCCCTGTAAATCCACGTGAGATCGACCCGGTCCATCTCCTTGACGAAGGAGCAAACGTGGTCTGGACTCCCGGGGAGTCCTTTCCTCACCGTGGAGGGGGCCCCTGCTTCTTTGGCTGACGAGCCTAGAAGCAGCCTGTGCCTGAAATCCGTCCTAGACTCTGGGGACGCCTGAGGTCTTGGCTCCGGATTACGTTTATTTTTATTTTTATTTTTATTTTCATTTTTATTTTTTTTACTTTTCTGCCTCTGCTGCAGACATGGGAAACAAGGCTTCCAACTCTGTTACTCCTTCCTCTCCATTGGGCTGTCTTGTTGAAGCTTTAAGACCTCTCAGTTTAATGCCTCACATAAAGATTTCTACACTAATTCGTTTATGTATGAAAAAATGGCCAAAGTATACTCTAGACAATAACAAAAACTGGCCGCCTAACGGCTCCTTGGATCCCGATGTTTTGCGGGAGTTATCCAATTACTGTCAGCGTTCAGGCAAATGGAAAGAGTTACCCTATGTGATAGCGTTTTTCTTTCTCAGTGCTAAACCATCTCTTCTGGATTCTTTTTCTCCTGCTCATATGATGTTAGCTATGCCTAAACCGGAGGATTCTCTGACTCCGGACTCTCTAACTTTAGACCCCGCTAATGAACCCCCTCCTATCCGACCTCCGGCTCCAGCTCCTAGAACAACCGTTCCTTCCGCTCCCCCTCCAGACTCTTCCTCTTCTAAAGCTGCTTCTTCCTCGGCAGCGGCTGCTTCCAAAAGCCCTGCCCTGGCTCCAAACTTCACTCCCCCTACCACCCGCTCTCGAGCTGCTAAGTCGGCTGATTCCAGCCATCCAGAACCTTCCACTGTTCTCCCTTTGCGAGAGGTGGCGGGTGTGGATGGACTGGTTAAAGTTCATGTTCCATTCTCTCTAGCAGAACTCTCTCAGATAGAAAGTAAACTGGGTTCTTATACGTCTAATTCTGCTTCCTTCATTAAACAATTTCAATATATAACTCAATCTTATAGTCTCACCTTTCATGATATATACATGATACTTTCTAATAATTTACTCCCGGAGGAGCGCAGGCGGGTATGGGAACAGGCTAGATCCCACGCAGACGAAATTCATCAGACTAACCTTTCACACCCCCCAGGAGCCGAAGCGGTTCCTGACCAGGAGCCACACTGGAACTATAACACCCAGAGTGGCTGTCTAGCCAGAGATAGGTTTATTACCTGTCTCCTGACAGGCCTCCGTAAGGCTGCCCTAAAACCAGTAAACTATGAAAAACTAAAAATGGTGATCCAAGATAAGGATGAAAATCCGTCTAAGTTCTTAGAGCGGCTCACCAAGGCTCTACTTCAGTTCACCAGCTTAGACCCGGAGAGCCCTGAGGGCAGGCAGCTGTTAATGACCCACTTTGTCTCTCAGAGCTTCCCCAACATTAGAGACAAACTTAAACGTTTGGAGAATGGCCCACTGACTCCGCAGGCAGACATGCTGGCAATAGCTTTTAAGGTGTACCATGGTAGAGATGAAAAAGCCCATAGAAGGAGCTGCCAGATGCTGGCAAGCACTGTCCGACCGGCTCCCCGAAAGCCGTCTGGTTCCTGTTACAAGTGCGGGAGAGAAGGCCACTGGGCACGGGCGTGCACCAACGGCACACGAAAGGCACCGGCAAAGCCTTGTCCGAAATGCCACAAGAGGGGTCACTGGTCAGCTGACTGTCCTGATGTCCCAAGCGACACAGGAACGCCAGATGAGGATGAATGTGACAACGACTCTCCGGCTGACTTTGTAGGCGTGGCCTACAACGAGGATTGACGCTGCCCGGTTTCCGCCCCGGCCACTCCCATCTCACACAGGGAACCAAGGGTAGTGATCAAAGTTAATGGGCACCCCATCTCGTTCCTTTTGGACACCGGAGCTACCTACTCTGTCCTGAGAGAGTTTTGGGGGCCCACCTCTCCTTCTCGTCTCCCTATTGTCGGGGTTGGGGGACAGCCTTATCTGCCTCAACAGACACCGCCACTTAATTGTATTTTCAGAGGCATCCCTCTCACACACACATTCTTAGTGGTGCCAAGCTGCCCTGTACCTTTAATGGGGAGGGATCTCCTAGCTAAGGTAGGGGCGTCCATTTCTTTCGCCCCACACATGTGCCTTATCCCAGACGCGCCAGCGGCTCCCCTCCTCCTCCTCCTAGCTACTAACTCTTCTGACTCGGACAAGTCTTTCCCCTTACCAGCTTCTCAGGTAGACCCAGAAGTCTGGGATACCCAGAACCCTTCTATTGCTAGACACCATCAGCCTGTTATTATCCAGCTACAGGATCCTGCCAGGTATATCACCCGAGCTCAGTACCCTCTCTCACTCGAGAGCCTGAGAGGACTTAAGCCCATTATTTCTGACCTCCTCAGGAAAAAGCTGCTCCGCCCAACTTCTTCACCTTTTAACACCCCCATACTTGCAGTTAAAAAGTCTAACGGAACCTACCGCCTGGTTCAAGACCTCCGGCTCATTATCTCTGCTGTGGTCCCTCTCCATCCGGTAGTGCCTAACCCCTATACTCTCCTATCCTCTATCCCCTCAGGAACCTCTCACTTCTCAGTTCTGGATCTCAAAGATGCCTTCTTTTCTATTCCTCTCAGTCCTCAATCTCAAAATATCTTTGCTTTCACCTGGACCGACCCTGACACTCACCGGTCCACACAGCTGACCTGGACTGTTCTGCCACAGGGATTCAGGGACAGTCCCCACCTATTTGGTCAGGCTCTGGCCTCTGACCTGCTTTCTCTGTCTCTCCCTGATTCTAAGCTAATACAGTATGTAGATGATATTTTACTCTGTAGCCCATCTTTACAGGTTAGCCAGACTAACACTTCTGCTCTCCTAAATTTCTTATGCAGCCGGGGTTACAGGGTATCTCCTTCTAAAGTTCAGCTGTCAGCTACCCAGGTCACCTACCTAGGTCTATCCATTACTCCAACTCACAAGGCTATTACTGTAGACAGGAAACGTCTAATCCAGTCCCTTACAGTCCCTTCCACTAAACAGGAAATCCTGTCTTTCCTAGGAATAGCGGGTTTTCTACGGTCCTGGGTTCCGTCTTTCTCTCTCCTTGCCCGCCCCTTATATGAGGCAGCTCAGGGCTCGCCACACGAGCCCCTCCTTCATCCTGTTACAAAACCTTTCCAAAGGCTTCAGCAGGCTCTTCTTCAGGCTCCAGCGCTCCATCTCCCAGACTTAACTCGTCCGTTCTCCCTTTATGTAGCAGAGAAAGGAGGATTCGCCCTGGGAGCTCTAGGGCATCAGCTGGGACCCTCCTTTGCACCTGTAGCTTATCTGTCAAAGAAGCTAGACCTTACCAGTCAGGGCTGGGCACCT
Source organism: Peromyscus maniculatus bairdii (assembly GCF_049852395.1). Taxonomy (NCBI): domain Eukaryota; kingdom Metazoa; phylum Chordata; class Mammalia; order Rodentia; family Cricetidae; genus Peromyscus; species Peromyscus maniculatus. The sequence continues at coordinate 39,411,301 of NC_134856.1, read as the reverse complement.
TGTATCCGTGCCTTAGCAGCTGCAGAGCTCCTTATTCGGGAATCAAAGAAGCTAAGTTTTGGGTCATCCATTACTGTTTTCTCTCACCATAACTTGTCCCATCTTTTAACTTATAAAGGCTTACAAACTTTACCTCCTTCCCGGGTTCTTTCTCTCCAGGTGGCATTACTAGAGGATGCCACGCTTACTTTCCGGACTTGTCCACCTCTTAACATTTCAAGCCTCCTCCCTCAACCTAACGCTGACTATTCTCCTTCTCATTCCTGCACTGAAACCTTAGAAGAGCTGTTACCTCACCCTTCACACATACAGGAGGGCACATTGCCTCAGGCTACTTATACCTGGTACACAGATGGCAGCTCCTTCCTATATGAAGGGACCCGTAAGGCGGGCTATGCCATAGTGTCAGACACTCAGGTGATAGAAGCACAGGCATTGCCCACACACACCACTAACCAACAGGCTGAGCTGATAGCTCTCACCCGTGCCTTCCAATTGGCAAAGGGACAATCTCTAAACGTTTATACCGATTCAAAATATGCTTTTCATATCCTCCTGTCCCATGCTGCTATTTGGAGGGAGCGTGGGCTTCTTACAGCAAAAGGAGGATCCATATCTAACTCAGGTCAAATTATGGCCATGTTGGAGGCTTCCCACCTCCCCAGGGCTATAGGAATTGTCCACTGCCGGTCTCATCAGACTGACAGCTCCATCATCTCTAGGGGAAACAACCGGGCTGACCAGGCAGCCAGAGCAGCGGCCCTCCAGGGCCAAGTCTCATCTCACCCACCGCAGGGAATCCATACAGTACAGCCTACACCCTCACAGGAAACTCCAGACACCAGACAAATCCTTTCCTATCTACACCAACTCTTTCATCCTAATAATCTTGCTCTGTCTCAATTCGTAAAAGCTCACCTGCAGCCCACCTCTGAGGACCTACAGTTTTTAAGAACAATTACTGCCTCGTGTGAGATCTGCCAGAAAACAGATCCCAATACCAAGTACAGGAGTCAGCCTTTTCCCACCCACCAGGCTAGAGGTTCCCTTCCAGGGGCTGACTGGCAGCTTGATTTTACTCATATGCCCACTGTCAAAAAAGCTAAATATCTCCTCGTGATGGTGGACTCATTTTCGAACTGGGTGGAGGGGTTCCCTGTGTCTAATAAGCGGGCCCAGACAGTTGCAGATCTCCTTCTCCGAGAGATTATTCCTCGGTTTGGAGTCCCTGCTTCTCTCCAGTCTGATAATGGTCCAGAGTTCACTTCCCAGGTTTCTCAGACAGTAGCTAAGGCCCTTAATATCTCATGGAATTTCCATATTCCATACCGCCCCCAGTCCTCAGGAAAGGTGGAGCGTACCAACCGGTCTTTAAAAACTATTCTTACCAAGATGTCACAGGAAGGAACTTCATCTCGACTGGGTAAGATTATTGCCTCTAGCTCTCCTCAGGCTCAGGGCTCTTCCTAAAAAGCCTCTTTCAGTCTCTCCGTTTGAACTAATGTATGGAAGGCCAGTTCTAACGCCAGGTCTTTTTCCCAAGCCTCCAGCTGTTCCAGACAGTCTGTTAACCCCTCTTTTATGTCATCTAAGGTCTATTCTGTGGAGCTATGCAGACTGTTCACTGCCTCAGCCATGTGACAATCCTTGTCCATCTCCAATACACATTGGGGATCAGGTTCTTCTTTCCCCTCCGGGTCAGCATCCTACACCCCTTTCCCCTAAGTGGCAGGGACCCTTCAAAGTAATTCTTGTAACCCCTACAGCTGCTAAACTCGAGGGCTTTCCTCACTGGGTCCACCTGTCTCACCTAAAACCTTTTATCTCACCTCCATCCCAGAAGAATCTCTCTTCATATACAGTGAAACAAACAGGGCCTCTCACTCTCAAGCTCCAGAGGACATCAGGATCCCCTGCTTTGCCGCCAATTCCAGAGGAATAAGGTACCACCCCTTCCTTTTCCAACCAGGGCCACACAGAGCCGGAGGCAAAAAGGACCATCAAAAATATCCAGGCGGTAAGGAATAATGTAATACAATAATTTATCATTGTTCAATACTCAGCAGCTGATCACCTGTGTTTCCCAAGTGTTAACCTAATAAGGAGAACAGGTGTCTTAAGTAAACTACCAAAGCAGGTGCTTTAAATGAATTACCTCTAATGAGGCTTGTCTCAGATAGGAATTAAGCAGAGTACTAAGACCAGATCTACCTCAGGTAAATGTCACATGCCTCTATCTGGGCAGGCCAAATCTACCTCAGGACAAATGCCAACTCCAAAACAAAATAATAATGATTCTTTCTCTCTAAGCTCTCTCTATGTCAACAGTATCTTATTAAATGAGAGGCCCCCAGCCATGACACAGGAGGTCCCCAGCACCAGCACGGATGGACAGCCGCGGAACCAGGAGAAGGCAGAACGTCGTTCCAGGACTTTCACCATTACTCCCGGACTTCACAAGATACCCTTCACACACCCCCCCCCCTCAAGAGCCAACCGACGCCCACTATTCAGCTGGAAGCAGTCTTTGAGAGAAACGTCGCCCCCGCACCCAGTCAACCACAATTTTTCTTTTTTTTTAAAAGTAAAAGAGTCGGAGCCGGGCGGTGGTGGCGCACGCCTTTAATCCCAGCACTCGGGAGGCAGAGCCAGGCGGATCTCTGTGAGTTCGAGGCCAGCCTGGGCTACCAAGTGAGCTCCAGGAAAGGCGCAAAGCTACACAGAGAAACCCTGTCTCGAAAAACCAAAAAAAAAAAAAAAAAAAAAAAAAAAGTAAAAGAGTCGGGAATGAAGGGTTCACAACGCGGCTATATTTACTGGGCGGGCACTTCCGCCTAGCCACTTCCGCATCAAAAGAGCGTCCCGTAGCTAGGATACCTCCGCCTAGCAAGTTCCGGGCCAAGGGGTCTCGCGTTATCAGAGTCCCGTGCCATTGCATGGTGATGTAAGCGCGCAACATGACCATGTAGTGACGTGACCTGGCCACGCCCCCAGCCGGTTTTAAAAGTCCGGCGCGATATTCCCCCCCTCTTCTCCACGCACGTGTCTTTCCCACAGGCCTGCACGTTCTATCCTCTGTTTCTAATTAAACTCGATAAGCGGATTCTGTCGTGTTTCGTGACGTTTCCTTGCAAAGGGTAAGAACACAACGCAGACAAAACCTAACATTTAGGCTGCTTTGGCCTACAGGGTCAGACTCTGTCAACACAAACAATGAAAATGAGTGGGTAAGTAAATTACACAACTGATGTTCTTTTTTGCATAATAAAAATAAGGCACAGCAGCTCAGAAACTGAGTGGTGCCCCCTCCTTTTCCTCAAAGAGGCAAGTTCTCTCTAGCAGAACCTGGTAGCACATGTTTGCAATCCAGGCATTTGGGAGGTTGAGGCAGGAGGACAGCCTCTGCTACACAGGAAGTTTGAGGCCAGTCAAGAACCAAAGAGAGCACACAGGCAAGATTCTAAGTAGTTAGTGTGTCTGTCTTAATTACTTTACTGCTACTGTGACAAAATCCTCTCACACAAGCACCTTGGGGAGGAAGTGTGCATTTGGGCTCACAGCTTGAAGACCCAAGAGTCCAGTCAGGCCTGGAAGGCAGGGGCTGAGGTAGCCATCTCACTGCATCCACACCCAGGACACAGAAATGAACCCGGACATTCGACTTTGCCTCCTTCTTAGTCTGAAACCTTCCTTAGCCCAGGGCATTCCCTCAGAAAGAAGGGGGCAGGTGTTCCGGCTCAGTGAACCTAATCTCAATATTCTCTCACAGGTGTGCCCAGAGGCTTCCTTCGGACTACAGATCCTGTCAGACTGAAAATCACCATTAACTATCACAATGCCCTTCCTGTTCCTTGAAAGCACTTTCGTTTTTTTGTCATTTTTTTTTTTAAGGTAGGCAAGCTGCTCACCCACTTCACAGTCAGGAAAAACCTTGAACTTCTGATCCTCCTGCCTCTACCTCCCAAGTGCTGGGATTATTCCCAGTTAAGGAACAGTTATGACACATTATGACTCACTTTTTTTGGCTTATTTTTTATCTATTTATTCTTCTCCCATGTATTACAATCCCGACTGCAGTTTCCCCTCCCTCCACTCCCCCCAATCCCCCCCCAATACCTCCCCTCTCTCCCAGTTCCACTCTTCCTTCATAAAAGAGCAGGCCTCCCAGGGAAATCAACCAAACAGGGCATAACAAGTTACAATAAGACCAGGTCATATCCTTGTATCAAGGCTGGATGAGGCAACCCAGTATGAGGAAAAGGGTCCCATGAGAAGACAAAAGAGTCAGAGCCACCCCCTGCTCCCACTGTTAGGAGTCCCACAAGAACACCAAGCCACACAACTGTAACATACATGCAGAGAGCCTAGGTCAGTCCCACGCGGGCTCTGTGGTTGCCACTTCATCTCTGTGAGCCCCTGTGAGCCCTGCTTAGTGGATTTTTGTGGTGTTCTCCACCCCTCCGGCTCCTACAATCCTTCCTCCCCCTCTTCCGCAGGGTTCCCTGAGTTCCACCTAATTTTTGGCTGTGGGTCTCTGCATCTGCTCCCATCAGCTGCTGGCAGAAGCCTCTCTATGATGACTGGGCCAGGCTCTGGTCTATGAGCATAGCAGAATATCATTAGGAATCATTTTATTGACTTTTTTTTTGTGTGTGTGTCTAGTTATGTTTGGCTCTGTTTTAGGTCTCTGGGCTAACCAGACTCTGGTTCATGGCCATCTAGGTAGTGCCAGGCATGGTCTCCCTCTCGTGTCATAGGCCTCAAGTTGGACCAGTCATTGGTTGGCTAATCCCAGAAGTTCTGCACCACCATTATCCCAGCACATCTTGCAGGCAGAACAAATTGTACGTTGAAGGTTTTGTGGATGGGTTGGTGTCCCAGTTCCCCCACTGGAAGCCTTGCCTGGTTCCAGAAGATGGCCGGTTCAGGCTCTGTATTCCACATTTTTTTTTTGTTTTTTTTTTTTTGCTTTTTTTTTTTTGTTTTTTTTTTTGTTTTTCGAGACAGGGTTTCTCTGTGTAGTTTTGCGCCTTTCCTGGAACTCACTTGGTAGCCCAGGCTGGCCTCGAACTCACAGAGATCCACCTGCCTCTGCCTCCCGAGTGCTGGGATTAAAGGCGTGTGCCACCACCGCCCGGCGTTTTTTTTTGTTTGTTTGTTTTTTTGTTTTTTTTTTTCAGAGACAGGGTTTCTCTGCGTAGCTTTGCGCCTTTCCTGGAGCTCACTTGGTAGCCCAGGCTGGCCTCGAACTCACAGAGATCCGCCTGCCTCTGCCTCCCGAGTGCTGGGATTAAAGGCGTGCGCCACCACCGCCCGGCTTTTTTGCTTTTTGAGGCAGGGTCTCTGTATGTAGTCCCGAATATCCTAGAACTTACTATGTAGACCAGGCTGACCTGGAACTCACAGAGATCTGCCTGCCTCTGCCTCCAGAGTCCTAGGATTAACGGCGTGTGCCACCATGCCTGACTATAACTCACTTTTTAACACACAATAACATATTTTTGAGACTTTTCCAAGTTAATACACATGACAATTTTGTGTGGCCTGTGAAGAATAGAGTCCCCCATCACACAGAGGGGCTACATTTTATTGATGGTCACATCATGCCAACAGCTAAGAGCTGTTTTCTCTACCAGAGGCCAGCCTAGCTGTCCTGAATATTAGCACCTTGAATTATTTTGTGAGGTAAGAGGTGGTAGCTGTGGCTTGCTCTGCTTCTCTGACCTTTCAGCTTTCACCCTGATATCTGGCTCCAGGTTTTTATTACAAGACCGTTTAGGATTCGTGCAGCATCCACTGTTCAACTTTAGGGGCACCAGTTCACAAAAAAGCCACTTGCTACATGAGGCCGGAGTCTCCACCCTGCCTGGGTTGGAATCCCTATCCTGCCAGCTGAGTTTTTGTTGTAGCCTCTCTGCGGTAAACTCCATAGGTTTGGGGGCTCCAGAAACCACAGGAGTTAGCTGCTTTCACACATTCCTCTGTGCTGACGGCTGACTCCACAGGCGCAGGCCCAGGTTCAAGCTCAGGCTCAGGCTCAGGCTCCAAACACTTAGCTGCTTTCGCATGTGGAGCCATGTGTGTCGTGTCGTGTCCCGCCCCCCCCACCCCCGGCACACTGCCGGCTTTTTGGTTTCCCCCCTCTCTGGTGGGTCATGACTTTCTCTGGGACCCCCTCCTTGGGTTGCCACCACATCGTCATCGGAATCGTTATTGTTGGAAGATTTGGTGAGTCAGCTGGGATTTCTTAAAGGGAGAAATTATTAAAAGAGAGGTTTTTTTTTTTTTTGTTTTTTTTTTTCCACATTAAAAATAAAATGGGCCGGGCAGTGGCGTCACATGCCTTTAATCCCAGCACTCAGGAGGCAGAGCTAGGCAGATCTCTGTGAGTTCGAGACCAGCCTGGTCTACTGAGCGAGATCCAGGATAGGCACCAAAATGACAAAGAGAAACACTGTCTCAAAAAACAAAACAAAACAACAACAAAAACTAAAAACTAAAAATAGCCGGGCGGCGGCGGTGGTGGTTGCGCACGCCTTTAATCCCAGCGCTCGGGAGGCAGAGGCGAGGCAGAGGCAGGCGGATGTCTGCAAGTTCGAGGCCAGCCTGGTCTCCAAAGTGAGTTCCAGGAAAGGCACAAAGCTACACAGAGAAACCCTGTCTCAAAAAAAAATAATAATAAAAAATAAAAATAAATAAAAATAAAATAGGAAACCCTATTACAATGAAAGGAGTTTGGTCTCTGTTTGATAATACACTAGATGGTCTGAAAATGGAACAATTAAATGAGAGGACGTAATGTCAACTATAAACATTATCGTTTGGATCATTCTTGTTTTATCTCTAAGAAAGTTGGTTTACATGAGTACCAAGTTGCTTGATATGAGTGTCAAGATACAAATCTTAGAAAAACTTATTAAAACAGATCATAGAGATATTCAGACACAGACAGAGGAATTTAAAGGAGAACCAATTTCAGCATTGCATTATAAGGTTACAGGGAAACAACCTAAGGCTTTCAAATAGCCAACCTTAATTTATCCAGTAACCTTACAGGAACTGCCAAATGATAGGTATTGACAAGACTGTATAAGAGCTGAATGGACTCCTGTGCAAATGTTAGATTTGAGGAAATTCAAAGAAGCAATAGTCTCATATGGCATGCACTCACCATTTGTGAAGCAGATGTCAAATTCACGATCAACTTGTAATAGAATTATCCCTCAAGACTGGAGAGATTTGGTTACAGCAGTCTTAGAGGCTGGTCCCCAGTTACAATGGAGGACCTGGTAGAAAGATGCGGCTAAGACCATTGAACAACAGAATAGGGGTAGAAGTGTTGAAATTTGCCAAGACCAACTTCTTGGGGAGGGCAATTATGCTGATATACAAAGACAATCTTTATATGATGACCACACCCTGGCTTCATGCCACACAGCAGCCTTGAATGCTTGGACAGAATTGAAGAAGTAGGAAAGAAAATTGAGTCATTTACTAAAGTTGTACAGGGCCCAAAAGAAACCACTGATTTCTTACAAAGACTGACTTCAGCAGTCTTCAGCAGTAAATAGGATGATACCAAATTCAGAAGCTAGACAAATAATAATTGAATCTCTGGCTTTTGAAAATGCTAATGCACAATGCAAAAAGGTAATTAGGCCATTAAAGGCAAGATCAGCAACCTTTGGAGGAATGGATCCAAGATACAATCAATATTGAATCTCATGACCATGATGATGCTTGGATAGGAGCGGTAATTTTCAGAGGTTTGAAAAAAAATAGTAATGTCAAATGTTTTACCTAAAAAGGGATTGTAAACAGGGAATTCCTAGAAATATTGTTTTTTCAAGGAATAATCCCAACAGAATGCCCCTCCCTTCTGGATCATGCAGATGGTGTGGCAAAGGCAGACATTGGACTAATAAATGTAGATCAACAAGGGACAGACAAGGTAATCCCTTGCCTTTGCCATTAGGAAACACCCTAAGGGGCCTCTCGAAGGCCCCCATGTCAAATTCCGTTCAGTTCTTTCCTGTCATCATAGAAGAAACTCCTTCCCAGACAATTAAAGAACCTAATGCCTATTCTAAAAAACCATACTGCTCTGGATGATAGAACAGCTATAGAAAAGAGAACAAAACATTTGGGAGAAACCATAAAGCATTTTTTTGGGGGCAAACTTCTATAAATGAACAAAGACCAAAACTAAAAATATGAATAAATGATGTTGTCACTGAAGTTCTTGTAGGCATAGGTGTGGATGTAACAATAATTGCACCAGAATCTTGGCATCCAAACTGGCCTCTTTAGAAGGTAAATGTTCAACTTTAGGGATTGGAACATTATCTCAAGTGAAACAGAGCAAGAGATGGGTTGAATGTATAGGGTCAGAAGGACAGAAAGAAAAATTAAAGCCATATGTGACTAATATAGTCATGAATTTATGGGGACATGATTTGTTACAGTAATGGAATACCCAGAATAACATTCCTCCAATCTCAGAAACAAACCATAAACTAACGTATGTTTCTGGGAAAAATATTAGAAGGTATTATAAGAACAGTCACTAACCATTCAGGTTGTACAAGAACAGGGCACAACAGCTGCTGATCTTTCAAAGACACCAACAGCCCTACCTTTAAAATGGTTAACAGACAAGCCTGTATGGGTTCAGCAATGGCCTTTAACAACAGAGAAACTGCAGGTCTTAGAACAGTTGGTACAAGAGCAGTTAAATGTTCAGCATATTGAAGGATCAACCAGCCCTTGGAATTCTCCTGTATTTGTTATTCTTTAGAAAGCCGGTAAATGGAGAATGGTAACAGATCTAAGAGCTGTTAACAAGGTAATTCAGCCAATAGGCTCTCTACAATCTGGAATTACTCTGCCTTCTCTGTTACCTAAAGGATGGCCTCTTATAGTTATCAATTTAAAAGACTGTTTCTTCTCAATACCCTTACAAGAAAAAGACAGAGATAAGTTTGCCTTCACAGTGCCTACTTATAATAATTTCAGCCTGTTACAAGATATCAATGGAAGGCTCTCTCACAGGGAATGTTAAATAACCCAACCCTGTGCCAGTGTTTTGTATGACAGCCATTGGAAGTAATATGTAAGCAATTTCCTCAATCTATAGTTTACCATTACATGGATGACATTTTCCTAGCTGATTTAAATGTAGATACTTTAGCAAGAATGTTTGAAGAAGTGAAGAAAATTTTGTCTTGTTAGGGATTACAAATTGCTCCTAAAAATACAAAGAGGAGATCTATTAATTATTTAGGATATAAAATAAGTCTACAAAAAATTAAACCCCAAAAGGTACAAATTAAGAGAGATCGATTACAGATCTTTAATGACTTTTAAAGCTTGCTAGGAGACATTTCCGATCTATGGACCACTATTGGGGCAAAAAATCATGACCTGAGTAATTTGTTCAAAATCTTAGATGGTGACAAGTACTTAAATAGTCTAAGAGAATTATCAGCTGAAGCCAAGAGAGAATTGGCTTAGGTGGAAAAGAAATTACAGGATGCATGTGTGGATTGTTTGGATCCAAAGCTTGATTGCATTTTGGTTATTTTACCCTCTAGCACTCACCTACAGGAATTTTAATGCAGAGGGAAGATATTATATTGTAATGGATATTTATACCAAATAAACAGAGTAAGAAATTAAAGACATATGTGGAAAATATTTCTAATTTGATTTTAAAAGGAAAATTGAGACTTCGTCAATTAGCAGGAATAGACCCAGCAGAAATTGTAGTACCTTTAAATAATGATGAAATTGACAAATTATGGGCAGAAAGTGAACCTTGGCAAAGAGCTTTCAGTAATTTTTTAAGAGAGATTAACAACAAATATCCCAAAAGCAATAGAATTTTATAAAGAGAACTAACTGCATCCTGCCTCTCCTTGTATGGGAAACACCAATATCTGGAGCTCCTACATTTTATTCTGATGCAAACAAATCAGGAAAGGCAGGTTACAAATAAGAAAATTTAAGTAAAGTGGATCAAAGTCCTTATAATTCTGTCCAAAAGTCAGAATTATATGCCATTCTGATGGTATTAATGGATTTTACAGAGCCTCTCAACATAGTTATTCTCAGTATGCAGAAAGAGTTGTTTTACACATTGAAACTGCTGAATTAAATCCTGATGAGTCAGAATTAACTTCGTTATTTATTCAGTTATAAGAAATAATCAGGAATAGGAATCATACCTTATATATAACACACATCCAATCCCACACGGATCTGCCAGGCCCTCTAGTACAAGGTAATGATGAAATTGATCAACTATTGATAGGAAATGTGCTGGAGGCCTCGGAATTTCATAAGAAAATCATGCCTATAGTAAGGGTTTGAAAAAGGATTTTTCCATAACCTGGCAACAAGCCAAGGAAATTATAAGGAAATGTCCTACTTGTTTTTTATACAATCAAACTCCACTACCTGCAGGAAGTAACCCAAAGGGTAGTCAAAGGAATGAAATCTGACAGATGGATGTGTTTCATTTTTTAGAATTTGGAAAATTAAAATATGTACACCACACCATTGATACCTATTCAGGATTTCAATGGGCAACTACTCTGAGTTCAGAAAAGGCTGATTCTGTAATCACACATTTGCTAGAAGTGATGGCCATCATGGGTATACCTGTACAAATTAAGACTGACAATGCTCCAGCATATGTCTATAGTAAAATGAAACAGTTTTTTGCTTATTACAATATAAAGCATATTACAGGTATACCACATAATCCTACAGGCCAAGCAGTCATAGAAAGATCAAATCGAACTCTAAAGGATATGCTAAATAAACAGAAAGTGGTAATAAAGACCCCCAGAAATAGATTACATAATGCTTTATTAACTTTGAATGTTCTCAGTGCTAATGAGAAAGGAACAACAGCCGCATAGAGACATTGGATATTAGAAAAAACACTACAGAATTAAATCAGCCTACATACTTTAAAGATGTATTGATCTCAGAACGGAAACCAGGATATGTGTTAAGTTGGGGATGAGGTTTTGCTTTTGTTTCCACAGAAAAAGAAAAGCTATGGATACTATCAAAATTGATAAAGGTCCGATTTGAACAAGAAAGACTTCTTTTTTTTTTTTTTTTTTTTTTTGAGACAGGGTTTCTCTGTATAGCTTTGTGCCTTTCCTGGATCTTGCTCTGTAGACCAGGCTGGCCCCAAACTCACAAAGATCCACCTGCCTCTGCCTCCTGAGTGCTGGGATTAAAGGCGTGCACCACCACCACCACCACCACCACCACCACCACCTGGCAAAAAAGACTTCTTAATTAGAACAGGCGATAGTTCATCAACCAGTATGACCATTCAATTTAAACGAACTTATATGACTAACAAGTGCTTTTCATTTGATCATATATAACTTGCCAAAAGGGAACCTCCCCAAAGTTAGGGTTGGGGAAGGGTTTTGTTTTTGTCTTTCAGGAAAATGAAGGCTAAGGAAGACCACTGGACAAATGAGACATCTGAAAAAATAAGGACAAATCATCCAGAAAAAATATGTCCCAAGAAAAAGAATAAATTGGCCTACTGGTATATCACATATCTAACAGGATAAAATTTTGTAAGTCTTCCTAAATGTTTGTTTCTACTGTTCTCTGCAGACACATAATGCAAATGGTCTTTATGTAGTCCCAGTTCAGTTAAAAATTAAAGCTGGCTTTGGAGTTGGAGTGTGGCTATCTCCTTCTCTAAACTAAGACATGCTTGTTAAAGGAAAATGCAAATCTCTGTATCATATCAGAAGAGCCACCTGATACAAGACAGAACAAAAACCAAAATTAAGGGACTATTCTTTTCCTAGTAGTCTCATGATCCTTTGGTTTTATTTTATCTCTTTAGAACTCTTCTTAAGGTATGAATTTTATATCAATTTTTTTTTGAGACAGGGTTTCTCTATGTAACAGCCTTGGCTGTCCTGGAACTCACTCTGTAGACCAGGCTAACCTCAAACTTACAGAGATCTGCCTGGCTCTGCCTCCCAAGTGCTGGGATTAAAGATGTGTACCACCACCACCTGGCTTCAAAATTTATAATATATAATATATAATATATAATATATATATGTATATAAAACTTTTGTCATTATATTAATGGTCATGTAGAGTACTAACTAATTCTAGAATAAAGGCTTCATCTAGCTTCCTGTCCATGTTTTTGGGTTTGAATCTCTATCAGTTTTCTGTAGTGAACTATGACCATGCCTAACAGCCACTTTGAAGTCTCCTAAAGGATCATATGGCCTCACAATGATGATTTCATCAGGACAATGATAACATCACTAAGCTGACAAACACCACATAAAGATTGGCTTTGGACTACAAACTTCTCAGGACAATTTCAAGGTGGTTAGCTAGGATGATCCAGCCTCACAGACTGCTTGGATTTGAGACAAGTTCTGCAGTTTCCCATTATGCAGAAACTGAACAACAAATGATTCAGCTACCACTCCCAGGACTTGATAATTAACCCCAAATTTTTCTTTTCAAGATCTCCTAAAGATTTCTTTGCCCCTAGACAGCAGGAAGTAAATTTAAGAACACGATGCCCACATTCCCAAGGGGTAGGGTGGGTGGTTTTTGGTCATTCAATGAATTATGGATATTTGTTATTGTTTTGGTGGTTGATTATAAGTTGTTCTTGGTAATGGTCAGGAATAAAGCTAAACAAAGGAGATTAGATTCAGGGTTCTTGTTTGAAAAAAAGAAAAAGAAAAAAGAGGACATAGATATGATAAGATACAAGGTAGATTATTGAATCTACTCTGAAAAAAATAGAGATATAGAAATAAAGGATAAAAGGGTAGATTATTGAATCTACTCTGAAAAGAAAAAGGGAGAATATGGATATAATAAGATAAAAAGGTAGATTATTGAATCTACTTTTAAAAAGCATCTACAAGTTTTAAATATTTTACATTGGATTGGATTTTTGTATATTGTATACAAACTGTGTATATTGATACAAAGTTGAGATTATTTTTGTTAGACCATACTGTACATACACTTCTAATCTTGTTCAAGGTATTGTACCTATACAGTTCACTTAATAATGTAATGCAAATTGCTGGTCCTTGAAAGTTATTATTACCAACTAATTAGGATATAAAGAAATGCAGGTTAGTAGTTAGTCACCTATTACAATGGAACTTGTCAGGTTAGGTATGTTTTCAAGCTCAAACAGAGATATACTTTAGATAGTCTTCAAACACTTTAGAGATCGGCAAAATATGGCATATAAGATGTTTTAAGGCCGGGTGGTGGTGGCGCACGCCTTTAATCCCAGCACTCAGGAGGCAGAGCCAGGCGGATCTCTATGAGTTCGAGGCCATCCTGGGCTACCAAGTGAGTCCCAGGAAAGGCACAAAGCTACACAGAGAAACCCTGTCTCGAAAAACCAAAAATAAAAAATAAAAAAAAAGATGTTTTAATAACATAGATTCTTTTTTTTAAATGACAATGAGAAATGTCAGCTCCTGGCAGCACCAATCTACTTCAGAGAAGATGATGGGCATTGAAGAAAACTTCATATTGAGTTTACTTTCTTTGTGGCAAAAGTTAGCCATTGGGCAAGAAAGTGCCCTTGCCTCAACTGATGACAGTATGCTGTCCAAATGGACAAACAGGACACAAAAGAAGGACTGCCAAACCATGCTAAGACAAGGCAGGAAGGCCCTTCAGAATATCCTGCTTTACAGAAAAGTCTGTCAGATATGCTAAGCCTGTAGGCCGAAGATGGATGCCCCAACGTTGCAGAGGAACCTTGAGTGACTGTCCAGGCAGCCAGCTGTTTCTGTCATTTCTGGAGGTTGCTTGCATACACTTCCTGTTTACTTAGGTAATATTATTTCCTTCTCAGGTCTGCGATGGAGTTCAATAATTTATAGTTATAGTTTTCCTTGTTAACAAATTCAGAAAAGAAACTCACTAAAGAGGTGTAAAGTGTATAAGTTTGAAAGACATCAAAAGATAGTTTTCGGGGCTGGAGAGATGGCTCAGTGGTTAGGAGCACTGACTGTTCTTCCCAAGGACCCGGGTTCAATTCCCAGCACCCACATGGCAGCTCACAACTGTCTATAACTCCAGTTCCAGGGGATCTGATACCTTCACACCAATGCACATAAAATAAAGTTAAATAAATTAAAAAAAAAAGATAGTTTTCAGTTGGTAACATAAGTTAGGATAGAAAGTGAATTAGGTACAGCACTTTGGAGTCACCAAAATATGATAAACAATGGAGTATTTTCTCTGAATTTATTAATTGTTAATGGACTAGACATTATTAATGTAATTATTGACTGTATATATTGTATATAATTATTGTACTTTATGTGTATAGTTTTTCTTATATTTGTTATAACTTTCTTTTATTATTTGAGACAAAAAAAGGGGAGATGTGGTGATATATTGTTTATAATCTAAGAAATAAAGCTCTCCTGAAGATCAGAGGACAGAGCCAGCCATAGAATTAGCCACAGAGGTCAGGCAGTGGTGGCACACACCTTTAATCCTAGCACTCGGGAGGCAGAGGCAGAGATCCATCTGGATCTCTATAAATTCAAGGCCATACTGGGCTACATGAGATTAATCCAGTCTAAAAGAGAAACAGCCAGGCAGTGGTAGCACACACCTTTCATTCCAGCACTTGGGATCACACACCTTTAATCCCAGCACTAGTAAGTTTGAAACAGGAAGTGATATGGCTGGGCAGAGAAAGGAATATAAGGTGGGAGGAGACAAGCATTTACTCTCTTGCAGAGGCTCTGTCAGGCTGAGGATTGGTGAGGTGAGAGGTGGTAGCTGTGGCTTGCTCTGCTTCTCTGATCTTTCAGCTTTCAGCTTGATATCTGGCTCTGGGTTTTTATTATAAGACTATTTAGGATTCGTGCAACAATTTTGGTGTTGTCTGTGGTGCTGACTGAACCCAAGGTTTTGTGTTTTTGAAGTTTTTCACAGTGTTTGGGCTTTGCTGTGATTTGAATACATCTCCCAAATGGATGTGTTAAGAGTTTGATTCCCCATTGTAGTGGCGTTAGGAGGTGAAAGCTAATGAATAGTGGTGAGGTCACAAGGGCGGAGCCTTCAGGAATTATCGTCCTTGTTTTTTTGGAGATAGGGTCTCAAAGAATGATTATCCCGATCTTGAGTAGGAAAGCCCAGCCCACTGTGGGCAGCCCCATTCCCTGGGCAGGTGGTCTTGGGCTAAGTGAGCATTCCTCCATGGTTTCTGCTTCTGGTTCCTGCCCTGACTTCCCTCAGCGATGGACTGTGACCTTTAACCTGAAATAAGCTTTTTCCTCCTCCTCTAAGTTAAGCTTGGTCCGAACGTGTTACCGCAGCAACAGAACAAGACTGGAACATGAGCCTTGCTGCCTGTCTTCTCTAGCTGCTCAGCCATCTCGAGCCCCCCTTCTTCCTGCTTCTCCGGGTCCTGGGGATTGAATTAGAGCCTCACACTTGCTTGGCAAGCACTCTGTCACTGAGCTATACCCTCAACCTCAAGCCTCCATTTTCTGCTGGTTGTTTTTCCGTTTGTTCTGCTTCCGTTTTTTGGAAGCAGGGTTTCACTATAGCCCGGTTTGGCCTCAGACTCACAGAGTTCTGCCCGTCTCTGCCTCTAGAGTGCTAAGATTTCAGATGGGCACCACCACATCTGGTTTGGCAGTGTCATTTTAAAGTATAATGCAAGTTTTCTTTTGGTCAAGTCTAATTGATCTGATTCCTTCTCTGGTTAGTCACACTCTCGGTGTCCTAAGAACCCTGCCCGATTCCAGGTCAGGAAGTCTCTGAATTTTATAGTCTTCCCTCTCAAATTTATGTGTTTGGCCCAGTTAGAATTCTTTTTTTTTTTTTTTAATATGGTATAAGAATCTAGTGTGGCACCAGGCGTGGTGGCTCAAGCCTTTAATCCCATTCTTCAAAGGCAGAGGCAGGCAGATCTCTGTGAGTTCGAGGCCAGCCTGGTCTACAGAGTGAGTTCAGGATAGCCAGGGCTGTTACACAGAGAAACCCTGTCTCGAAAAACAAAAAACAATATTAACAACAACAATAATAGTAATAAAATTCTAGGGTTAGTATTTAGATGCAGCTATCCATCTATTGTAGTCTGGCAACATTCTTTCTTTCCCCGTTGGATGATCGGGCAGCCTTGCTCAGAATCAGTTGTCCACCACTACCTCATTGGATAATAAGAGAGCAGCCTCCTGCTATTCCCTCCTGGGAAGAAGTTCTCTTGTTTTTAGCGTTAACTATGTTGCCTAATAAGGTTTAGGATACTTGTAATATTACATAATATATTATACTGGAGTGTATAGTATACAAAGGCAATTTTAAACAGCAACAGGAATTTCCCTTTGGTTTTGGTTCATTCATGTGTAATTGTAAGTGAACACTGAGTTTTAGCATCCACGGCTTTTCCCTTCAGGCATTGAGATAATCCTATTTTTCTCCTTTAACCAGTGTTAAAGTGTGGAGTAGTACACGAGCAGATTTCCTGCTGTTGAAATGCCATTGAATTCCTATGTAAACCAACTGTACTTTTTTTTTTAAGTGAGATCCTTTCCTAGCCTGACTCAGTTCATGCCTTGGAGAGGCAGTATCATTTCTTGTCTCGGCTCCATGTCAGAACTCCAGTTTTGTTGGACACAGTGCCACACACCTTTAATACCAGCATTTGGGAGGCAGAGGCAGGTGGATCTCTGTAAGTTCAAGGCCAGCCTGATCACATATAGTCACTTTTATCCATATATACACACACATATATATATACACATACTTTATCCATATATAGAGATACAGATAGTAAATGTATATACACACTTTTGTCATCTCATAGAACAACTCCTTCTCATGTACCAGACGACACTGATCAGAGGTCTATGTGTGTTATAGTCAATGCTGCCAGCTGCCATTTCCTGATCCCTCATTTCTAGCATTATGTTGTATTCTACAAACAGTTCACTTGATCCACCCATCGCTTTATTTGATAAGTGTTATTATCTGTATTCTACACATTAGGAACTGAAGCATGGAGAGGCTAACAGGTCAGTGGCCATGGCACAGAGCTGAGTTCAAAGTCAGCCTTGTCCCATTGTAGAATCTGTGTTTCCAAACACTGCTTTTCATTCTTGAGGAACCTCACTTTGCCTGCTCCAGCGTGTCATCTACAAAACAGAGTGTGAACTCCCATGACCACATTGAGTACAGAACATACCGTGTGACCAGTGTGTGACTGTAAATTGCCAAGTGCAATTGGCTGGAGTCATTTGTGGTTTGATTGGTTTCGGTGTCTGCCCTGACACATGCTCACATGAGGCATCCACAGTGTTAGCTCTCTCAGGGAAATCGTAGTGTATACTTTTTATTTTCAAGCTCTTCAGAAAATAATATTAATAACGGCTTTACTTAAAATTTGGCCCATAATTCTCTAATTGAAAGTATGTGGTTTTGTGTTTTCATAGTTACAGACTTGTACAGCCATCACTAGTCAGTTTTAGAACATTTTCATTGTCCCCTAAAGATATCCCATCTCCTACCCAACCTCATCTCTGCCTAAGCTCCCTGGCTAGCATCAGCCACTTGTCTATCTTATATACCTATTCAGATTTGCCTATCTCCTCTATTTTGTAAAAACAGATTCATAAAATAATCTTTCTGTTGTTTGTTTATTTTTGAGACAGGATAGCATTTAGCCCAGGCTGGCCTGGAACTCACTATGTAGAGGAGGATGACCTTGAACTCTTGACCTTCTTGCCTCCATCTCCCAAGCACTGAATTGTACTCATGCCCCCTCCCTCCGCTCCTGGCTGCAGTAAGTCTTTGTGACTCTTTTTCCTACTTTGAATTATGATTTTGTTTGTTTGTTCTCAAGCTATAGCCCAAATTGACCTCCCACTCAGCCTCCTGAGTATGGTGTGGACCACTGTGCCCACTTGAATGATGTTTTGGGGATTTATCTATGATACGCCATGTGTTAAAAGTTCATGTCCTTTTATGCCAAGTCATGTGCCATTGTATAAATACACCGCATTCAGTCTATCCATTCATCAGGTGGTGGACTTTTGGGTTATTTTTATACTTTGGCTGTAAGGAATAATGTTGCAATGAATACAGCACAAGATTTTTGTAGACGTGTGCTTTCTAGTCGCATGTTTCGTTTTCATACAGTACATAAACAGTACCCTTTCTAACACAGTCCTCCCTATGTCCAAGGTGAAGATGTCCTCTGGCCCTTGTAGCTAATCTCAGTGATTTCCGAGTTAGCCTTCCCTGTTCCCACTGCAGGCTCCCCTGCCTCAGCAACGTCAACCAGAGCAATTGCTTAGCTCACAGTGCTAGAAGTGACCACCAATCTCGTCCCTGCCCCTTTTTCCTGCCTTTACTACCTTTCAACCCAGTGCTGTGGGCTCTTACTGCAGTTTTTCCTACATTAGGGCAGCGGCCTCCTCCCTGTGCTCCCCACTTCCGCCTCTGTCTGCAGTCTGTGCCCCACTTCAGTCAGATCATGTAGCTACTGTGCCCCAGATGTCCAGAGCCCTCACACTGCCCACAGGCCAGGGGAGCTCTGCCTCCCTCCCCTGGTTCATCTTCTCTCTCCCTTTTGCTCCACTGGGCACAGTTGTCAGTGCGTCCCACAATGTCAGGAATTTAGAAAATAACACTCATTTCACACGCTCTGTGTGTTGCTGGCTGTGATTTGTCTAGGAGTCCCTATTTCCCTTTACAGCTTGCTGTGGGCAAACACAGGTTCTTTTATTCCAATCTTAATTACTAATAGGAACTCTCAGCTCACATATCACACAGCACACAATAATTACATTCATATACATATGTATGGCGGCTACAGGCTGGCTACAAAAGGGTTAAAAAGGCCACAGCAGACTCCAAAGAGGCCTTGCTGGAGGAAGAGGCAGAAGGCTGACAGAGTTGTAAACAGTGTCTGGGGTGAAGGGGGTGTTTAGATAAAGAACCAGGTAGGAGAACCATTGAAGGCCCTGCTGCAGGGCCAGGCCCCAGGGTCCCAGCTGAGCTGAGCTGAGTTCAACTGCCAAAGTAAGGTGTGAGGTCATGAATGTGGAGGCGAAGCATGGGACCTGACCCAGATGGACAAATGAGTGGATGGACAGACTGCAATTTCTGTAGGCTGTGTCGGCAGATAAAGACCAGCCGAAGCCCTGGAATACTTGGAAATTGTCTGCCTGTCAGTCCCTTGATGCATATACCTGATGGTCAGATGGCAGGTCACTGGGGGTCCTCACGATCACAGTGTCTTCTTCTTGTAGGGTCCAGGAGAGGGTGTTGCGCCCTTTCCTTAATCTGTCGTGTTCCATAAGTTCTTAGGCCTGGATTTCCTGCTATAACTTTAAATATAGTCATGTGCGCATATGGTTATTCATCCCTTCCTTTGAAGGAACAACCATGTATGTTTAATGTTCCTAGCCCCCCGGTGCATACCCGTGATCACAAGGCCCTCCGTGCCTCTGACAATATTCAGTTTTGAAAAGGCAGTCTTGGGCAGTGAGATGGTTCAGCCAGTAAAGCTGCTTGCTGCCAGTCGCTTGAACTCACATGGTGGGAGGACAAAACCAGCGCCCTGGAAGCGGTGCCCTGATCTCCACATGCTCACTAAGGCACACGTACACAAGTAAACAAAGGTTTAGAAAGTTCACGTGACTAAGTTAGTATTTATTCAGACATGAAAAGAAATAACTAAAATTTACAAAAATCCCTGACAGCCAGGTATGGTATTGTCACCTGTAACCTAGCAGCACTTCAGAGGTTGAAGGCAGGAGGATGGAGAGTTCAAGGCCAGCCTGGGCTACATCATTCACTTGTGTGACTCTGTGTAGCAGCCACTAATCTGAGATGAAAGGATGGTTCTGCTACTTTTTTGTTTTTGTTTTTTGTTTGTTTGTTTTTCCAAGACAGGGTTTCTCTGTGTAGCTTTGCGCCTTTCCTGGAACTCATTCTGTAGCCCAGGCTGGCCTCAAACTCACAAAGATCCGCCTGCCTCTGCCTCCCGAGTGCTGGGATTAAAGGCATGCGCCACCACCGCCCAGGGGTTCTGCTACTTTTTTCGTGGGCCACTCAGGTAACAGGCCATCTTGGCGTAGACGAAGGCCTGATGGTCTCATTCCGCCATCTGTTGGTGCAGGCTCTTGGTGGGGCTTCTCCCTCCACGTGGTTTCATTCTCAGGAAGGCTGGCTTGGGCCTTTTCATACACCAGTAGAACAGCTTTAAAAAGTCAAGGGCAGCCGGGAGTGGTGTACATGCAGAGAGGCAAGTAGATCTCTGAGTTTGAGGCTAGCCTGGTCTACAGAGTGAGTTCCAGGACAGCCAGGGCCACACATAGACACCCTTTTTTGTTTGTTTGTTTGATTTTTAAAGACAAAGGCTTTTCTACTTTCCCATGTTGCCATGGACTGCACTTTTTGCACTCTTGACCCAGTTTCTTTCTTTCTTTCTTTCTTTCTTTCTTTCTTTCTTTCTTTCTTTCTTTCTTTCTTTCTTTCTTTCTTTCTTTCTTTCTTCCTTCCTTCCTTCCTTCCTTCCTTCCTTCCTTCCTTCCTTCCTTCCTTCCTTCCTTCTCTCTCTCTCTCTCTCTCTCTCTCTCTCTCTCTCTCTCTCTCTCTCTCTCTCTCTCTCTCTGGTTATTCGAGACAGGGTTTCTCTGGGTAACTTTACGCCTTTCCTGGATCTTGCTCTGTAGACCAGGCTGGCCTCGAACTCACAATGATCCGCCTGCCTCTGCCTCCCAAGTGCTGGGATTAAAGGCGTGTGCCACCACTGCCCGGCGTGACCCAGTTTCTTGACGTCTTCTCAGGAGACTTTCAGAACCAAGTGATTTCTGGTTAAGGAACAAAAGGAAGTTGCCCCAATTTCCCCATGGATTTACAGGAGAACTGGTAACAAAAGCAGTAACAACTCCAGGAGAAGACACTGCAGGAGAACAAAGCGCATCTGTGCAGATCCACACGTGACAGCATGACTGGGCATGCTGAGTTGTGGTCAATGATCAGTCTTACCAGTCGGAGCTGACAGTTATCACCTCTGGAAATTTGGACATTTCCCAAAAATTAGGAATTGAAAGACCCTAGCCCTTCAGGCTTACACCCCCAAGCCTCAGGAAAAGAGAAACTTCAAGCACCAGGAAATGAGAAACTAAAAATCTAGTTCCAAGAGCAACCTGACTTAGCCATTGTTGAATCTCCCCTGCAACCATATAACAATGTAAAAAGATTTCTGTTAAGAGATGTGCTCAACTGTGACTGGGATAGTTGCAGGTGTTCCAGGAAAGACCACTGTGACCTTTGTGTAAACTCCACTCCAGCGCTGATACCCCCCCTTGAGGTTTCAGGAAAAATGTACCTGTTGACGTAACTGTACCCCCTCTGTGATCACTCTGTACCTAGACCATGATCTTGTGAAACCAAATTGTATGGGAATTGTAATCTTATGGCTTTTGTGGGTTTTTCCTTTAAAAATCCCCATATGGCTGCAGTAAGATGCGGCTCTTGCTCTTAGGAGCAGAGGAGCCCTTCTGTACAGAAGCTTCATAAATCCTCCTGCTATTGCATCAACTGGACTGGAGTCTGGGTTCTTGGGGCGCCCACTTGAGACCCTAAACTTTGGGGTCCAACAGAATCTGACTTGCTTTTTAATCTGCTCTGCTTGAGTGAGTTGATTGGTTGGTTCAATAACAAATATGCTGGGGTACCCCCCTCTCCCCCAAGTCACAGTCTCTCACAGTCTGTGTTTGGAATGGTTACTGTAACGGCTTACTTCCTATACCATCTCAACTGTGCTAAGGGATGCCAGGCTGGCTGATGAAGCACTGTTTCTGAGTGTGACTGTCAGGGTGTTTTCAGCAGAGATTAGGAAATCAATCAATCCACAGACTCACTAAGATCACCCTCACCAGTGTGGGTGGGCATCATCCAATCCACTGAGAGGTCAGTGGAACAAAAAGTCAGGAAAGGAGCCAGGTGTAGTGGCACATGCCTTTAATCCCAGCACTGGGGCGGGGGGGGGGGGGGGACGGACAGAGGCAGGCAGATCTCCGTGTGTTCAAGGCCAGCCTAGTCTACATAGCATGTTCCAGACCAGCCAGAGTTACATAGTGAGACCCTGTATCAAACAAAACAAAACACCACTAGGAAGAGAGAATTCCCTCATCTTGAGATGGGTCATCCATCTTCTTCTGTGCTCAGTCATTACAGGGCCAAATGTGGGGATGTCAGATTTACCTCAGCATCCATTCCCCTCCCCAATCCTTACCCTGATTCAATTTTGGCAGGGTCTGAATTAGTACCACAGGACTCTGAGTGTATCATAATACTCTCAGCCTCCATGAACTTATGATGTGACTTCCATAATAGATCTCTTCTTTCTACATATAATATTCATATATATCATATATTAATATATAACATCCACACACATTCATATATATAATCATAAGTATAATTTACATTATTTTATGTTAATTGTTGTTTTACCTGCATGCATGTCTGTGTGAGGGTGTCAGAAGCCCAAGAACTGGAGTCACAGACAGGTGTGAGCTGCCACGTGGGTGCTGGGACCTCAACCTGGGTCCTCTGGAAGAGCGGCCTGCACTCCCAACCACTGAGCCATCTCCAGCCCTAGATCCCTTCTTCTATGTCTTATTGGTTCTATTTCTCAGAGGAGCTTAACTAATGCAAACCTTGAAACTCTCACAAACTCTTCACATTATGTTAGTCAAAGCAAGCCGCAAGACCAGACTCAAGAATGTGAGAACAGCATCTGGTTTTGTTTCTGTTGCTCTGATAAAACACTCTGACAAAAGAAACTTGGGCAAGAATGGAGTTTATTTTAGCTAACAGTTCCATTTCAGCATACAGTCCATCATTGTGGGGAAGTCAACGGAGGGACCTGAAGTAGCGAGTCATATTCACGGTCAATAGCAGAGAAACGAATGCATGAATGCATGCATGTCTACCTGCTTGAACTCAGCTTGCTTTCTTCACTCTTGTATGGATCAGGATCCCTTGCCTAGGGGATGGTGCCACCCACAGTGGGATGGGTCTTCCATATCAATTAACATAATCCCCTACAGACATGTCCACAGGCCAATCCAATCTAGACAATCCCTCATTGAGACTCCTTGAAGGAAGGTTTCTCTAATAAACTGACACCTGAATAGATACCTGATGTGAGTCACACAGAAGAACATTTAACACAGAGGGAAGAATAAGCACTAAGTGTTGACTTAGGAAAGCATTTGGTATCACTTAGAAAAACCAAAAAGGCTATGGCTTGCTGGGCATGGTGGCACATGCCTGTAATCCCAGCACTGGGGAGGCAGAGGCAGGTGGATCTCTGGGAGTTCGAGGCCAGACTGGTCCACACAGTGAGTTCTGGGACAGCCAGAGCTACATAGTGAGACCCTGTCTCAAAACAAACAAACAAACAAACAAACAAACAAACAAACAAACAAAATGAAGAAGCAAGAAACAAGATGGATGAGGGAGAGAAACAAAAAGTGAGATTACAGACCTGAGGAGAAGGACTCAGCATCGAAAGGACTTCACTAAATAAATAAATAAATAAATAAATAAATAAAAGAAAAGAAAAGAATTCAATGATGTCATTTTCTCCCTTGTCATTTTGAGGGCCTTGACTGTTTCCCTGGTGGCTTTTAGTCTTTCCTATATCCTAATAAAGCTGCATTTTATTCTGGAATAAATAAATTAATTAACTTAAAAAAAAAAAGGACTTTCACTTAGAGTGAAATGTGAAGTTCCTGGAACTTTGTGTTTGTTCGTAGGTTTGGGGTGGGTTTTGTTTTTGTTTTTAGTTGCAGACAGGAACTAAAATATTTTGCTGATATTTTATTTATAAAAGTTTTCAAAATATACCAAAAAGTTGAAAGAATTGTACCAAAAAACAAATAATGTAGCTCCACTACCAGGGATCTCTAACTCGTATTTATATTTGATTTTTGACATATCTTTTCATCTATCTACCCCTATTAGCTTTGAAGAGTGTTGTTTTGTTTTTTGAAACAGAGTCTTGACATGAAGCTCAGGCTGGTCTAGACCCCACTATGTAGCTCAGGCTGGCTCATACTTAACGATCTTCCTGCCACAGCCTCCCAAATGCTGGGATTACCATGTGCATCGTGTGCTTCCACATTTCTGGTGGTTTGTTTGTTTTTAATGGTAAATTACAGGACTGCGGAAAGTTGCTGGAGAGACTTCAATGGGTGAAGGAGGCTGACAGTGCAGAAGAAAAGGGTGGCCAGGCGGGAAGCGAAAGCCCAACCAGTCGGTCTTGTAAAGAAGGGAGTTGCAGGAATCAAGGTGGGGTCTAGGGACAGACTTCAGTAAGTAGGTGCAGCCGGGTGTGGGACTTTCTGGAAGTTCTCTGATGAGGTCATCAGTTGAGAGTGAGCACAGGGGAGGATGAGCATGCGTGAGAAGAGGGAAGCGAAGTTGTGAAAGAACCTTCTAGGGGGTGGGAGAGCGAAAGGCTTAAGAAAAGCAAGCAGTGAGACCACCCGGGCGTGCTTGGGGATGCTCTGGGTGTGGCGGCCGCGGGTTTTCCTCATCCCCTCAGACGCAGCAGGAGTGCAGGAGTGTGTGATGGTTTTGTCTGGGGGAGCACAGCAAAGAGGAGCAAGAGCTGAGCGTGGACAGCAACGTCTGAGAACTGAAGCCACACAGAGAAGGAAGCGAGGGAGAAAGCTCAGAGACACCACCGAAGGGCCGTGGGATCGGAGCCTTGCCGGACAGAAGGGAGCCGAAGGATCCCTGGAGGTGGAGTACCGGAGGGTGGGTGGACAGCTGGCGATTATCAAGCAGGATGCTGGAAGCTGGGACGAAGGCCTTCTGGTTATCGGGATGAGAAGGTCAAAGCCGGCACCGTGGGTGGGGGAGGCTGAGGTAAGGCAGAGGATGAACTCACTGGGGTGTCCAGGGATCCAAGACGGTTTTTGTTTGTTTGTTTAGTTTGGATGACCCCAGGCCTTGCTTATTGAATAGTCTCTTATTATGACCCATGGCTGTGGACCCTGTCTTACAGGCCCAAACTGTACATTTCTGGAAACAGAGTATAATTCCAGTACTGCCCCCTGGAGTTGTGCTGCGCAACCCAAGAATTATGGGTAAATGCTGTTCACTACTTTCATCCATGAAAATCTGTTTTTCTTACTTTTTTTTTTTTTTTTTTTTTTTTTTTTTTTTTTGTCTAGACATGGTTTCACTCTGTAGCCCTGGCTGTCCTGGAACTCACTCTGTAGACCAGGCTAGCCTCAAACTCACAGAGATCCTCCTGCCTCTGCCTCCCGAGTGCTGAGATTAAAGACCTGCACCACCACCCCTGGCTTCATCATCTATGAATTCTTAATGTCCCTTGTCCACACCCTGGCTTTTCTTTTCTTTAGTGATATATTTAACTGGAAACAGACGTAGGATCTGGACATCGAGTATCTTTGTTGTCATAGTTTTCAAACCTAGACTTTGCCTATTGACTGAAAAAACCCGTTTTGGTCAGCTCCCTGCAGGTGATCGTACGGTGGAGGAGGAGAGCCTAACTGCAATGCTGCAAGCTTGTCCAGTTCCAAGCTCCGGGGACAGGGTTTATTCATTGCATTCCTAGTGCTTCCCCAGTGACAGGCTGCACGAAAACTCTCGTTTGCCTCCCGCCAGCTGCAGATTTCATTATGGATCACGTTGGATAGAGGAGGAGGACACAGTGTGCCTGGTGAGCTGGGTGGCCATTCCTGCATGCTGGCCTTGCGTTCTTGTGGTTTTTAAATGTCTTCTCGGGTGAAAAATAACCTCCTGTTCACGCCAGGCCTTTGGTCTTTGTTGACCTACAAAGCCTGGAAGCCTGAGATCTCAAATTCAAGTACAGGCCTTTTAAGCCTGGTCAATCAATCAGGCTGTACAGTCAGAGCCTCAGTAAGTATGAGCTGCTGAGGCAGAAAGAGCAGAATATGCAGAGGAACACATCGCATGCCAGGAAGTTAGACGAAGAGTGTGTGTGTGTGTGTGTGTGTGTGTGTGTGTGTGTGTGTTTCTATACTTGATCTTATGTGATAAGTTGCAATCAAAATTCAGGGGCACGGCTGGGTATGCCGTAGCAAATCTTTGATCTCAGGATTTGAGAGGCAGAGGCAGATCAAGGCTAGCCTGGTTTATATAGCAAGTTCCAGGACAGCCAGGGCTGCGTGGTCTTAAACAAAACAAAATAAAAACAATTCAGGAGCGCTACAAGTATTGCATAAAATTCCCTTCAAGCAATATAATGTAAGGTGTATATGCAATAAATCACATTTGGGTTTAGACTTCAGTCCCATCCCCAAGATCCCTCCTCATGTACCTGTAAATATCACAAACTTGACACACACACACAAAATAAGAAAAAAAAATCCAAAAATAGTTCTGGTCCAAGCATTTAGGATAAAGGATATTCAGCAGTACCTGCTTCATAAAATGTTCACAGTGACTCAATGAAAATGCTCAGTGCACAATAAGTATTAAGTTTGATGTCATCACTGTTGATGATGTTTTGGGTTTTAGGGACCAGAGCCAGGTTACAAGCTGAGGAGACATAAGGTAAGGGTTATTTCTTCTCTATTGAAGCTTCCCACCTCACATGCTCCAAGCCTCTTCTAGAGAGGGCCCTGTCATTAGGTACCACTGAATAACCAACCACTCCCAGAACCTAGTGGCTTTAACAATTGCTCATGAGTCTGTGAGCCAGTCTGCAGTTCTGTGGGTCTGAGCAGGCCCAGCTCATCTCACATGGGCTCACACATAGGTCTAGCCACAGACATCCTCACATCTAGGATGGCCATATTCATACGTCTGGCAGCTGGGACAAGAATAAGTGGGCCTCCAGTCCAGTCTGGGCTTGTTTCCATGGTAGTGTCCATGTCCAAAGAGACAGAAAAGAAGCCTGCCACACATCACTGCTGCCTCAGTATTTCTGCCGAAACAAGGCCAGCCCTGAAAAAGTGGGTAAAAGACTCCCCCTTTTAGGTAGGAGGAGTCCAAGGTCATTGTTATGAAGGGCTTATTAAGAAGGATGACGATAAAGGGATGGGGTTTCGCATCACACTACCAGAGCATTTACCGGGGTCTGGAGAGTTCACTGAGAGAGTACAACTTCAGCACTGGAGACAGATGGAAGTCGATTCAAACCCCAGTTCAGCCACTTGCTTCGGAGGGCTCAGAGCTCACTAAGATCTCAAGCTTCAGTTCCCTCACAGCCCGGGAACGGTGGTGTTCCTCCATAATCCCAGTACTTGGGAGGTAGAGGCAGGAGCATCTGGAGTTCAAGGTCATTCTTGGGCTGTCATAGAGATCCAATGTAAGCAGCAGTGTGACTTTGTGGTATCCCTTGGCTCCCGCTGCCAGGCTACCTTTTCATCCGAGCTGTAATACTTACACCCAACAGGTAGTATGCCAAGGGAGCCGAGCACGTGCAGACTCGCCTGGCACACCCCGGGGATGTTCAACAAATAGAGATGGGAACAATCATGAATTTCAGGGCTGACTTTGGCCTCCTGCCTCTGCTTCCCAAGATTGAAAAAAAAAAGAAGGAAACAGGCCAGGTGGCAGCCAATTTCCATGGTGAGCCTGAAATGGCAATTACCAAGTAAGAACTTAATTATAGATCTTTGAAGAAAGGGAGTGTGGGATGCCGTTGGGGGAAGAGGAGAGAGGGAGAGGGAGCTGGAGGGAAGCCCAAGAGAGAAGAGCTGGACCACTGGAAAAGATTCCTTCATCCCCCAAAATGTTAACCTCTGTGTGTGTGTGTATCTGTGGTGTATGCACACGTGTGTGTGCACATGCGCTCATTCATGTGTACATGAAGAGGCCAGAGAAGGACACTGATGTTTTCCTTTATCAATCTCCACCTTATATATTTTAAGATTGATTTATTTTTATTTTATGTGCATGAGCGGTTTGCCTGCATATATGCATGTGTCCCCCCTGGGTGCAGTGCCAGAGGAGGTCAGAAGAGGAATGAAGAACCAGAGTTAAGGATGGCTGTGACTGTGGGTTCAGGGAACCAAACCCAGGTCCCTTGCAGGAGCAGCCAGCCTTTTTAAAAACTAGTTCTCTCACCGTAATGAAGCTGGCTGATTCAGCTAGGACCGATTCCTGGGATCCCCATGCTTCTGCAGTCCTAACATGCAGCCATGCTCAGCTCCCACAGCGGTTCTAGGGATATGAACTCATGACCTGTTGTTTGCATAGCAAAACCCTTACCCACTGAACCATTTCTCTATCACACCAAGGGCTTAAACATAATTTTATATTGTCTGCTTACAAAAGCACTCTGCGTTCACGTTATGGAATTTGATGTTTTATTTGGTTTTTGTTTTTGTTTTGTTGTCGTTTTGTTTTTTTGAGATGGGGTTTCACTGTGTAGCCCTGGCTATCTTGGAACTCACTCTGTAGACCAGGCTGGCCTGGAACTGACAGAGATCTATCTGTCTCTGTATCCTGAGTGCTGGGATTAAAGGTGTGCCGCCGCTACCACCTGGCAAATTTGACAGGTAAATAAGACAAGGTCTCATACAGCCCAGAATGTCTTCTAGAGCTGGCTTTGAACTCCTATCCTCCTGCCTCCACCTCCTGGGTGCTAAGATGACAAATCTCTTTTATGGAGTTTGAAATTTCGTCAACTTGATACGATAACGATTGTATTTGTACCAGCCTCTCTGTGTGCCCACATCACCCATATGTGATTCACCCTGTGGCGTCAGGAAGACGCCAGGGTAGGTACTGCCATTCTCACTGCACAGGTGGGTAGGAAATGGGCACAGAGAACGTAAGCGACGTGTTTCTGGGTGTGGTGGGACCCATTTGTAATTCCAGCAGTTGAGAGTCTGAAGCAGGGGGATTGTGAGTTCTAGGCCAGCATGGGCTATTTAGAACTTTCTAGGACAGGCTGGGTTACTATATCCTGTCTCAAAACAACAACAGAACCAAAACCCAGGGTCTTGGGAGCTGGCTCAGTTGGTAAAGTGCTTCCCTGCAAATGTGAGGATCTGAGTTCGGATCCTGAGCACCCCTGGAAAGAAGCTCCCGAGGTGGAGAAAGGCTGCACTCCAGCACAGGTTCCTGGAGGTGGGGAGAAATAAGAAGACCTCTGGAGCTTGCTGGCCGTCTAGTCTTCCTGAATTTATGAGCTCTAGATTCAGTGAGAGAACCTGACTCAAAAAAGAAGGCGGAGCTAGATGTGGTAACGCACGCCTTTAATGCCAGCTCCCAGGAGGCAGAGGCTTTCAGAACTCTGTGGGTTCAGGGTTAGCCTGACCTGTTACAGCAAGTTCTAGGCCAGCCAGGCTACACAATGAGCTCCTGTCTCAGATAAAAACAAAACAAAAAGTCAAAAGTCCAACAAAAGGAATCCATCCAGCGTCAACCTCTGACCTCCATACGTACATATACAAACCAATGTGGGTTTTTTGTTTGTTTGTTTTTTTCAAGACAGGGTTTCTCTGTGTGGTTTTGGTGCCCATCCTGGATCTCGCTTTGTAGACCAGGCTGGCCTTGGACTCACAGAGATCCACCTGGCTCTGCCTCCTGAGTGCTGGGATTAAGACATGCACCACCACTGCCCAGCAAAATGTGTTTTATCAAGCCAATGAGAGTCTATATTCCCATTTAGGCTACAGTGAGCCAGAGGCTTTGCAGGACAACTCCTGGGTACAACTGACACTTAGCACATTTGTTTTTCTCATGTTGTATAGCAATTTCAGCATGTATATCAAAATTTTAGATTTTTATGCATTTTATTGGGAGCACACATATGCCATGGCATGCGTATGAAGGTCTTAGAAGAACATGTGAGAATCAGTTCTTTCTCTTCACCCTGTGAGGTCTGGGGATTGAACTCAGATCATCAAGCTTGGTAGCAAGCACTTTTACTTACTGAGCCTTCTCTATGGCCCCTCTACATATATAATTTTAAAAAATAAAAAAAGTAGCTGGGTGGTGGTGGCACATGCCCTTAATCCCAGCACTTGGGAGGCAGAGGCAGGAGGATCTCAGTGAGTTCAAAGCCAGACTGTTCTACAAAGCAAGTTCCAGGACAGCCAGGGCTACACGGAGAAACCCTGTCTCAAAAAATCCAAAATAAGTAAATAAATAAAATGTAGTCATGTATTTGTTATATGTATGTGTGTGTGCCTGCGTGAGTTTATGTGCATCACGTGTGTGAAGGTCAGAGGAGGACTTGGGGTCACTTCCCTCCTTCCACCAGGTGAGTCCTGGGGATCGAACTCGGGTCAGCAGGCTTGCTGTCAGGTGTCTTAACCCCCCGAGCCACCTCACTGCCACCCTCCCCTTTATCATTTGTAGTGTTGATGTAACTTCAGACTTATAGAGAAGTACAAGAAATTCCAAGAAACCTTTAGTCCACGTGGAACATTCTGGCCTGCCCTGTGTCTTACACTCTCTCTCTTCTCCTTATCGTATTTACACAAGTGCTATATACAGTCATACGTTTATCTACCTTTTCTGAACTGTTTGAGTTGTGCTGGAGACATTACACCCCTCAGCTGGTGTGGGTTGTTTTCCTAAGAATGAAGACATTTCCATATACAGCTATAGCACAGTTAGCAGACTCAAAGCCTTTAGTATGATCACAGTCTCACCTACAGTCCACACTGCATCTCATCTTTTATTTGTGTTTATATATTTTCCTAGTTAGGATCTAATCCAGGATCTTGTGTTGCATTTAATTGTCATAGCTGATTAGCCTCTTTTATACTGTAATGGTTACCAAGTCTCTCTGTATTGCTTGACCTTAACTTTTAGGGGTGGGGCTTGGAATTGAACCTAGGGCTTAGTGCATGCTAGGCAAGGGGCATATATATATATATATATATATATATATATATATATATATATATATCCACCCACCTATGCCCTTTCTTTAGATAAAGTCTTATGTCATCCAAGCTGGCCTTGAACTCATGCAGTCCTTCTGCATCAACCTCCTGAGTTGATATTAGGCATGAGTCATTATGCCTAGCTATCTGCGGAGTGTGTAATGGCCTCAGGAATTCTGGTTCAGAGCTAAGGCTGTGTCTCAGGAGATTGCTTGCCTAGCCTGTAGGAAGCTCTGGGTATCATCTTTAGCACTGCATAAAGCCAGGCATGCAGGTGGAGGCAGGGATATAAAAAGTTCATATAGTGAGTTAGAGGCCAGCCTGTCTCAAAAGAGAAAAAAGGATGAGGTTTCTCTACATATTAAAAACCACACTTCAAGAGACAACTGGAGAGTATGCGGTGCCACTGAATAGTGGATAAAGCCCCGATGGTATAGGCACCCGGTCAGGATCTGAATTCCAGATCTAATACTTGCTAGCCCTAGTAAAACAAAAACAAAAACCAAACCATACAAAGGCCCAGGACCTCCACGGCCAGTCTGCAGAGTGAGCACGATGATGCTTATGGTAACAGCACCCATGCCGTCTTCAGCTGGGATCGAAACGTGGTACTCAAACAGGACCTCAGAGTCAGTGTTGTGGGGCATGCCTGTAATTCCAGCACACAGGCCAGGCCGGGGCGGGGCAGACTTAAAACAATTCTTGGGACAAAGAAAATGTTCAATCTGTATTAGCTACTATCCCTGTAATTGAAAAAAAAGGTGTAGTGGTAAAAACAGGAGTGTATTACCCTGACCTGAAAAGGTAATCAGTCTTCTGCATCTTTTTGTTTGAGGTGGTTGTTTGCTGATAAAGTAATTGAGCAGGACTTATGTGCAACGATGTGAGAAAATACAGGACTGGGGAGATGCAAACCTGTGTCCCAGCTTTAGCTTGGTCTAGAAGTTTCTGTGTGAAACTTGAAAATTCCCTTGGTGTCTCTGAGCCTCTGTGTCTTCACATGAAGAATTAAGATTACTGGGTATTAAGTAGTATAAGATTAACTAGGCTGGCTTTGGGGTCATATAAAATGGGTCTTGAGGCCAGGTGGTGGTGGTGGCGGCGGCGGCGCACGCCCTTTAATCCCAGCACTTGGGAGGCAGAGCCAGGCGGATCTCTGTGAGCTCGAGGCCAGCCTGGCCTACAGAGTGAGATCCAGGACAGGCACCAAAACTACACAAAGAAACCTTGTCTCAAAAAACCAAAAACCAAAAAACCGGTCTTGGGGCTGGAGAGACGGCTCAGCAGGTAACAGCGCCTGCTGCTCTTTCAGAGGACCTGGCTTTGGCTCTCAGTACCCAAGTGCAAAGACTTATATCCACCTATAACTCCAGCTTCAGGGGATCCAATGCCCTCTTCTGGCCTCTGTGGGCACCGCACTGATGTGGCACATACTCACATAAACCCGTAAATAAAAATAAGAATAAAATTTAAAATAATTCAAAAATGGGTCTCAATTCTGACCTTGCCATTTAACTTCCTCAAAATCCTTGAGCAAAGTAGGGACAACCAGACTCACTCATTAGTCTGTTATGAGAATCCAGAGGACATGGTGCCCGGGAACCCCCTGCAGAGGGCCCCGCACATTCTAGTTTTCTATTGCTGTTATTAACATCATCAATCCTTACCCTGAATTAAACTAAAGGGAAATTATGAACTCCCAGGGGCTGTGTGTTATTATGGAGGCTGAGATCTTAAACACAGGACTCCGTGGCAGGTCAATATGGAACAACAGAAGGGATGTGAGGAGGGGTATATATATGCTCCGTGGCTCCAAGTTGGATCATCGTGTTCTCAAAGTAGCCCAACTACCAGACTCTCCTAAAGAGTCTTTAAGAATATAGATTCCGATAGACTGGTATTCTTAGAAACAAAGAATAAATCTCTGTACACATGAATAAAGTGCAGGGAGCTTGGGAGGCAATTTCTTTTTGTAAAAAGGATGTGGCACCATCCAAACGAGCAGAACACTGGGCAGAAAATTCACTTGGCTTTTATTCTAAATGCACGGTGACTCGTGTGTGTGTGTGTGTGTGTGTGTGTGTGTGTGTGTGTGTGTTTTCCTCACTGGCCGGGGTCTGACCTCACAATCTTTCCTGATTGACTTGTTAAAAGAGTCAGTGCACAGGTAAGGAAGGAAAAGGGAGAGGGGGTCAGTTTCTCTAGGCCTTTACGTTTGGAGGACTCGGGGGGGGGGGGCATCTTGTGTGTAAACAAAAGTATTCACAGGTGAGGGAGAGTAAGAGGTCTGCACTAAAATTTTCAAGTCGGTAGATTAAAGTGAGGGGGATTTATGGACCAGCCCTTGGTGGGCTAGCTACCTTTGTTAGAAAACACAAAGCTGGGGCGGTGGTGGCACACCCTTTAATCCCAGCACTCGGGAGGCAGAGGCAGGCGGATCTCTGTGAGTTCGAGGCCAGCCTGGCCTACTGGGTGAGTTCTAGGACAGCCAGGACTGTTTCACAGAGAAACCCTGTCTCGAAAAACCAAACCAAACAAAAACAAAAAATAAAACAGCAACAACAACAAAAAACAAAACCTGTCTTCTCACTATCTGAAATGGGCCCTGGGGTCTGTTTTGTTTTCGATGTATTTATTTTATGTGTATGAGTGTTTTGCCTGCAGGTATGTTTGGGTCCCGTGTATGTGTCTGGTGTCCTCAGGTGTCAGGAGAAGGCATCGGATGCCCTGGAACTGGAGTTGCGGGTGGTTGTGAGCCACCCCGTGGGTTCTGCGTCCTCTGCAAACCAGCAAGTGCTCTTACCGCTGAGCCGTCGCCCCGGCCCCATTACTTTCGGGTTATTATAACAATGCGCCATATGTACAGGCTCTGGGTGCATGTGTTCTCGTTCCTCTTGGCTATAACCCAAGTGTGGAAGTGCTGGGACATCTGATCGCTTGATGTTTGACTATGTGGGGAGCTGCTGAGTTGCCTTCCAAAGCTGCGGGGCCATTGGATGTCCCCGCCTGTGGATGAGGGTTCTTTTCAGGACAGTTTTGTAAACATAAACTCAGTGACAATAATCCTCACCAGCCCAGAGATGGTGTCTTTGCTCCTTTCAGACAGGATGATGAGGGCAAACAGGGGACCTGGCTTCTCAGGGGCATCAGCCAGAACAGCAGGTCTAGGGAGGCAATGGAGCGGTGGGCAGGGAGAAGGAAGCTGCTGGTCAAGGCTTTGTCGTGTAGCTCAGGAAGATGGAAGCTTCTAGTTTATGGGCAGAGACATTAAAGCCACTTCTGCCTTTCTTTCACATGGTGACAGCTAGAGCCAAGTTCTTACTAATTAATGATGGTCAAAGTGCTCCGAAGAGCTGGAGTGCTCTGCAAACCCCAGCCATGAATTATTCAGGGTCAGGTCTTCTCAGCTGGAGGGGAGGAAGTTGCCTAGGAAGACAGAAAAGCTAAGTCTCACTCCTCATCTTTCCCCAGTGTACACGAACCAGCCTGAGCCCCACGCTCTTATCCAGAAGATGGGCCAGACACAAGGTTTCATTTCTTTTTTAAGATCATATTTGTTTGTTGATGCAGGGTCTCACTGTGTAACTCTGACTGGCCTGGAACCGGCTGTGTAGACATACCTGGCCTTGACCACACAGAGATCCTCCTGCATCTGCCTCCGGAGCGTCAGAATTAAAGATGTGCAACACCATGCCCAGCTATTTATTTTTGGCTGCATGTGTCTGTTTATATGCGGGAGTACATGTATGTACTTCCACATGGCATGGTGGTGTACATCTGCAATCCTAACACTCGGGAGGTGGAGGCAGCAGGATCAGCACTGAAGGTCATCCTTGGACTACATAGTGAATTTGAGGCCAGCTTGAGGTACATGAGACTCTATCTCAAACAAGAGTCAACAGAAACACCAACACACAGTTTCCAGGGGTTGGCAAACCTTTTCTACGGAGTGAGCATTTTAGACTTGGCAGGCCATTGGCCTCATCATACTAGTCAATGCTACCATCGCAACGCAGACACATCCGCGGATAACACCAGTCGAATAAAGGCAGCTCTGTGTACCCTGAACTGCAGCCCTGTGCCGTTTTTGTGTCTTACAACCCCCCCCCCCCCCGGGAGTGGCACTATTAGGAGGTGTGGCCTTGTTGAAGTAGGTGTGGCCTTGTTGGAGGAAGTGTGTCACTGTGGGGGTGGGCTTTGAGGTCTCCTATGCTCAGTGTCTCAGTTCACTTCCTGTTGCCTGCAGATCAAGATATAGAAATCTCAGCTCCTCCAGCACCATGCCTGCCTGCATGCCACCTGCTATGATGATAATGGACTAAATCTGTGACCTGTAAGCCAGCCCCAGTTAAATAGTTTCCTTTATAAGAGTTGCCATGGTCATGGTGTCTCTTCACAACAATAGAAACCCTAAGACAAATGGTTTCTCACAAATGGCCTTTCTATCCATCCATCCATCCATCCATCCATCCATCCATCCATCCATCCATCTTTTTTTTAAATGTTTTATTTCTTTTTTTTTTTTTAAAGGATTTATTTATTTATTTATTATATATACAGTGTTCTGTCTGCACATATCCCTGCAGGCCAGAAGAGGGCACCAGATCTCATAATGGATGGTTATGAGCCACCATGTGGTTGCTGGGAATTGAACTCAGGACCTCTGGAAGAGCAAGCAGTGCTCTTAACCTCTGAGCCATCTCTCCAGCCCCTCTATCTATCTATCTATCTATCTATCTATCTATCTATCTATCTATCTATCTATCTATCTATCTATCTATCTTCTATCTATCTATCTTTAAGGCAGATTCTCACTACATAGCCCTGCCTAGCCTGGAAAATACGTAAGCTAGGTTGGCCTTGAACTCACAGAAATTCCTCGTGTCCCTGCGTTCTGGGACTAAACTTCTTTGCTTATTTTCGATTTCTATCACATGTGGGCTAAGCTGGTTTCATGAAGAAGAGACAGCAGAGCAGCAATGGTGAGCGAGCATCCAGAGTTCCCCCGGAGCAGAGACAGTGAGATGATAAAGGACCTTGGAAATACAGAAAAAGTTATCAAAGGCCAAAGATAAGGGACTGAGGCCCTGGTGACTGGAAGACTTCCAGGAAGTTGCTAAGCCTTAAGAGCTAAAGGTCCTTACCCCAGTAAAGATATAAGATGATGAAGCTGGAGCGATGGCTCAGTGGTTAAGAGCACTGACTGCTCTTCCAGAGGACCTGGGACAATTCCCAGCACCCACATGGCAGCTCATAACTGTCTGTGGCTCCAGTTCCAGGGGAACTAATACATTCACACAAACATACATGTAGGCAAAACACCAATGTATGTAAAAAAAAAAAATGATGTAGAGGCATGCAGCCGAGGTTTGGGAGCTCCAACACTAGGTGATTGCTGCTGCTGCAGAGTCAGAGATACATTAGCTACTAGTGAGAGCTGAGCTACTGGCAAAGCCTGGAGTGATAAGCCGCTGACCTGAGCACCCACAGTCATAGGTCTCTGCGAGCCTGGAGCCATAAGCCTTTAGTTCTCAGGACTTAAAGCTATACGGTTCTGAGTCTGTCAACGCAGCCCTCCAGCCTTTGGCACTCAAGGGTCCAGGTCTACCAACATTACAATAGCTACCGCTCTCTCACAATGATTTCTACTTGAGAAGCACAAAGGTCCCTAGTCAGCTGACGAATAACACAAGAGGCCTCTTGATTAAAAAAAACAACAACAACAACAACTGTGACTGGCAAGATGGCCTAGGGTGTACAGGTGCTTGCCCTAAGCCTAGTGACCTGAGTTCAAGCTCTAGGACCCACACGGTAGGAGACAACCTACTCTCTGAGGTTGTCCTCTGACCTCCACACCTCCATAACATGCATATGCACACACATGAAACCAATACATATTAAATTTTTAAGTAAAATCACAGTAATATGAAGCAACACCACCCATTTTACATAATCACATAAAAACTCAAAAGATATCGATAAACATGGCAGAGACAGATAAAGGGGGAAAGAGAGGGCTTCAAAAAACATGCATGAGGCAGCCATGGTGGTGCACACCTGTGGTCCCAGCATCTGGGAGGCAGAGGCGAGAGGACTGCCACACTCGGGAGGCTGCCTTGGGCACATAGTGACTTCAAGGCCGGAGACAGTGAACTGTGAACTGACGTAATTCAACCTTCCATACCAGTCTCAAGATGGGCTCTCTCTCTGCCTGCCACACCCCACATAAATAACGGGGACCTTCAGTCTTAGGAGAGCCGAGGAGGTTTCTGGCTAAGGTTTCACCTGTGAGAAGGTGTGGGGACCAGCAGAACCAGCCTGGGAAGAGCTCTGTTCTTACCGAAGAGTGGCACTGGGGTTTGCTCAGCCCTCTGCCAGCTTGAAGAATGTGGAGACAAAGGGCTGTCGGAGCCCAAACCTGTCCGTGCCCCCGGGTCCAGCGGGTGGGTAGCAGAATCGAAACCCATTTCTTTAAAACTGTACCCTACGACTCTACACCTTGTCATTTTCTTTTTAAATCTCCTTTAATCCTCATAAGCTCAGAGAAGCGAGCTGAACAGTTGGTGTGCCGCTCTTTAAGAAGACATGCACTCATTTGGTAAATATGCATTGAATGCTTACTGTGTGTGCTGGGGATACAGAGCGAACAAGGCAAGCAGTGCTCGCTCCATCCTCACGAGGGCTGGGAGTGGTGGGAACAGACATTACACAGGAAGTAATTTGACCAACTTTTTTTTTTGTTTTAAAAAGAAAAAGTCAGAAATTTATTTAAAAAAAAAAAGAGTTCTTTCTTTCCAATTTGATGTCCTCACCTTAGTTCATAATTTTATTTTGTGTAGACACAAATGAACATAAGTTTTAGATCTAAGGATTTCTGTTCCCCACATAAGTACAATAAACATTTTGTTTCCTAACTGGTAAAAATAATAATACAGACAGACTAGCAGAAAAAGGCAGACAGTGACTATTATTTAATACATGATGAGAAATCCTAAGGCTGATTATACCTCTGCCCCTGGAAATATTAATTGTAATAGCAACTATAGCTAAAATTTAGTAAGTTTTATTATATTTCAGCAATCTGATGTCTATTCCTCTTTTCCTCCTCAGTGCTCTTTTGCCTTCCCTCCTGAAGGAAAAAATGAAGTAAACGGAGGAGGGCATGACTATTCTTAAAGTGTGGAGATTCTTTTTTTTTGAAACAGGAAAATATTTTCTCTGTAGAAAATAGTAAAAATGATAACATTTCCCAGTTAGCCCTTTTAAGCCAAATAATAGCTGAATTAGACATATAAACATTGATTAGATTCTGGGATACAGGAGAAACCTATCTTTATCTGTTCAGAGAGCTATGCTTTACTTAAGTTTTGTAAGTGAGATTCCTATTCATCTTCTCCTTCACTGTTTGATTTACGGCAGACATTTTTCTATAGGCTAATCCATAACCTAAAAAGATTTTATCCTCCCCTCCTGGAAGTACAGCCAGCATTTTCCTTCATCAGCTTGATACATTACAAATTTTTATCCTAATAGTGAAATGTGTCACTGAAGCTTGCCCAGTGATTGGGCAAAACTTATTATAAGCCACAGTCATCCTAAGGGTCCTCCCTGCCATATAGCCTCCCTGGATCTGTGGGTTGCAGTCTGTTTGTCCTTTGCTTTTTATCTAGTATCCACTTATGAGTGAGTACATACCATGTTTGTCCTTCTGGGTCTGGATTACCTCACTCAGGATGATATTTTCTAGTTCTATGCATTTGCCTGAAAATTTCATGACGTCATTGTTTTTCTCTGCTGAGTAGTACTCCATTGTGTATATGTACCACATTTTCTTAATCCATTCTTCAGTTGACAGGCATCAAGGCTGTTTCCAGGTTCTAGCTATTAGGAATAATGTTGCTATGAACATAGCTGAGCATGTATCTTTGTGGTATGATTGAGCATTCCTTGGGTATATGCCCAAGAGTGGTATGGCTGGGTCTTGAGGTAGATCGATTCCCAATTTTCTGAGAAACCGCCATACTGATTTCCACCGTGATTGTACAAGTTTGCACTCCCACCAACAGTGGAGGAGTGTTCCCCTTGCTCCACATCCTCTCCAACATAGACTGTCATTAGTGTTTTTGATCATAGCCATTCTGACAGGTGTAAGGTGGTATCTCAGAGTCGTTTTGATTTGCATTTCTCTGATGATTAAGGATGTTGAGCATTTCTTTAAATGTCTTTCAGCCATTTGAGATTCTTCTTTTGAGAATTCTGTTTAGCTCTGTAGCTCATTTTTAAATTG
This sequence comes from Peromyscus maniculatus bairdii, assembly GCF_049852395.1. Taxonomy (NCBI): domain Eukaryota; kingdom Metazoa; phylum Chordata; class Mammalia; order Rodentia; family Cricetidae; genus Peromyscus; species Peromyscus maniculatus. The sequence continues at coordinate 39,372,073 of NC_134856.1, read as the reverse complement.
GATTGTTCAGTATCTTGATGTTTCTTGAGTTCTTTATATACTTTGAAGATCAGTCCTCTGTCAGATGTTGGGTTGGTGAAGATCTTTTCCCATTCTGTAGGCTGTCTTTTTGATTTGACAAACTTAAATGGGGTGAACAGACAGAAAGTCACCGTGTTTGTAAGTGGTGGTCAGGGAAGAGGGCCTGCCTTTGAGGAGGGACCTGAGGATGAGGTGGAGACGGCAGGTGCAAAGGCACTGGGGTGGAGCTGGGCTCGGTGGCTCTCGAATGTAATCTCAGTGTGTGAGAGGGTGAAGCCTGAGGACTGCTGTGAGTTCAGGGACAGCCTGGGCTACACAGAGAGACTGTTTAAAAAAAGTGCTGAGGTGAGAGCATGTTTGGTGTGTTTAAAATTAGGGAGGGAAGCTGGCCCAGCTCTTATGGGTCTTCACAGGCATTTTAAAAGGATTTTTTTGGGGGCCAGTGAAATGGCTCAGTAGATAAAGCACCGACCACCAAGCCAGACAACTAGAATTGCATCCCCAGAACCCATATAATGGAAGGAGAGAACTGACTCCTGAAAGTTGCCCTCTGGCCTCCACACATGTCCTTCCCAAAAAATAATGCAATAAAAAAATTTCAAGGACTTTGGCATTTATTCTAAGTGTCAGACAGTACTGATTCCGCCATTATTAGCTATGTGTCTTCAGCCAAGCTATTTAACTCCTCAGTTTACCTACCTGTAAAGTGGGTTTTGTGTTAATTTATTCATTGTGATAAGCAGCTTCTAAAAGGATTCCTAATAATTGTGTGTGTTCACACTCTGTGAATGTGAGTTGGACTTAGTGGTTCACTTCTAATACAACAAAGGCTGGCTTGCCCACTTTCTACCGATGCTGTAGCAAACTGTCATAGGCGTGGTGGCTTAAAATAATGCAGTCTAATCTGCAGCTTCGGGAGCCACTCATTTAATTGGGTCTTCCTGAGCTACAATCAAGGATCCACAGGGTTCCACCCTCCCTCCATTCCTTCCTTCCATTTGCTTCCTTCCCCTTTCATTCTCTCCTTTTCAAACCCAGGGCCTTGTACATCCTGGGCACACACCCTACCCATGACCTGTGTCTCCAGATGTGTGTCTTTGTTCCTTCTTGGAAGCTCCAGGGAAGAATCTGTTTCCTTAGCTTGTCCATCTGATCTAGAGGCTGCTTGCATACCTTAGCTCACGGTCCCTTCCTCCATTTTCCAAGGGCATCACTCCAACGTCCTTTCCCACCACCACACCTGTCACTCAGGCTTCTCCTAGGCTTCCTCTTCCCCCTTAGAAGGATCCTCATGACAACACTGAGCTCACCTGTATAGTCCAGAATACCCTTCCCATCTCAAACTCCTTCAAAAGCAAACCCCCCTTGCCATGGAAGCCCACTTTACAAGTTGCAGCAGTTATGTCAGGCACTTCTTTGAGGGAGAGGGTGTGGTGGAAATTAAGTCTGCCACTGCTGTAGACTATTATTTTCAGGTGTGTTACTTTTGTTTATGTTGCATTTGTTTAACCCTGAAGCTGTGTGCCTGTCTAAAATACCTGAAGGTCTAATAAATAGCTGAATGGCCAATGATGATGCAGGAGAGAGAAATGGGCGGGGCTGGCAGGCAGAGATGATAAATAGAGGAGAAATCTGGGAGGAAGAAAAAAGAACCAGAGGAGGACTCCAGGGGCCAGCCACCCAGCTATACAGCAAGCCACAGAATAAGAGTAAGATTTACAGAAGTAAGAGAATGGGAAAAGTCCAGAGGCAAACGGTAGATGGGATAATTTAAGTTAAGGAAAGCTGGCAAGAAACAAGCCAAGCTAAGGCCGGACATTTATGATTAAGTCTCTGTGTGTGATTTACTTGGGAGCTGGGCCCTCCAAAAAGAAGTAAAAACAAACAATAACACGCCACAGACAGGGACACTGCATTTGTAAGTAGGCAATAAAAAGACAGTAGATTTTCTCTTGGGCGTTCTAACTTACCATTTTGGGGAAAGCCAGCTGTCATGACAAGAGGCAGCCGTGTGGAGTGATCCATTTGGCTAAGAACTGATGCTTCCCACCAATGGCCAGTCACACACTGGGCTGCCAACAATCACGAGTAAACTCCAAAGTGGCTTCTGCACCCAGCCCTGGACAACAGCTGGATCTCAGTCTCAGGGGTGGACCTAAGAGTGACCACACAGATATGCAGCCCCTAGATTCCAGACCCTCAGAAATGGCGTGAGAGGAATTACCTGTAGCTGATGTTGCTAAGCCTGGGGTCATTTGTAATGGAATAATGGACAATTACCTTCATTAGCATATATGTATTAAGTGAGTGCTGGTCTGAAAGAAAAATGGTCCCCAAAGGGAGCGGCACCATTAGGAGGTGTGGCCTTGTTAGAGGAAGTGTGTCACCGTGGGGGTGGGCTTTGAGACTCATTTCCCTCAGTGTGACTTTCAGTTGACTTCCTGTTCCCTGAAAGATGTAGCACACTCCCAGCTCCGACACATCCACTCACACCCTGCCAAGCTCCCTGCCATGGTGGTAATGGACTGAACATCTGAAATTGTGGGCCAACCCGATTTAATGTTTTCTTTATAAGAGTTGCTCATGGTGTCCCTTCGTGGCAACAGTAACCTTAACTAAGACAGTAACTATGACAAGTGGTAAGTTTTATTTGATGTGTTGGAGAGGTAGCAGTGAATGGAGCTGAGAAAAATCCCTGTTCTTACAGACTTTACCAGAGGAGACGGATGGAAAACGCAGTGAATGGGTAATATGGCAGACAATATTTTCTAATTTTTTTTTTTTTCTGTTTTGAGACAGAGACTGTGTTACCTTGGCCGGCCTTGAACTCACAGAGACCCACCTCTCTATGCCTCCTAAGTGCTGGATTAAAGGTGAACGCTTGGTAAAGGCGACAATTTTTCTAGAGTAGAAATGTTGATGGAGGAATCAGCAGAGGTGGGCTTTGCTGAAAAGCTGGTATTTAAACAAAGGCTTGAAGATGAGGGAGGAAACCATCTTTGGGGAAGAATCTTTAAGGTATAGAGAGCACCAAGTGCTAAGGACCTGTGGAGTGTGCCTCGATTTGTTTTTTCTATTGGGGGTGGTGAAGTTTGTGGCGCTCTTTATTGCTGGGTGCTGGGTCTCTTCCTCTCTGGCGTGGGACGGTAGGATGGGAGCTGCTGAGAGCCGCTCATCTCCTGAGGGTAGGTGAAGTTCCAGTATCATTTATAGGAGGGAAGAAAGATAAGAAAAAAAAAAAAAATGAAATAAAATCCCGGAGGACGCTGGACAAAGCTCGGCTCTTGCTGCTGGACTCCGACTCCCCGGGAGGCTCCGGAGCCCTCAGCAGTGCGCCAGCGCCCCCTGGTGGTCATCAGGGAGGCGCACTTAGCTGCCGTCGGGAGTGGATAAGCTGCTCCCAGAAAGTTCTGCGGGCCAGCACCTCCGAAGTTGTACCCTGTTCACTTGAGGTCCACACGTTTATTTAGGGTTTTTGTTTGCTTGTTTGTTTCGTTTGGGCCAAGCTGTCGTATCGGTTTGCCTCAAGCTCACTACCTCAACCTCAGCAGCCCTGGAATTACAGGTGTGTTCCACCATGCTTGACCTAGCCCTGGGCACTCTAAAATGCACTTTTATGTTCGAGGTGCAGTGCTAAGTTCTTTACAGGTACCCTCACTTAATCCTCTTGTCAAGCCCTATTAGGTGGGGCTGTGGCAGCTCCCATTTTACAGGAAGAGGGTGGGCGGAGCTAGCACAGCTGGTGTCTTCTAACTCCAGGCCCACCTGTTTCTGAAAGGACAAAATCATGGCAAGAAGCATCTAAAAGTGCTGACCACAGCCACATGTCATGCAACTGTTAGCCCCATGTGGGCGATTAATATGCCCATTTAACAGCAGGGGAAACTGATGTACAGAGAACGTAGGGATTTGCCTCAGATCATACAGAGAGAGCCAAGAGTACCAAACAAGAACTAGAAACACTGGCGGCTGAAGAGATGGGTCTGCAGTATTGACTTCCAGTGGACGGAGATCCCATTCCAAGCATCCACATAACTGTCTGTAATTCTAAAAGAGAGTGATCCGATGCCCTCTTCTAGCCTGTGTGGGCACCAGGGGCACACATGGTGCACAGACATATGTACAGACCACGCACCTATACAAATAAAATGTTAAAAAAAAGACAATAAAAGAGAAGCAGGAAAGCACTGAGCAGCCTTGAACTTGTCCATTTGTTCTGTTGATCAATGCTAGGTGTATACCTAGGGGGTGCTGAACCCTGTATGCAGGTCAGGCATGCAGTAGAGAGAGAGAAAGAAAGCGGTAATGCTATGAACATGTAAGATACACAACGAGAGAACCTCATCTATTCACAAAATGAATTCCTGAAAGTAAGATCTTTAAGGAGCATGGCATGGTTCAAAATCAGCCCCAAACAGATGTAAATGTGAACAGGTGACCCCTTCCAGGGAAAGGAAGGAGACACCGTAGGCGAACACAAACATTTCCCAGTGAGACTCAGCAGCTGTAGCATACTGGTAAGTCCTGATTTAAGGCTTGGCTGAATAAACCACTTTCAAGGAAAGCAAGGGTGCTGCATTCTCCTGAGATATTTGGAGAGGAGTAGCTTTGGGGAAGTGTACTGAAATCCCTGTATGTGAAGAGGAATCTGGCAAGTTGGTATGACTTTGAGGGGATGCCCAGCAACAGTCACCTGCTGCCAGCTCTTCTTGCTCCAAACACAGCTCTTCTGGCCTGGCTGTGCAGCAGACTCCCAGGAGTGGCCATGCATGGCACTCGATCCCAGACACCACACTGGCCAGGCTGTTCCCTCTAACACAGGTTGTTAGGAAGCCCCAGGCTTGAGCCCTGCAGACCACTGTGGGAGAAGCAGCTACCCAGGAGGCCATGTGGTGTGGTCTTCAAGGATGACCCTGCTGTGCTGAGGCTGAGACTGTATCCACTGTGGTGGAGCTCCATCACACACTTCCTCCCCCAACATACACTATTTTTTCAGCTTCTATAGGTAAATCAGCTTTTGATTACTAATGCCTGAGATAACGAACTTCAGGGAGAAAAGCTTATTTCTGCTCACAGTTTCAGTGGTTTTAGTCTATGTTTCCTGTTCTGTTGCTTTGGGCCTGTGGCATCACAGTGCATCATGACAGGTGCACGTCACAGGGGACTGGTGGTCACTAGGAAGAGCTAGGAAGGGCTTGGGTCCCTCCAAAGGTATACTCCTAACGCTCCACTTCCTTCATTAAGCCCTGCTACCTAAAAGTTCTAGCACCTTCCAATACTGCCACAGGCCTTCAATGCAGAGGCCTTCATGAGGCAATAAATAGCCACATTATAGCAATAGCCAAACGAGATACAAAAGAAAGAAGCATAGAGAAATGAACTTAAGGTTTTCATTCTCTCAGTAATTATGTTTATTATTTGAACTACAGCCTCCATGAAACATTGTCTGGATGTGTTTGAAGAAAGGATATAACTGGAAAAACTGAGTACAAGTTTGAATAAACTAAAGGAGGTGATAGATTAGAAAAACAGTAGTACCCTGAGACAGTTTTTTTTTTTTTTGTATGGTATTTCAAGACAAAGTTTCTCTGTGTATCCCTGAGTGACCTGGAACTCACTCTGTAGCCCAGGCTGGCCTTGAACTCAGAGATCCGCTGCCTCCTGAGTGCTGAGACTAAAGGCATGTGCCACCATGCCTGTCCTGACAGTAGTTACTTTTCAATTAGTAATTACTATTATTTGTTTTGTTAAACTTCTCACTCTAGCCTAGGCTAACGTGGAAGTCATTTGTCGCCTGGAATGGCTTCTAGCTCATAGTTATTCTCCCGCCCCAGCCTCCGGAGCAGTGGGACTCCAGGCATGAACTCAGTGGTGTTTTTCATTAGTTTCAGCTAAGAGTAATGTTTTGAGACAGGGTCTCATGCAGCCTAGGCAGGCTTTGAGCTCAGTGTGTAGCCAAGGTTGACCTTGGGCTCCTCATCCTCCCATTTCTACCCCCAAGTGCTGGGATTACAGGTGTATCTCAACTCCTAGATGCAAAGGGTTGCAGTTTATTCATTTTAGTTTTAAGTGTATGGGTGTTTGGCTTGCATGTGTGTCTGTGCACCAGTTGCATGCCTGGTGTCCACAAGGCTGAAGGAGTCAGATCCCTTCCCCTGGAACTGGGGTTACAGATGGCTGTGAGCCACCATAAGGGTGCCAGGAATAAAACCTGGGTCCTCTGCAAGAGCAGCCACACTCTTAACTGCTAAGCCATCTCTCCAGCCCAACAAAGAGGACTTTTGATGGCCTAGCTTTGTGACTCTTGGACCAGCAATATTACTATCACCTAGAAACTTTTTAAAAGGTTGCATGCGTGCACATGTGTGCTCATGGAGGCCAGAAGAAAGTGTCAGATTTTTGTGGTTGTAAGCTCTCCTACATGAGTACTTAGAACCAAACTTAAGTCTTCTGGAAGAGCAGCAAGTGTTCTTAACCATGGAGCCATCTTTCCAGCCCTTTTGGAAACTTTATTGAACTGTAAATCTCACCAGGCATGGTGGGCTGTAACCTAAGTAGTGACAGGGTGGAGGCAGGAAAATAAGTAGTTCAAGGCCATTCTAAACTACGTAAGTTTGAGACTAGCCTGAGTTACATAGGACCCTGTCTCCAAAAAAGGGTAGGGGGTGGGTCAGGGAAGACTGATCAGTTGGAAAAGTGCTTGCCATGCAAGTATGAGGGCTGATGCGGATGCTTCAGACAGAGCTGGAGAGCTGAGCATGGCGGCCCACACCTGTAAGTCCGCTGCCAGGGAGGCTGGTACAGGAGGCTCCTGGGGCTGACGCAGTTGGCTGAGCTGAATTAGTGAGTTCAATGAGACCCTGTACTGGCTGGTTGTGTGTCAACTTGACACAAGCTAGAGTCATCAGAGGAAGGAGCCTCAGTTGAGGAAATGCCTCCATGAGGTCCAGCTGTAAGGCATTTTCTCAGCTAACGATCAATGGGGGAGGGCCCAGCCCATGGTGGGTGGTACCATCCCTGGGCAGGTGGTCCTGGGCTCTGTAAGGTGTGCTGAGCAAGCCATGGAAAGCAGGCCAGTAAGCAGCTCCCCTCCATGGCCTCTGCATCAGCTCCTGCCTCCAGGATCCTGCCCTGTTTGAGTTCCTGTCCTGACTTCCTTCAGTGATGAACAGCAATGCTGAAGTGTAAGCCTAATAAACCCTTTCCTCCCCAATTTGCTGCTTGGTCATGGTGTTCACTGCAGTAATAGGAACCTAAGAGGGATTCTGTCTTTAAAAAAAAAGGAGGCAGAGTGCCAGGGAGACGCCTCGATGGGTAATGGCGCTGCTGCCAACCCTGACAATCTTAAATCGCATCCCTGGGACCCGCACATGGGGGCTCGTAGAGAGCGGACTCCACAAGTTGTGGCATGTGAGCACTCAACACATCCACAGACCTGTCACTACTTTGTCTCTACTTGTCACTGTGTTCCCTTGCCCCATAAGGACAGAGTTAGATGCAGCTCCTCAAATACAACATGGCTCTGGAGATGTCCCTAAGACTATACTTTTAGGCCGGGTGGTGGTGGCACACACCTTTAATCCCAACACTTGGGAGGCAGAGGCAGAAGAATCTCTGTGAGTTTAGGACAGCTTGGTCCTCAGAGCGAGTTCCAGGTCAGCCAAGGCTACACAGAGAAACCCTGTCGTGGAAAAACAAAACTGTAGTTTTAGATGCTAAAAGCTATGCTTTTAGAGCTAGACAGTCCTGGGTTAAATGATGAACCTGCCATGGACAGTACTACAGGCACAGGCACAGGCAGGCTATCTGCCTCTCTATCAAGGACATAATACATATAGTAGGCTTATTTAATATAAGCAACAAAAACATGTCCAAAATAAGCTTAAGCAAAAAGGAGGGATTGTTGGACCTATGGTGACATTGTAACTTACGACCCTAAGGTTGGCACAGCAGGGATTCTCATGAGAGAAGAGGTGGGTGTGGTGGCGTGAATGAGACTGGCCCCATAGGCCCATACAGGTGAATGTTCTTTCTCAGTTGGTGGACTGTTTAGGAAGGATTAGGAGGTGTGGCTTCATTGGAGAATGTGTGCCACTGGGGGTGGGGTGGACTTTGAGGTTTCAAAAGCCCAGGCTAGGCCCAGTCTATACCCTCCCCATACCCCACCTCCATCTTGCAGATAAAATGTAAGCTCTCAACTACTCCTCCAGCACCATGGCTGCCTGCCTGTTGCCATCCTTCTGAATCATCATGGGCTAATCCCCCGAAACTATAAGAAAGCCCTCAATTAAATGCTTCCTTCTAAACCAGGCGGTGCTGGCACATACCTTTAATTGCAGCACTTTGGTGGCAGAGGCAGGTGGATCTCTGGTTTTGAGGCCAGCCTGGTCTACAGTGAGTTCAGGAGAGCCAGGACTACACAGAGAACCCTGCCACAAAAAAAATAAATAAGTAAAAAGAAAAAAAGAAAAGCTTCCTTCTATAAGTTGCCTTGGTCGTGGTATCTCTTCATAGCAACAGAACAGTAATGAAGACAGTGGGCAAAGAGCTTCCCAGCACCTCTATGCAGCTGCGAGGATTAAACAAAATAGCAGAACAAAAGACTTAGTTCTTCCATGCAGTAACACTAATACATGGTAGCGATGAACACCGTACCTGGCTGTGAACGAAGCACAGAGCAGTTAGCCCCTCTTTCGTGAGGTGCTACCCTTTCATTTCAGTTAAGCTCTGAAAACGGATGACAAGTGGGCTCCCAGAAGGCTGCTTATTGAAAGAACACAATGATATTAAGAGGTATGCATGCCATGTAGCCCCGAAAGGCTGGGTATTCCTAAGTGCACGGTGTGTGACTGCTGTGCTAGAACCCTCTGCTCAGTTAGCGACAAATGTATCCTGGATTCCCTTCCCGTCCATGGAGAGGTGCTGAAACTCATCATGGCTGGATAAAGGCCAGATTCCCTCCACATACTAACCAGCACTGTCTTTCTGGTCTTTTGGAACTTCAGTAACATTGGGCAACACTAGATTGTTTACAATCCATGTTATTTCCTTAAGCAGTCGCACATAAAGATCCCCCCAAATCAGTGGAAAGTTCCTGACAGGAGTCCTAACTGTTGAATAGGAGAGAATCTGAACAGAATTACCCACTGTCAAACTCTACCAGACAGCACCAGCATGGTCTTGACGTTACCCGCTAAGCATAGAGCCATACACAAGATTTCTTTGAATGGCTACCATCTTGGAAGTGCCTATCAGCAAAGGAATGTCTTATTCATTTTGATTCATGGGTAATGAACTTATTGGGAGACACATCACATTTCAGCTCCCATAAATATTTATCCCTGCAAAAAAAAAAAAAAAAGTACGATGAATTCTTGAAAGCTACCTCAACCATACATAGTAAGATGTTAATGGATGTTGTCATCCAGTATGCAAAAAAGCTGAAGGAAAGTTTCACCAATTAGCCCCACTCATAACAATAACATACCTCCCTGAAACTTAGCATCAGGACTTGGAGGACTTAGGTATAAGGTGTGAAATGGATCATGTCTGTTGGGAGGCCCCAATCATCAGAGGCTGCAGTCTACCATAGCTTAGCAGCTCTCCCCAGGCTTGGCATAATATGGAGGACCCCTCCCAGTGGGGGCTTCCTGCTCTCTACCTAGCCTTATCTGGAGGATGTCTTTAGGTCTGGATGCCTGACTTATCTCAAAGATGACACAGCTCCCTGCAAATACTCTCCCCTGCTGCCCACATGGCAATTAAGTAACATGCTCTAGCTATTTTCATAGGGTCATGCTGCCACTAATCCAGCTGTATGATAGGAGCGTGCCACCTTATGTAAATTAGGTGATAACCCAGCTTGTCCCCATCCTTTATATCTCCCCTCCCTCTGGAGTAAAGTTGAGCTGTCTCATTGAAGTCATGTCCCGGAAGGCTGTTTCTGCCGTGTTCACGGACCATCCAAAGCCCTGTCACCACTTCTACTCCTTTGTTCTTGTGGACTGGTGTCCAGTGGACCTCGAGGAAAAAGGGAACCCCACAAATGTTCAGTTATTCCAAATTCATCTGCACTGTTGTTAAATGAACCAAAAAAGGGTTCTGGAAATTCCCGTAGAGTAGCTAATTAGAAATACCAAGGAAGCGTATCTCATGGTTTGCTAATAGAAGAGAAACAGAGCTAACATGGTTTTTAAAATGGCAGTATACTTTCTTTGCACATGAAAAGGAACAAAACATGCTGTTTCTGTAAAGAGAGTCAAAGAGAAAGTTTATGGCTGTGGGTAATTAGGTTTATACTTCTCTATAGTAAATTAACTTGGCAAAAAGAGAAAAAGGAAGAGACAGGGACAGTGACAGAGGGGTGGGGTGGGGAGGTAGTGGAGAGGAAGGCTTGATGTCATACTTTTTCAAGCAGTGCCATGAAAAGCACAATGAAATGACGAGCTGTAGGGTAATAGCTGAGAAGGGTGTGCATGTGACCAGTCCATTTTCAGTTTCTGCTAATCTTTTGATTTGTAAGTGGCCTTACAATTGTGGTAAATTTGCATATTCTTTGTTGCCTATTATGTCTTAAGGCACTCCAAAATGTCCAACCTGTGGAGTTGACAAAACGTTTGGGTATCTATTTTAAAATTTTTACTTTAAAGCCCTCTGAATTTCAAAATACCCTTTGCATAGCAATGGTATGAGGCACAGAACCAGGAAACCAGCACTTTCCACTCCTCTTTGCTATTACAAGTCATATCCTACTGTGCAGCCAAGTTCAGCTTTCATTCCTCTCCCTCTGTACAGTGAAGTGGTTGGGATAGCTGTTTTACTTCAAGTGGTGAATTCTTGGAAACAAACTGATTTCCACGGTTTCAAGCTTCACATAAGGGTTTCAGTCATGTGAAACTGTAAAGTAATATTTAAAATGAGTTTGGGCCATACTATGAGTTTCCTTTACGGTTGTAAACAGTAGAATTTACATACCAAGCTGTCAAAACTTGGTGATTTCAGACACACATAATCAAAAGCCTTAGCAAGATCGTATTATTTCTAAATGGTTACATATGTAGTTTTACAAGAAGCCTGTAATCAAATACGAAAGGGTGGCTTTTATTTTATTTTATTTTTTTTAAAAAATCTAATGGCACATTTTTCTCCATATGCAGCATACAAAAACATAATTATATTCTCAAACTTTCAGAATCCTGATACTGGATTGGAACAGTATTTTAGACAAAGCTTCCTATCCATTCCATAATTTTAGGTTTCCTACGGTTTATTTCGTGTATGAATTCTCTGGTGTTTAGTAAGAGCTGTGCTCCTACTGAAGTTTTTCCCACATTCCTTACAAGCATAGGGTTTTTCTCCCGTATGAATTCTCTGATGATCATGCAGGTTGGTTTTCTTCCTAAAGGCACGCCCACATTCATTACATTCATAGGGTTTCTCTCCAGTATGAGTTCTTTCATGCTGAATAAGGGATGAACTTTGACTGAAGGCTTTTCCACAGTCAATACATTCATATGGTTTCTCTCCAGTGTGGGTTCTCTCATGTTGGGTAAGTGACGAGCGTCGACTGAAGGCTTCTCCACATTCATTACATTCATAGGGTTTTTCTCCGGTATGAATTCTATGATGCTCTATAAAACTTGTACTTCTCTTAAAAGCTTTTCCACATACATTACACAGATAGGGTTTTTCTCGAGGATGAGATACAGACTGCTGACTAAAGGCCTGTTCAGAGTCATAGGAATTCTCTGCAGCATGGATCCTCTGATGGTCAGTGAAGTCTGTAATGTGACTGAAGTCTTCCCCACAGTCATGACAATGGTATGATTTCACCTCAGTAAGTGCACTTTCACCCTGAAGAAGAGCTGTGTCAGGCTGGAAAGCCATGCTGAAGTTAGTCATTTGGTAGGGTTTGCCTCTTTTGTGAATCCTCATATGCTTATAAAGGGACGGGCTCTGACCGAAAGCCCTCCCACATATGCTACATTCAAAAGGCTTCTCTCCGGTATGAGTCCGCTCATGTTGGACAAGGGAGGAACACCTACTGAAGGCCTTCCCACATTCCTTACACTGGAAGGGTTTCTCTCCGCTATGTGTGACCTCATGCTGAGTGAGGGACGTGCCGTGTCTGAATGCCCTCCCGCAGAGGTTACAGCGATAGGGCTTCTCTCCAGTGTGGATTCTCTGGTGCTGAACGAGAGAGGAGCTTCGCTGGAAGGCTTTCCCACAGAGACTGCACTGGTAGGGCTTCTCTCCTGTGTGAGCGTTTTCATGCTGACCCAGGGATGAGCTGTGCCTGAAGGCCTTCCCACACACATTACACTCAAAGGGTTTTTCCCCAGTGTGAATTCTCTGATGTTCAGTAAGCTGGGTTTTCCAGAGGAAGGTTTTCCCACAATCAGTACATTCATGATGTTTCCTTCCAGAATAAACTCCTTGGTCTGTACCATTGGGATAAGCATCATCTTTATGAATTTTTTCATGTTTATTAAGTGATGATCTGTGAATAAATGCTTTCCTACATTTATCACATTTATAAGGCTTCTTTTTTGCAAGGATACTACTCCGAGAACCTAATTCTGAGTTATATTCCAAGTTATTTCCAAGTGTTTCACATTCAGCGGTACTTATACTTGAAGGAATGTCTAGTTGTGGAACCAAGTCTGTGCTCAATCTAGAGTCTTCATCAAATTTATTTTGCTCAAAAATTTTCCCTAGAGTGGTTATTTTTTTCTGGGAAGATGCCTCTGGCCCCAAATGTCTCCGCCAACTTTCCTGGTGTCTCTGGATACTGTCATCCCAGATATCTCCTAATGTGGCATATGACAGAATATTTGTACTGTGGGATACATCAGATTTGCCCCGCTGAAGACTCGATGACTTGGTGTCAGGCTTGGTCTTCCAGTCTAAAAGAAATATAAAGTGGAAAAGTTCCCAATTCCTTCCAGTTCAAACAAAATGCTACAGTACAGAGGAGAAAAATGAGATAGAAATTATGCATGACTATTTTGGAATTGATCCTTTGGTCTGTGCAGAAGTCTTAAACTGCAGGAAAGAAAGAGGTGTCAGTGACTATTTCAAATCCAGAGTGTCTGTCACATCCAGAGAATGAGGAAAGCCCATGTAAGTGGGGTGAGTTGGACAGGAAACAAAATAATAAAGGAGCCTAAGTGTGTGAGGTTCAGATACAAGCAAAATAGAAACCTTGCAGGTTTCCATGTTTCCTGTCCACTTTATGGGATATAACAAAACAAAACAAAAAACCCAACTTTTCTATTACATCAGTTTTATAATTACTTTAAAACTGATCTCATCATTTCTTTACAGTTACCTCTTAGACAGCAAGCTTCTAAATACTGCAGAGAAAATCTTTGGCTAAGGATCTACTGAAAAGATTCTTTGTCTTTGACATACTTGGGGGCCACACACTATACTAAAAATGGAGAAAAGGTAATGTTTCGGAAAGCAGTTATTTTGTCCTTACAACTAGGAGTAAGTAGTTCCAGTCTATCCAAGCTCTGATTCTGTAGCAACCATCTCTCTTTTGTGTGTGTGTTTTTAACGTGTGTGTGTTTAACGTGTGTGTTGTATGTATGTGTGTTTAACGTGTGTGTTGTATGTATGTATTTTTGAAATAACATTTACTGCCAGGTAAGCCTTTAACCCCAGCACTCGGGAGGCAGAGGCAGGAGGATCTTTGTGAGTTTGAGGCCAGCCTGGTCTACACAGCAAGTTCCAATAAAATAAAATAGAGTTGCATTTATTCTCTCTCTCTCTCTCTCTCTCTCTCTCTCTCTCTCTCTCTCTCTCTCTCTCTCTGTGTGTGTGTGTGTGTGTGTGTGTGTGCATCAGAGTACATGTGTAGTGGTCAGAGGAAAAGCTGAAGGAGTAAATTCTCTCCTCCCACTATGTGGGTCTCAGGGATCAACCCCAAGTGATCAGACTTGGCAGCCAGTACCTAACTTGCTGAGCTGTCTCACTGGCCTGTTTCGTGTTGGAGACAGGGCTCTCACTGAACCTGGCGCTTGCTGATTTAGCCGGATTGGCCAGGCAGTAAGTTCCAGGGATCCATCTGTTTCTCCCTGTTCTCTCACCTCCAGCCAGTGCGGGGTCCCAGATGTCTGGCTTTGCCGTGGCTTTGGGATCTAAACTGAGGTCCTCAGGTTTGGAAGCAGGCTCCTTACTAGCTGAGCCATCTCCCCAGGCCCCCATCACTTCTTCTTCTCTTTAAGTTAAAAAAAAAACTTTAAAAAGATTTATTTATTTTATGTGTATGAGTGTTTTATCTGCATGTATGTGCACTGCGTGTGTCTGGTGCCTACTGAGGTCACAAGAGGACATCAGATCCCTTTATGCTGGAGTTACAGATATTTATGAACCACCATGTAGGTGCTGGGACTGAACCTGGGTCCTCTGCAAGAGCAAGTGCTCTAACTGTTGAGCCATCTCCCCAATCACTTCTTTTGACCAAAGAGCTATATCAATCAACAGATGTATTCCTAAGTCTGTTTTTACCACAGAATAATAATACTAGATAACACATTAATTTTTAGAGACTATGGGTTGGAAGGGTGAATGTACTTATCAAAACCAACAGGACAGAGCTGGGCAGCGATGGTGCAGGCCTTTAATCCCAGCACTCAGGAGGCAGAGCCAGGCGGAGCTCTGTGAGTTCAAGGCTAGCCTGGTCTACAGAGTGAGATCCAGGACAGGCACCAAAACTACTCATAGAAACACTGTCTCAAAAAACAAAACAAAACAAAACAAAACAAAAAAAAAAAAAGAAAGGAAGGAAGGATGAACGAATGAATGAAACCAACAGGACTGTACATATAAGTGTACATTTTAGTGTATACAACATCTACTTAAAAAAAACAAAAACTGGCCGGGCGGTGGTGGCGCACGCCTTTAATCCCAGCACTCGGGAGGCAGAGGCAGGCGGATCTCTGTGAGTTCGAGGCCAGCCTGGGCTACCAAGTGAGCTCCAGGAAAGGCGCAAAGCTACACAGAGAAACCCTGTCTCGAAAAACCAAAAAAAAAAAAAAAAAAAAAAAAACTGAGCCAGGCATGGTGGTGTGCACCTTTAATTCAAGAGGCAGAGGCAGAAGAATCTCTGTGAGTTTGAAGCCAGCCTGGTCTACAAAGTGAGTTCTAGGACAGCCAGAGCTATTACACAGAGACACCCTGTCCTGAATAAACAAATAAACAGGGTGTGATGGTGCCTAGCTGCGTTCCCAAAACTCAGGCGGTAGAGGCTGAAGGATTGGAAGTTCAAGTCAAGGAAGAAACAACTGGGCTGGAAAGGTGGCTCAGGAGTTAAGGTTACTTGTTATTCAATCGTGAGCACATGAGTTTGGATCCCATCACTCATATAATAAGTATCAGGAACCCCACATAAAACCTGTAATCTGAGTTCCAAGGGATGCAATGCCTTCAGTCCTACACACACCTACACACCTACACACACACCTACACACACACACACACACACACACACAATAGATTTTATAAATCTCAAACAACCAAAAAAAAAAAACAAAAAAAAAACAAACATTTTCCCCCAAAACCCAACCTAAAACAAACAGCAACAAAACTATAAAAATTAGTTCAGCATGTAAGAGTACTAGCTGCTCTTCAAGAGGATCTAGGTTTGATTTCAGCACCAACTTGGAGGGTTACAACTATTAATTCTAGTCCCAGGGGATCCTATGCCCTCTTCTGTCTCTGTGGCTACATACACATGGTGTACAGACATACAGTAAGCAAAACACCCATATATAGAACCAAGTGAGCAGGGCTTGAGAGATAGATCAGCATATATTGCTCTTGCAGAGGTCCTAAGTTCAGTTCCCAGCACCCACACTGGGTAGCTAACAACTGACTACAACTCTAACTCCAGAGGATCCAGTGCCCTCTTCCAGCTTTGATGGACACTGTACATGTGTACATATACTTCCTGCTCTTTCATACATATAAAGAAAATAATCTCTTAAAAAAAAACAGAATAAACATGCCCTGAGATTTTTGTTTTGTTTTTTGAGACATGCCCTAAGATTTAAAGAATAATTAATAGGTTGATTAATTTAAAAAATTGAACTCTGGGCTCAGGATATAGTTCAGTGATAAAGCACTTTTTAAAGAAGAACTTATGCAAAGCCCTGGATTTTATTCTCAATATTTCAAAGGCAAAAAAAATTAAAAATTAATAAGAATAGAAACTGAACTCTAGTTAATGATATGCATACTTATGTTTCCAACTTCCTTAAAAATGCATCAAAAAGGTAATTCTTACATGGATAGATGAAGAGATATGTGATAAAGCGAGTATCACGCTATTAACAATGTGATTGTCTTGGTGGCAGCTTTATGATAATTACTACACAGTTTTTCTATTTTTCCACATCTTTAAATTTTTTATAATAAAATGTTGGGAGAGGAAACAAAATTAAAGAAGTCCAATTCCCAAATTTCTATGCTTGCCACAGAATCAATCCTAAACTCATAATGGCAGCCAAACACAGTACATGTGTACATGTGTACATGTGTACATATGTATTATTAAAATCTCAGCACTTAGGAGCCAGAGGGTGGCGAGTTTGAGGCCTGGGCTGCACAACAGGACACTTGCTCACAAACAAAGAACAAGAAGCAAAACTCCAAGGGCAGAGAACGCTCTGTCTTCTTTTTAGAATTCTTCTCAGTGGGACATTTAATAAGGGTTTAGATTTTGTTTTTTTTATTAGTAAAGACCTAGAACAGATCTTTTTCCAAATAGTGTGCACCAAGTATAGATTTACTAAGGAGTGGACGGTTACAGAACACAATGCACACAGTTAGACAGAAGTTCCATCACAAGCTGAGCTCCCTCTGTGAGTTAAAAATGAAAAGATCGTCTCTGGCTTCTGGACACCTTGCTTTTTCAAAACTCTAACATGCTTCTTCCTTTGTTTGTTTGTTTGTTTTTTCAAAATAGGGTTTCTCAAACTGCCCTGGCTGTTCCGAACTCGATTTGTAGACCAGGGCGGGCTTAGACTCCTACCTACCTCTGTCTCCCGAGTGCTGAGATTAAAGGCATGCACCACCACTGTCTGGTTAATATGCTTTTTAAATAATGAAGGCAGTGTTGAGTCCTATGGAATGCATGCTTAGAACAGTGTTGTGAGGCTAGGATCAAGATTCATCTTACACTAACCTCTGATTTTTGGTTTTGCTTTGTTTTGCGACAGGATCTCACTATGTAGCCATGACTGGCCTGGGACTCACAGAGATCCACCTACCTCTGCTTTCTGGATGCTGGCATTAAAGGGCTGTGGTAGGGCTGACTTCTCTCTTAAGAGACAGTATAAAGCTGAGTGTTGTGGTATGTGCCTGTAATTGCAGCACTTCAGTATCTTTTCCCCAAAGACTTACCGCCAGCAGGAATACCTGACTGGAGAAGAGAGACATGCAGAACGTCACTCAGAAGGGTTTCAGCTTCCTCTGCAGGTCGGACAGCTCCCGTGCCCGTTAGAAGCTGTGCTACTGTCTACACTGATTTCCATGAGCAGAACTTTTCCTCATTTACCTGGACAGAAAGGTCTTTGGATTTCTCTCTCTGATATCCATGGCTCTTCTCCTTGCTCTAATTTGAAGATCACCTCTGGCTTGGACACTTGACACCCTGTTCATGGGTAAATACACAAGATTTGGGTGTTCGAGCAAGAAGACAAAGAACCTTCCTATAAGTCAATACTAGTCCTTGATCCTCAGGAACTCTGAAGAGAAGGAAAGGCATAACTTAAGGAGTTATGCTAGCAAACTCCCCTTTCCTAGGTCTTTAAAATGATCTTTCAGGCTCAAACCCCTGGAAAGCTGCCTCCCCAAAGCACAGGCGCCAAGCCCTGGACTTCTTCTCAGTTACCTAGGCTGTGTGCACCAAACCTTAGCCATCGAAGAAGGAAAATTCGGCAACATGTGAGCCAGCGGGGGAAGTCGTCCCTCCTTACCAAGAGAAACCAGGTGGCTGTAGTTCTCCAGCATCACATCCCTGTATAAGATCTTCTGCGCAGGGTCCACGTGGTGCCATTCTTCCTGGGTGAAGTCCACAGCCACATCTTTGAACGTCACTGACTCCTGTGGGATCACAATCCCGCTCAAGTAGGAATCAACTCCATGAATGCTCCTCTCAGAGTCTGGGGACTGACCTTGGGATCATGTGTTTGCTGCTCAAAGGGGAAATGTTTGGTTTTACAGGCTGATTTTAAAGCATCTAGTCTGTCTAACAGGGAAGTCAAAGGGGACATTGACCCCACAATCCTGCATACACTATTCTGTCTCTCTTTTCCTCTCCCACCTCTTCTTTCTCTAGGGTCTCATGTAGCCTGGGCTGCCTCAAATTCAATAGGTGGCTGAGGCTGGCCCTGAATTCCTGATGCTTCTGCCTTTGCCTCCCGTGGGCTAGGACTGCAGGCCTACACTGCCCTGCTCAGCTCACAACTTGCATTTTCATCCATCTATCTTGCTGCTTTCCTTCCAAACCAAACCCTTTACAGTTGCTCATTCCGCACTGCTTTCTTTCCTTGCTTTGTTACAAATTCAAACATGGAAGAGATACAGGAGTGAAAAAAAAAAAAAAAAAGACAGCCTTCACCTCCTAGTCCTCTTTATCCCCCACACAATCATTCTCAACAGTTGGTGTGTATACTTAGAAGTCTCCTGTCCATGTTTTACACATACACTACAGGCATGCTTTATGAAACATCACACATATTGCTCTACAAATTGCTTTAATTTACTAACTTTTAAAAAATATTTGTTTATTTATGTGTGTGTATCTGAGGGTATGTATGTAGGAGCCCATGGAAGTCAGGAGAGGGCATCAAAGCCCCTGGAATGTGTTACAGGCAGTTGTGAGCAGCCTTGTGGGTTTTGGAAACTGAACCTGGGTCTTCTGCAAGAGCAGGAAGTGCTCTTAACCGATGAACTGTTTTTCCAGGCCCTACACATTTACTAATTTTGAGACAATCTCGTGTATCCCAGGCTGATCTCAAACTCACTATGTGGTCAAGGTTGAACCTCCAACTCTTCTGTTTCTACTTCCTAAAAGTAGGACTACAGGCATGCACCACTACATCTGGTTTCTGTGGTGCTGGAATGGAAGCCATGGCTTGGTGCATGCTAGGTAAGCATTCTACCAACTGAATCCATCTCCAGCTATACAATTAGATTTTTACATAGACTTTCTTAGAGATCATCCCACATATAATTGTACCTTATTGTTCCCAACTATTTCAGAACCCCCACAGAACATCTGTATCTCAAGGTACCCACTGCCTGAAACCAACAGCATCCCACGGTACTATAAATTCAAGCACCCTCCCCCAAACACGACTCTGAAGGCCAAAGCTACACCCAATCTTGCCGGTTCTTGAGGATATCAAGCTTGTATAATAACCATAAGATAGATGATAGCCTTCAAAGCCTCAGTATTATAACGAGGCTGAATACCTCATTAATAATCTAAAGATACTGATTATAAATAGAAGTGATAATATTCTGGATATACTGGGTTAAATCATAGGCATGACTAAGATTAAATTTCACCTTAATTTTACATCATGGCTAAATGACAACATGTTTCTTTTGGATGATTCTAAGAGACATGTACATCCTTGTGCTCACAGATAAGCACTAGGGGAACCAGGAATGTTAAATACTCAGGGCTGATGCTGTGCAGTGGTGACACATACCTTTAATTCCTGCACTTGGGAGGCAGAGGCAGGTGGATCTCAGAGTTCGAGGCCAGCCTGGGCTACAGAATGAGTTCCAGGACAGCCAGGGCTACACAGAGAAACCCTTTCTCCAAAAACAAAAAATACACAGGGCTGTCTCTTCCAAAGGAGAGATGTATAACTTTTTTTCCACCCAAAAGGCTGAGAGCAGATGTGGTCAATAGCTTGGTGAATGGATCCTCCCCCAGAACTTTATCAGGGCTTGTTTCTCTCAATCTAAAGCTTGCAGTCTTCCCCCAGACACATCCTGAACCTGTTTCCTCAGTTAATCTATAGGACCTATCTTTATGGAAGATGTCACTTGTACTTTACAAAGAGTTTTGATGTAGTCATGTCTTCAGCTTTGTTATGTACACAGGTTTGAGTTAATTATCACCAAGAAATTTTTCACCAATTTGTGCTGTGCTTACATATGCCTAAAATAAGCTACTCAGGGTCAGACTCTTGAAGCCTACACCAATATCAGCTACTGTCTTAGTATTCTGACCTGCCCCTTAGAGACCTGCTCAGCACCCTGAAGTAAGTCCCCTTTAAAAAAGGAAACTCCCCCTTCCCTCCATTCCCATGAGGTGTGCCCCCTCACCCCCTCGCCCCCTCTTCTCTCACTCCCTCTTTCCTCATCTTTCTCTTTCTCTTATAATAAACTCATTTCCATGTGGATGCAGTGCCCGGGGTGGTGGTGGTGGTGGTGGTGGTGGTGGTGGTGACTGTCCACGTGCCGCAGACCACCCCGAATCTACCCAGCATGTTTCCCTCACTTGAGGGGCCATTGGCCCGGCCAGCCAGGGCCCCTGCGCGCAGTATCATTACATACTGAGTTGCACTGAACTGAACTGCCTTTTTCTGCCTCTTATGCACCAACAGTCTGCTGGCCAGCTGCCATGTTTGCAAAGACAGATGATGATTTTCTACATTAATTTAATCTCTCTAGGCTACTGAATCACCTTCTCGCAGACTTTGCCTCCTATCACATGCCTCGTGTTTCTGTCACATGGACTCCTTGCCCTTTAACTTAACTCTCTTGTGTCTCTTTGCTTTGTACATCCTTACCATAATGCACCGCCTGCCCCCAGATCTACAGAAAAGACTCCTAGACATCATTCTAGAACTTGCTCAATGTTCCTTTCCAAGTTCATTATCCACAGGCCTTCCCAGACCATGTTCAGTTTATGAAGTGATGCTAACCCAGGGTTTCATGCATGCATTCTACCAACTGAGCTATATTTTTGGACCCTATAAACTGATTTTATAATGTCTTTAGAAAAAGACATTATTAGAATTTTTTAAAGATTTATTTATCATGTACACAGTGTTCTGTCTGCATGTACGCCTGCATGCCACAAGAGGGTAACAGATCTCATTATAGATGATTGTGAGCCAGCATGTGGTGGCTGGGAATCGAACCCAGGTCCTCTGGAAGAGCAGCCAGTGCTCTTAACCTCTGAGCCATCTCTCCAGCCCCCATTATTAGCATTTTTAATCTAGCCTGAACTTGATTATATGATATATATATAGCAACTACAATTTATAGTTTACTGTTAATTTTAGAATTATTTTATTTGGCTGGGCACACCTTTAATCCCAGCACTTGGGAGGCAGAGGCAGGTGAAACTCTGTGAGTTTGAGACCAGCCTGGTCTACAGAGCTAGTTCTAGGACAACCAAAGCTGCACAAAGAAACTCTGTCTCAAAGACAAACAAACAAACAAACAACCTGAGAGGATGACAGATAGGGTTGCACCCGTCGTAGAGAGAGGACAGCAGGCCCATGGACAAACTATTCTAAGAACCCACCGGAGGATGCGCTGCTCCTCCGCCCCTAGAGGCAGAGAATTAGGAGCCGCACAAAAACAAGTTCCAGACATTTCCTGCCATAACCTAAAGGATATGATATAACATAACTGGCATAATAAACAAAGCACCAGATATGTCCTGGGGGGGTGTTTTCTGCTGTTATAGATTGTATACCATAGCTGTCAGAGGGAGTGACTTTCTTGCAGATAAAAATTGGATGTCTAACTATCAGTGGAAATGGGTCTGCTGGAAAAAAATAGATACAATAAAATAGACTGCTAGAGGATATGGCGATTTCCTTGCAGCTGCAACTCTCCAATCAGTCCAAACCAAGCATCTCTAACCTGAAGCAAGCACCAGTCCTGAGCTTGTAACTATAGAGCTGGAATTCCCCCAGGTCCCCTCTCTAACCATTGTAAAAACCCTGCTCGGTTGCTCCTCAGGGTCTCCCTGCTCAGCTGCAGCGTCAGATAGACAGAGAGACCCAGGTTAACTCACAACAATAAAAAGACTCTCTGCTTTTGCATCAGATTAGGTCTTTTGGTGGTCTTTGGGGGACTCTGGGTATAACAAAAACAACGAAACAAAAAAATTATTATGTGTCTGTGTGTGGGTATTGTGAAGAACTTCTTTCCTAACGAAGATAGCTCAATCAAGGCCCATATTATATCCCCAACCTTCCCCTTTGCAACAATTATCCAATCTTGACTATGAAATCAAACTTCAATTAATGGGATGAGTTGCAGTCGGCACCTACATAAGGAATGAGACAGAAGCCATCTTGGCAAATTGTGCTTGGTAGCTTTGTTTGGGATTGAGAGCATCATTTTTAGAAAATACACTGCCTTGCCAAGCTTCTTTCACCTTGTGTGATCCTCTGTTCCTCAGTTCCTTAAGTTGCAATTTTTCTGTCCCCCCCCCCCATTTCTAATAGTATGGTCACATGAATGCAGGTACCAAGCCAGAGACATCCCACCCCCTTGGAACCAGATTACAGGGTGGTTGTGAGCTCCCTGGCATGGGTGTTGGGAATTTATCTGTTCTCTGCAACAGCAATGTGTGCTTTTACAGTATGTGCTCATAACTGGTGAGCCATCTTTCCAGCCTATCTTTATTTTCCCCAGAGGTGCTGGGAACTGAACCTAGGACCTCACATCTGCTAGGCAAGTGATCTCAGCTATAAAGCTATAAGGGTATAGTTCTTACCCTTAATTCTAAAAAGAGTGCAAATCAGTCTGGTTTTGTTTGTTTGTTTGTTTTTTGTTTTTCAAGACAGGGTTTCTTTATATAAGAGCACTGGCTGTCCTGGAACTCACTCTTTAGACCAGGCTGGCCTTGAACTCACAGAGATCTGCCTGCTTCTGCCTCCCGAGAGCTCGGATTAAGGGCCCGCGCCATCATGCCCAGCACAAATCAGCCTCTTGTTAATTAACCTGAAGCTTGAAGGGTGGGCACTATTATACATCTGTTGAAGAAAAAAAGAAAGACGAGCAATGGGGCAAGAAGACCTCAGAGCTAGTCGGTCCAGATTTGGCTGTGATGGCAGTCTCAAGACTCCACATCCAACCCTCACCGGCCTCCTCCTCTGACCAGGGCTTGACTGCCCCCTACTGTCTCTTTTATGGCCAGAGTTTGGGAAGCAGGGACGTCTGGCCTCACTTTCTACCTACTCTCTTCATTCCTCACTTAAGAGTTCAAAGACCCCGCACAGCAATAAAGGCTCAGTGTCCACAGTCCCAATACAGTCAATTCCTCACAAGATCGCACTCCCCTGGTCCCCTCTAGCTAACCAAACAGCTCCATCCTTTCAGGAATCCCGCTCCAGTCAGGTCTGGGCACTCTGAGAGGTGTTTTCCCTAGACCAGGAGACTCCAAGCCATCAAAACGAAGGATTTCTAGAACAATAACTGTCCGGTACACGCCCCCGGGGTCTCGCAGGGTGGGATGCTCCGGGCGGTGGGGAGGGCTGGGCTCACCTGGGGCGTGGCCGTCGGAGGCCTCGGGGCCATTCCTGCCTCAGGGTGTGCTGGCTACGGTCCGGGGCTGAGGAGAGAGGACAGGATCCACTCACCCGGCTACCCCGCGGCCCCACCCCTCCAGCCCTGCAGCCACTTCAGCCCAAACGGCGGGGAGGAGCCCGCCTCCGCCTGCTGCTCCCCCAAGGCCAAATGAAAGGCCCCGCCGCCTGCGGCCAGTCCCTCCGGCCACGCCCAGTCCGCCCGCAGGATGATGGGCGAGGCCCGGAGGACGGCCTCCTACCCACGGCACCCGGGATCACCGCCTCCGGGGCTTCGGGATCCGCGACCTCGGGTCCGCCCCTCGAGCGCCCGCTGCAGTCTCTGTTCTCGGCCGTGCTGTTCTGCCGTTAAGGGCCAGCTTCGCACACCGGCCTCCGCCACAACAGGGCTGGACAATGGCCACAGCGGCGGGCGCAGAACCTCAAGTGCGCCTGCGCGCACGGAGCCTCGCGCCCGCCCAGGAACTACAATTCCTAGCTTATCCCTGCGCGCTCTCCCTGCAGAGGTGCCCTGCTCCCTAGCGGGCGCTGTCGTAAGAGCACAAGAAAGCGGGCAGTGTAGGTCCGAAGTGTTCGTTTTGGGTGAGACAGACAGACAGACAGAGTGAGAGAGAGAGACAGAGACAGAGACAGAGAGAGAGACACACACACACAGAGATCCCACTTCTTTTTTTCTTTCTTGTTTGGTTTGTTTTTGGAGACAGGGTTTCTCTGTGCAGCCCTGGCTGTCCTGGAACTCACCGAGATCCGCCTGCCTCTGCCTCTGGAGTGCTGGGATTAAAGGCGTGTGCCACCAATCCCGGCCCGCACTTCTTTTTTTCAAATATCTTGACTGAGGTATAATTTACAGACCATAACATCATAAAGATGAGCTCTTTATTGTAAGGCACACACCTATAATCAATCCTCTAGCACCCAAGTGGCTGGAGGATCCAGAGTTCAAGGGCATTCTCAACTGTGGTTCGAGGCCAGCCTGAGCTACAACAGACTCAGTCTTACAAGGCCAAAATAAAGAAATAACTAACGCATGAATGAAGTGTACAATTCAACAAATTTTAGTACATGTAGAGAATTTCACGACCATCAGTCTAGTCTCCTATTTGAACATTTTTATCAGCCACAAAAGAAAAACTGTGCACATTAATAACCATTCCCTAGTCCTACCACCACCACCTCTCAATCCTGAGTAACCTCTGACTTGTGTTATCTCTGTAACCATTCTGCCTCTTCTGGTTGATAAGTCTTAGGCCTCCCTGAATGAAGGCCTCTCCGTCAATCCAAATTGAACTGAATCAGACCGAATTGGAAAAGCCCAGGTTTAATGGGTAAAGTGCTCCCGGGTGATTCCCAGCCCCTCAGAGAGGAGACACGGACGAGAGACCGGAAGAACCACGTGTCTGTTTTCGTTATATGCTTATAAGCTTATACTGTGGGAGTGGTCTTGCTCCTCTCTGGGGGAGAGCTGTGTTTGGCAGGCTTTGAGGGGCGGGTTTAGGGAAAGAGGTAAGGGAGGTAAGTTGAGGTGGATCTTCCACCAGAACATTCCCGACTCTTTGGGTATAGGGATGCCAGGGTGCCAGGGGTTGAGGTGGAGCTTCCACTCAAACACTGATATTTCATATGAATGGGATCAGGCAACATGGAGTTTTATGATTGGCTTCTTTCAATTATCAAAGTGGTTTTGAGTTCATTCACATTATAGAACTTATCCATATTTCATTCTTATTTTATGCTGAATGGGAGATTTGACTGAGCATACCATATCCATTCATCAGTTGGTGGCATTTGAGTTGTTTACATTGTGGGGTTTTATGTTTTTATCTTAAAAGCAACATTACTGTGGGTGTGTACATACTTTTATGGGGTGCTGTTTCATTGCTCTTGGGTAGATATTGAGAAGTAGAATTATGGATATTTGGTAGCACAATATTTAACATTTCAAGAAACTGTATTTGTTTTCTAAAGTGTCTCTATCATTTTACATTTTTTAAACAAACAGAATGTAGATTCCAACATTCCTACCCACATCTGTTGCTATCTATCTTTTTTGTTATTGCATTCTGTGGATTTGCAGGTGTGTGTTGGGGTGGGGGAAGTGTAAACAACAACAAAGCCCTTTGAAACTATGCAAATGTTTTCCACACCAAACAACAGTAGCAGATATATAACCACAAAGCAGGAGTTCAATAAATCCTAGATGATTGCTAAAATAGAACTTTCAGTAGAAGTACAGACACAGGGCCAAGAAGGCTCAGCTTGTCCCCGAGCACATCTAAGGGCCAGAGCACCTGCCCGGGGACCCCAACACAAGGGGAGGGTTCAGAAGCGACATGGAGAGTCCGAAGAGTGAGAATGTGCCCCATTCTCTGGCACCCAAGAGCAAAACAAGAATAAGATGGGGTGGGGTGGAAGCACACCACACCAATAATCCCTGCACTTGGGAAGTGGAGGCAGGAGGATCAGAAGTTCAAGGATATCCTCTGCTGCACAGTGAGTTGATGACTGGAGACTCTGATTCAAAACCAACCAAAGAAAGGACCAAAACACTCACCAAAACAAAGAGCTAAAACAATGCAAACGATTTATTTTTCCCGTGGTAGCTCATGCTTTTCATCCCAGCACTGGGAGGGTGTGTGTGTGTGTGTGTGTGTGTGTGTGTGTGTGTGTGTGTGTGTGTGTGTATGCATGTGTGTTGGGGAGCGGGAAGCTGGACAAACCTTGGGAGCTGGTTGTCTCTTCCACTTTCCGTTGTAGGCAGAGTTTTCCGTTGGACCACCAGTCCGCTCTGTCCCACCAGCTGGTTCCCACATAGCCACACAAAGACTTAATATTAATTATAAATGCTTCACCAATAGCTTAGCCTTCCTACTAACTAGCTCTTACAACTTTAATTAACCCATATACCTACCTGTGTTTTACCACGTGGCTTGGTGCCTTATCTCAGTACCACATGTTCATCTTCTGCTTCCTCTGTATCACCTTGAGACTTGTGACTCTGTCCTTCCTCTTCCCACCATCCTCTCTCCCGGAAAATCCTGCCTAGCTATAGGCCAGTCAGCTTTTTATTAGCCCATGAGAGTAATAGCTATTCATAGTATACGAAAAGATCTTTCCACAGCATCCCACCATTTGAATTCAGGTCTTCAGGCTTTCACTGCATATGCTTTTACCCCCTGAGCCATCTTTCTGGCTCTGTGAAGCTATTTCTACTCATTGTTTACAAGATTAAAAAAAAAAACCACTTCAATTTGTCCATTTTAAAGACTATTGTTGGCTGGGTGTACTGGCATGCACCTTTAATCCCAGCACTTGGGAGGCAGAGGCAGGTGGGTCTCTGTGAGTTCAAAGCCAGCCTGGTGTACATAGTGAGTTCCAGGACAGGCAGGACTACAAAGAGAGACCCTGTCTCAAAATCAAACAAACAAACAAACAAAAAGAAACAAAACAGAGACCACTGTTTATAGAGCCTGAAGTTGCAGAGAGGCACTAACTAGACCTTCAGTGGTGGAAGAGCCTTGTTCACAGCCGGGAAGCCATGGAAACTCATGCTCAAGAATTTACTGCCTCTCCCTCCCAGTTACCTCAGAGGTCCTGCACAAGTTCTGGGGCATGGTATCCAGCTGTAATTCAACCCCGTCAGTGGCTGCTGTTCCAATGAAGGTCCCACACAGGTCCTGCGACCTAAGGTAAGCTTGTGAGCAGGGACTCAAGGTCCCAGGCCCTAAGACACATTCCATGCTCTCTGCTCACTGTCCAGGGATGGGTCGACAGAGCCCAGACCCTAGGATGCGCATAGCCACAGGCTTCTCCCAGGGCAAGTGTGGTTCTGCCCTGGCCCCTGGGGATAGGAATCAAATCAACAGTTATTGTCTGGTGGCAAGCTAAAGAATTAAGGAGTGGATGGAGGAGAGCACGTGTCCTCAGCAAGTTCAGAACTGCACATTCACAGCACTACCAGACTTCTAGCCAATCAAAACCTCTCAGGGCTGTCTCTTTGACAATGGCCTCCGCATCTGCTTCAGATTCCTGAGTTTTGAGGGAGAAAAAAACCCGGACACGGAGGAAGGGCCCCAGGTATCTGAGTATGGCTCCCCCTCACCCCCATGTGGTAGGACAAGAGTCTACCCGCTTCTGCATCATAGGAGGATGCTGGACTCAGTGTGACCTTGTCGCCGCTAGGGGGAGCCAAAGAAAGCGGTTAATAATGCTAGATGCCTTCCTCAGCACCCGCCGTGAGATAACACCCGGGACCATTAGATCCTCAGTTGCACACTGGGTCAGCAGTGGGTTCAGCTCTCTGGTTGAGATCCCCTGTATAACACAAGAGCATCCAAGGAAACTGGTGAGAGGTGGTGATGGGACCTATCGAATGTACCTCGACATGTACTCTGAAGAGGGAATCCCAGTTCCTGCTTGTTTTCCTGCACACAGCAAGACACCAAGTCATGAGAGCCCCGCTGAGGCGCTGCTTGGGGTCTGAATAACGTCAGTTTCCCTCATCTAAGGCCTAATTGAGGACATCTCATTGAGAGTCCACTCTGGGTTGCTCTAGGTGAAGCAAGTTCCCCTCTCCTTCACCCTCTCCCCCGTGGTTTAAACTAGCTTGAACTCAGTATATAACTCGAGGTGTCCTCACACTCTGGCGATATTCCTGCTTTTGCCTTGATAGCGATGGGATTACAGGAGAGAGCCACACCTGACTCCAGTTAGGACCACGCGTTCTTCAGACCGCTGGCCTCGATCGCCATCTGCTGGTCACTATGACACACACTTTACTGTTCTAAAGTTTCATGCAAGCGTACTTTGACAAGTTACATTATCTTAACTTGAATTTAAGAAGCTATGAAAATA
Organism: Peromyscus maniculatus bairdii; assembly: GCF_049852395.1. Taxonomy (NCBI): domain Eukaryota; kingdom Metazoa; phylum Chordata; class Mammalia; order Rodentia; family Cricetidae; genus Peromyscus; species Peromyscus maniculatus. The sequence goes on along the minus strand of NC_134856.1, from coordinate 39,343,622 downwards.
CATTGGGGTTATAGCTCGGTGATAGAGCCCTTGCCTCACACGCATTATGCCCTAGGTTCAATCCCTGGTGTGTGTGTGTGGGGGGGGTTAAGATAGATATTCTGTCTGCATTGTATGTGTTAAAAAGTAGTTTCAGAGACTATAAGAATATAAGAAGCTTACCAAACTACCAAATGCCACATCTGGAATCCAAATGATTTATCTCCCAGTGCTGGATACTTTCCCATGTGACAAATGAGTCCCTGGCCTGCCTCCCTGCCTAGGTTTAGCACCTTCTCCCCAGGGAAGACTCTCATGTCCCTCTGCACATCACCCACCCATTTTCCGAGAGGAGCTGGGCTGGTGCTGAGATCAGTCTGCCTCCTGACAGTGCAGGGCGCCACGATGATGTAAGCTGTCAACACATTCCTTAGTCTCAATAGATTCAAGGATCAAGCTTTTATTAATTAACATACATTTTTGAGACCCAGTCTCTGAAAAGCAGGAAATTAATGGGGCTATATTCAATAGTTGAATGTTTGCCTACTGAACATCACAGAGGAGAAAAAAACGATTCTTTTTTTCTTTTAAGAAAGATTCTTAAAGAACACGTTATTAAACTAGGTTTTATTCTTCCTGTTTTTGTTTGTTTTTATTCCAAGTTCCTCTACATAGCCTGGCTGTCCTGAATCTATGGAGGCCAGGCTGGCCTTGAACTCATAGAGATCTACCTGCCTCTGCTTTTGCTGGGATTAGAGGTAGGCACCACTATGCCTGGCTGTTTGTTTTTGAGATAGCGTCTCCTGTAGCTCAGGCTGGCCTCCAGCTAGATGTGTAGCGGTGAGTCACTTGGAGCGCCACGTGTTTCTGCCTCCACCTTCTGAGCCCTGGGATGACGGGCGGCAGCCACTCCACTGGCTTGTTTCCCTTCCTTCCTTTCTCTTCAGCTGTGTTTCCAACCCTGCTGCTGTGTGCTCTCCACCAAGAGCTTCTCTCTTTCTGGGTTCCTGTTTCCTCTGCATCATGATGGAGCTGGTCTGACCGACAGAAACATTTCATTTTTCTCTCACACCGGCCATGAGGATGTGGCATTCTGTGAAGTCATGAAGGTAAGTCAGCTGCTTCCTTTGCTTCTGCCTGACTCTTGGCCTGGGCTCACAGACTGCCTGGAAGTGATAGCCATCATCCAAGTGTCCCAGGTGCCCGCCATGCCTCTGGCATTCTCCTTACTTCTGGGCCAATGTCTTCGGGAAAGGCAGCGTGACTATGGTGGCCCAGGGACTGGTGCCCGCTAGTGGACGCCTGGGGACCTTGCAGGGTGTGTTCTTCCTCTGTTCAAAGGGGTGGATCTGGTATCTAGGTCCCCATACCTTTTGTCACTGCCTTGAGCCCTGGCTGCCGGCTCCTCCTATTCCAGCCTTCTAGCTGTTTTATTTCTCCACTGGGGCCAGGCTTCTTTGCTAAGAAGGCAAAAGCTCTAGGCATCTGCTCTTTCCATTCAGAGTTCTGGGAAATTAGGAAGGATTGTCCCTCAGGACGCTTACAGAGTCTCTCTGGAAAGCAGGCTTCTCTCTGCTAGACGTCTCTAGAAAATCTAAACTCAGGCCTTAGACTCAAAAGTACTTGTTCAGAATACTGTATTCATCTCTGAGAGAAGATGACACAGACAGGAGAGGATCCAGGAAGCCACATGTAGGGCTGTGTATGGGGGGGTGGCATCTGTTAAAACCAAGAATCAAGAGGAGAAAAGACCAAATCCATGATTGTCCAATTCAAACAAGCTGTTCTTTGGGGTGCACCCAGGACTGGTCAGCCAACTGTCTCACCCTAAGTCGGGATTTGAGAGAGCGGCCCTGCCAGCCATGGCCCCTTGAGGTCCTTTTTATAGGAGAGATAAGGTGTTCACAGGGGCAAGACAGTTGGCTGTTACACATTGTTAGAAAAATACAATGAGAGATTCTAAGGATCATGTCTGCAAGTCAGGATTCTCGATCCAGAGACAATGGTCCTGACGGGATGGAGCCTGAAGGCGTCATCGAGAGTAACTGGAATGAGATTGTGGATAGCTTTGATGACATGAATCTCTCAGAATCCCTCCTCCGTGGTATTTATGCCTATGGTTTTGAGAAGCCTTCTGCCATCCAGCAGCGAGCCATTCTTCCTTGTATCAAGGTTATGATGTCATCGCCCAAGCCCAGTCTGGGACTGGGAAGACAGCTACGTTTGCCGTATCTATCCTGCAGCAGATTCAGTTAGATCTAAAGGCCACTCAGGCTTTGGTTCTGGCATCCACTCGGGAGTTGGCGCAGCAGATACAAAAAGTGGTCATGGCATTAGGAGACTACCTGGGTGCCTCTTGTCATGCCTGTATTGGGGGCACCAATGTTCATGCTGAGGTGCAGAAGCTGCAAATGGAAGCTCCTCATATCATCGTGGGCACCCCTGGCCAGGTGTTTGATATGCTTAACTGGAGATACCTGTCCCCTAAATACATCAAGATGTTTGTACTGGATGAAGCAGACGAAATGTTAAGCCATGGGTTCAAGGACCAGATCTATGATATATTCCAAAAGCTCAACAGTAACACACAGGTAGTTTTGTTGTCCACTATAATGCCCTCTGATGTCCTTGAAGTGACCAAGAAGTTCATGAGAGACCCTATTCGGGTCCTTGTCAAGAAGGAAGGATTGACCCTGGAGGGTATCCGCCAATTCTACATCAATGTGGAGCGAGAGGAGTGGAATCTTGACACATTGTGTGACTTGTATGAAACCCTGACTCTCATCCCGGCAGTAATCTTTATCAATACCAGAAGGAAGGTGGATTGGCTCACTGAGAAGATGCATGCCTGGGATTTCACTGTTTCTGCCATGCATGGAGATATGGACCAAAAGGAACGAGATGTGATCATGAGGGAGTTCCGGTCTGGTTCTAGCCTAGTATTAATTACCACTGACCTGTTGGCCAGAGGCATTGATGTACAGCAGGTCTCCCTAGTCATCAATTATGACCTTCCCACCAACAGGGAAAACTGCATCCACAGAATTGGTCGTGGTGGTTGCTTTGGCCGTGAAGGTGTGACTATTAACATGGTGACAGAAGAAGACAAAAGGACTCTTCGAGACATTGAGACATTCTACAACACCTCCATTGAAGAGATGCCCCTCAATGTTGCTGACCTCATTTGAGGGGCTGTCCTGCTACCTGGCCCTAGGCAGCAGGGTTCAGTCTTGGGGGGCTGAGGAACAGCTGGAGGCGGGAGGGAAGGGAGCCAAGGGAGGATGGACATCTTTTTTGTTTGTTTGTTTGTTTGTTTCTCTCTCTCTCTCTAAATAAATGTCAATTTTTGAGGCAAAAAGAAGGAACCGTGAACATTTTAGACACCGTTTTCTTTGGAGTGGGCTCTGCCCCAAGTGCCCCCCCAAAAAAAAACACTAATCCATTTCCCTAACCTAGTCACTTGATTCTAAAGGTTTTTCTACCCCAGCCAAGTCTCCAAAAATGTCAAGGGTCTAAAACATGTCTGTCCTTATTTGCTGGACCCAATCTACAGGGAGAGTCCCTGCAGGAAGTTGTCCAGGGAATTGTCCCCAGGTGAGGGGAGCAGGGGAGAGAAAATGGTAGCCATTTTTACATTGTTTTGTATAGTATTTATTGATTCAGGATTCTGAATAAAATGACTTGGAAACTGGAAAAAAAGAAAAATACAATGAAAAACAGGAGGAAAAATACAACGAAAGGGTTATGAATGGGGTCACAAGTTTAGTGGAGGTTGAAAAACATGTTTTTCAGTTTACATCAGACCTAAGAAACGGGAACTTATTCTTAATTACAAATAGAAACCTTAACTTGCAAGGACTTAACACAGGACAAACAGGAACTTATTCTTAACTGTCTTAACTGCAAACAGAACCCATAACCTGCAAGGTATATTGTTCCTGTTTTGGTCTCAGCATCATGAGAGCTGGGTGTTGTGGGCTGGATTAGGAGGAAGGCAGGCATACCACTCAGTCAACTCGGAATGGGACCGGGATGGGGGCGACATGGCTGCCAATGGAGTAGGCAGGGAACGCTACCTCTTCGAGGTAGGAGGAGTGTAATCCACTTGAGCCAGGCAGAGAGACTTCTTGAGGGAAGTGATTATCTGAGTTATATCTTCAAGGATGAGGCTTCAGTTAGACACTGGGCGGATTGAAGGAGGTCTTTAGTCTCCTCCTTCCTGAGACTCTGTCTGCCATTAAGAGTCCACTGATCCTGAATCTCCTCCCCAAACTTTCCCTCATCTCATCCCATCTTCTTTTCCCGGCCAGCCTCTCCAGCCCTGACTGTAACAAGCACCCCAAGGTTGCGTATGGCACTGTCCTTGTCACATGCAGTCCCTTCTACGTGGACTGCTCCTGGCTTACTTGCCTATCTGAAGAACTTATTCATCCTTTAAGGTCCAGCTGGATATTCAAGCCTTTCTGGTACCTTCCCACGAGCCTCCCTTCAATCACATGTCTGTGCCATGAACCAACACATGTTAGGTTTGGTGTAGTTCTACATTGCTACTTTCTGTTTAGGTATCTCTGTCTTTTCAGCTGCTTAGAATCTCTTATAGACTGGCAGAGGATGGGCTGGCTTTTCCCAATCAAATAAATGATTGGTCAGGTGGATGAATGGATAGATGGATGGATGGGTGGGTGGGTGGGTGGATGGGTGGGTGGGTGGATGGATGGGTGGGTAGATGGGTGGGTGGGTGGATTGGTGGGTGGGTGGGTGGATGGATGGGTGGGTGGATGGGTGGGTGGGTGGATGGATGGGTGGGTGGATGGGTGGGTGGGTGGATTGGTGGGTGGGTGGATGGGTGGGTGGGTGGATTGGTGGGTGGGTGGATGGGTGGGTGGGTGGGTGGATGGATGGGTGGGTGGATGGATGGATGGGTGGGTGGATGGGTGGGTGGGTGGATTGGTGGGTGGGTGGATGGGTGGGTGGGTGGGTGGATGGATGGGTGGGTGGATGGATGGATGGGTGGGTGGATGGGTGGGTGGGTGGATTGGTGGGTGGGTGGATGGGTGGGTGGGTGGGTGGATGGATGGGTGGGTGGGTGGGTGGATGGATGGGTGGGTGGATGGGTGGGTGGATGGGTGGATGGGTGGATGGGTGGATGGGTGGATGGATGGGTGGGTGGGTGGATGGTGGGTGGGTGGATGGGTGGGTGGATGGGTGGATGGATGGATGGATGGATGGATGGATGGATGGATGGATGGAAGCACAACTTTAAAAAAACAAACAAGAAACACCCCTGCTAACAAAGATGGCTCTCCCCAACTCGCAGTTCTGTTCCAGGACACAGTCCTTCAGGGATTTAGCCATATGTTATTAAAGTGAATTAAAATTTACTTGAAATAACCGCAGACTCCCCCGCTCCCCTGAGCTTGCAATGACCAGATTACATCTCCTCCAGGCACAGAAGTTTGACATTTTGTTGCAAAGTCATTTTCTTCTCATTTCCTTGTGTTGCTAAAATATTCCGTTTCTCTTCACTTCCCCTCTGTGTCCCCATTACTCACATTTAGTTAAATTTATCCACTGCCATTTAATCATCTGAGATAGGTTTGCTGGTGTGGATGTTCTCTGGGCATTGCCTTCTCCCCGAAGACCATCTGTCTCTCCACACTGAGAACAGAACCCAGACCCCTCCCCGTGGGGGACAGAGATTCCCTGAGTTTCTTCCAAGGCTGACTTTGACTTCAGGGTCCTCCTTTCTCCACCATACCCATAACGCTTCCCTTTCTCCGGACTCCTCCTCTGCTTCCTGGAACATGGTTGCTTTGCTTTAAATTTTATTACGTTTATTTAGTTAGTTTGTGGGTGGGGGAGGGCACGCACATGCCATAGAGGTCAGAGGATAACTTGTGGGAATTGATTCTCTCTTTCTATGGGGTAGGTCCTGGGGATGAAATTGAGGTCATCAGGCTTGGCAGCAAGAACCTTTACCCACTGAGCCATCTGGCCTGCCTAGAACATTGTTTTTATTTTGCCTCCAGATCAAGCAGTTCTGGTATCCTTTAGTCACTCAGACAAAAGGACATCATAATTCCTCTCTGAATAGGTTTAATCAGCCTGTAAAGGAACAAAATTGCCAGCTGGGTGGCAGAAGGGGGCGAGCTTGAGATACTGCCACACCAGCCACGGTCCTTAGCGGGCGGGACACCGGCTTCTTTCTCACCCATCCTCATGTTAGCACAGAGACCTTTGTTCTCCCCAGAGACATTTGGGAAAGACCACGTCTTGGGGAGAAATTCATGTCTTAGGGAGAGCTGAATCCTCATTTGACCTCATCATGTGGCATGTGGGGGCCTTGGGACTAAAGACTCTTCAGAGCAGTGGGGCTCAGGAACAGCATCGACCCTACCTGGGCCCCAGGAGGTAAGAGCAGCCCTTGGGTGCTGCATCTGCAGTGTGCTGGGCTCCGAGTGTATCTGGGAAGTGGGTGCTGTGAATCCCCAACCTTGGCGAAGCGTTCGCCCTTTGTCTCAAACTCAGGGGAAGGGGCCACGTGGAACTATTTGGTAGGGTCCACCCGTATTTTTGGGAGCTTTAAGGATGTAGCGGATCCAGGATGCCAGAGAATCTCAACATCAGAAGACGGGCAGGCCTCCATGGTCCAGCAAGGAAGAGAACCACACTGGGATGTGGCTGCATGCCAAGATCAAGAGTGGCCACTGACCTGAGAGAACCAGCGTGGAGTCAACTTAGAATCTGAGCAAGAAGCTTCCTGGCCTGCTATGGTGATTTACACCTATAAGCCCAAGACCTGGGAGATGGAAATGGGAAGACAGTAAGTTTGAGAGCAGTATGAGCTACAAGACCTCATCTTAACAAACAATTAAGCATAACATCCACCACACACACACACACACACACACACACACACACACACACACACACACTGACACCAAGCACAAACTCTGGCAGGAGAAAAAGACAGCAGCAGGAAAAAGCTGAGGGCATTGCTGTCCTGGGGGCAACGAGGACTCCTAAGGGGACTTGCCTTCCACAGAATCCAGGGGCAAAGAAAAAGCGGCCCTGGGCACATTCGTTTTTATTTTGTTGATGGTGTCTTATGTAGCCCAGGCTGGTCTCAGACTCACTGCATAGCTGAAGGTGGCTTTGAACTTCTAATCTTCCAGTTTCTACCTCCTGAGTGCTGGCAGCAGGCATTCGCCTCCACACCTAGTGCATGTGATGCTGGGAACAGAATCCAGGGCTCTGTGCGTGCCAGACAAGCACTCTATGAGGTACATCTCTAGCCACCACGGAGTAGATTTCTAGGACAAAAAGGGGAGCTGGAAAGTTAGCTCGGTGGTTAAGTGCACTGGCTGTTCTTACGGAAGACCCAGGTTTAATTCCCGTCATCCACATGGAGGATCACAACCATCTGTCCCTTCAGTCCGAGTGGTCTTGTGGAATCTGACGCCTCTCTAATGGCCTTAAAGCATCAGGCACACACCGAGTATATAGACATGCATGCGGGCAAAACCATTATATAAATAAATAAATTTTTAAAAAAGACAAAGAGGACACCCATAAAGTACTTTGTAGTTATATTTTATGAGTCATATTTGTTTAGTTGTTTGAGACAGGGTTTCTCTGTGTAGCCCTGGCTTTCCTGGAACTTGTTCTGTAGACCAGACTGGCCTCAAACTCAGAGAGATCTGCCTGCCTCTGCATCTGAGTGCTGAGATTTTAAAGGCATGGTCCACCACCACCCGGCTATGAGTCATATTTAGAGACCTTCACATATATGATCATACTTAAATTTTTTGTCTTGTTTTTTTTTTTTGTTTTTCTCTCTGTGTACCCCTGGCTGCTTAAAACTCTCTATGTAGACCAGGCTGGTCTCAAACTCACAGAGACCTGCCTACCTCAGCCTCCCAAGTGCTGCGATTAAAGGTATATGCCTCTATACCCACTTTAAATTTTTATTTAATAAAATATACTTTACTCTTGTGTCCATTTCAAGTATATTTATTAATTTATTTGTTTTTAGAACAAGATTGAATCTCCAGCCTGCGTTTGTCCATGTTTTCTTTGATCTCCTGTTGTATCTTGGCTGAAGGAAGCACTGTTGTTTTCCAAAGTAGTTTGTTTGGGTTTTTTGTTTGTTTGTTTGTTTGTTTTTTCGAGACAGGGTTTCTCTGTGTAGCTTTGTGCCTTTCCTGGAACTCACTTGGTAGCCCAGGCTGGCCTCGAACTCACAGAGATCCGCCTGGCTCTGCCTCCCGAGGGCTGGGATTAAAGGCGTGTGCCACCACTGCCCGGCTCCAAGTAGTTTGTAAGATGTACTTTTTTATCTCATTTACTTCTTACAACAACTGTTCCATGTTTGAGGATCAGAAATCAAGGATTGGGTTCAAGGGCACATAAGGACACAAGACCTAACCAAAGTTCATTGGTAAAGTTAGGCCTGGCCTAGGCTGAGGGCTCAGGTAGCCAGAAGGGTGGCCAGTGAGGTGGGGTGCAAAGGCTTCAGCCACCTTCCCTTAAATCATCATTACCACTTCCATCTTTTAAATTTTTATTTCTTATTTATTTATGTGCTGTGTTGTGGTACATGGTACTCTGTACACGCTACGTGAGCTCTCTGCCATGGAGCTACATCCCCATTAAGCATAGCTCCACCCCAGTTACCACCACCACCACCACCACCACCACGACTGCCGCCGCAGCCGCCGCCGCCGCCGCCGCCGCCGCCGCCGCCGCCACCGCTACCACTACCACCACCACCGCCATCATCATCACTGTTGTAGCTTTGATTTTATCGAGACAGCATCTCACCATGAAGCCCAGGCTAGCCCTGAACTTACTGAGTAACCCAAGTTGGCCTTGAACGCCAGATCTCCCCCAGCCTTCCAAGACAGCAGGATCTAATCACCACGCCCGGCTCTACTACCCTGTCGCTTGTAACTACGGCCAAACCTAGGACAAGAAGCAGTTTAAGGGAGAAATGGTTCGTTTTGGTTCACAGTTTGAAGGCTTGACAGTGCAAAGTTGAAGAACCTGGTGAGGTCCATCTTGCTTTGCTGGTGGGGACTGTCTACAGAGTCCTGGAGGAGATCACATGGCAAGGGGCATGCACATAGGGCTCAAAGCCAAGCTTCCTTAGCAGGTAAAGTCTCACAATAATTTATTAACTATTCGATGGCAGCAGAACCCTCATGGCCTGATTGTCTCTTAAGAGCCCCACTTGTTCTTGTCTCTTTTTTTTTTCACCTTTTTAATAGCAATGTGAATTAAATTAAACAAAATGAGGGGAGGTGTGGTAGCAGATAGCTCCATGGCGGCAGCGGTGTGCAGTCGGCACTCACATCTTTGTGGGAGCACTCACACCCTCACATCTTTGTGGGAGCACTCACACCCTCACATCTTTGTGGGAGCAAAAAGTTGTCAGGATCCCAGCACCCAGGAGGCAGGGGTAGATGGATTTCTGTGAGTTCCAGGCCAGCCGGGGCCACCTAGTGAGATCTTGTCTCACCAAAATGTATATGAGAGGGAGAGAGAGAGAAAGAGACAGAGAGACAGATGGGGGTGGGGGCAGAAGTCAGATCTCCTAGGAGATAAAACCCCGAGGCCTGTCCTGAGCAATCCACTTCCGACACAGAGGATCCACCTCCTAAACATTCACTTGTCTCCTGGCTGCAGGTACAAGACTTCTTTCTTGTTCCCCTCAATGGAGCTCTGTCAGGAGGCTCTGGTTCATTGAGTCTGCTCACGATACTTAACCCAATCAAGACCCAATACCAAGGGGACAACCTTCTAAAGCGGTGCCACCAGCTGGAGAGCAGGTGCCCAAATGTCCCCCTCTGAGGGGGCATTTCACATTCAATCCACAACACTTTCCAAGGCGGTTCTGGGTGGAGCCTCCTCACAAGTGTCTATGCGCCTGGCCAGACTTTGACTAGGCTGTATGATCCACCCTGTCCCCCACAAGTCTCTCATGAAGGAGCCAAGAGCAGGGGGTTTCCTTCCTTGATGGTGGCTCATGAACTGATTGGGTTAAACTTCACTCACAGACTCTGAACCAGAGCCTCTTGGCAGGAGCTCCATTTCTAGAGAGGGAATAGAAGCAAGTCTCCATCTGCAGAGCCAGAGAGTGGGAGGCGCCAGGTCCAGTGTGGGGAGACACTGCCTGTGGCTGGACAGTTCCTAGGAGCCCGGTAGGGCTTTCACAGCTACCTTTCTCCTGGAGATTCCCTAGGATGCCTGTTGTGACATCCCACCCTCTGTAAACTCCGGGTTGAGAGTTCTGTTTGTGCAATAACACATCCCTCATCAAGACAGCCTAAAACAATGGCTGTCATGAAAAATTTATAGTTCTGGAACTAGATGTACTAGATTTTTCTTTTTAAAAAATATATTTTATTTATTTATAAGTAACAAATATCATTATTTATATTTTATTTAAAAACATGCATATCTGTGTCTCTGTGAATATGTTAAAAGCTGTGTGGACTACCAAGTGAGTTCCAGGAAAGGCGCAAAGCTACACAGAGAAACCCTGTCTCGAAAAACCAAAAAAAAAAAAACAAAAAAAAAAACAAAAGCTGTGTATGTGTGTGTTACAAGCCACAGTGTGTGTGTGTGTGTGTGTGTGTGTGTGTCTATGGCACAAGCCATGGTGTGTATGTGGAGATCAGAGGAACTTTCGAGAGTTAGTTCTCCCCTCCCTTCATGTGAGTTCCTGAGATCCAACTTAGGTCATGTCATGAGGGATTGTTGCATTAATGGGTGAAAGGTCATTTTGAAAGTGCATCTGCTAAACAAATGTGGCTCTGACCTTTGTGTGCCTCTTTTTGTTATGTAATACCACTTTGGAAAGCTACAAAGAGTCTCCACCAATAAGAGAGAGGTAGCCCTTCCACACTGAGAAGAACTTTCAAACCCAGAAGCTCAGCGCAAAACCTTTCTACAGTATAAGCTGCTCACTCTCAGATAACTTGTTACAGCAACAGAAAACGGACTAAGTGTCTAAATACTTTGCATTGGTGGAGAACAATGGGCGAGTCTGCTTAAAAGAAACCCTCTGGTACAGACTGTCACTTACAGTGGGGGTGGAATGAGGCTGTATGGCTCCCTGCTCATCCACCTCTGCCTGGTAGTTAGGGGAGGTATCTGCTGGGGGCTCATGCCGTATGTTGAACTGGTTCTGAAAGTCAGATCTTGCCTTTTGCCTCTTCTGGCTTCGTGGTAGCAGCCATCGTTGGGGTGTCCAGTGGACACTGTTCTGATTCAGAAGCATCTCTTTTTTATTTCCAGTGGAGGGTTTCCAGAAGGTGCTGAAAAGTCTGGGGCAGCAGTGGGTGAACTGCCAGAGGCCATGCCTGTCTGCATCTAATTTGATGTGACTTGTTTTCCTGGCCACCAGAACTCAGGGCCAGGAATAAAAAGCACCAGGGGCAGAGGCTATGGCTTCCCGAGCTGCCGGCCTTACTGGCTCTCAATACCCGCAGGGTTCACTCTCAGCCACAGGGAGCCGGGAAGGGAGCCTATCCAAGGACTCACGACGGGTTTGTGCACCGTGGGAGTTCAGCTTTGTTTATACTCAAAAAGCCCCAGAAAAACCTTCCCCTGAAACTGCCACCATCAGGCATTTATTAAGCTTGAGCTGACTGGGGCCAGTTCTCCTGGTTGGCTAAAATTGGCCTGAAAAATAGAGTAATTTGTGGTTGTCAGATCCTAAATTAAATGATTCGAATACTACTGTGGCTGATTAAAGGACTTTATTCAATTTCCTCTTGACCACATGTTCTTCGGTGAGGGCAGGAGAGACACTGTTTCTGGAAGAAATACAGTATTCAGAGAGTGCTTATCTGATCTCTGGATGGCATTTATTAAATACGGCTCTCCCCTTTGTTCCTCAATGAAAGATGAGGCTGAAGAAGGAAGAGGAAGTGATTATTGTTTGTTTAACTGTGTATAACTCTCCCGTCAAGCTTTTGGACAGATGCCTCCTCGGGGCACTAGGCTGGGTATCTAAGAGAAGTTCAAGGACCCAAAAAGGTATCCAGGCAACAGTAACAAAGGTCAGCAAATAAAAAGCAGGAATGAGTCAATGAGAAGGAGCAATCTGGAGCTGTGTCGGATGGTCTGAGAGAGATGCCCACCTCACCCACAGCCATTGCAGAGGGATCATGCCAGCCATGTTAGCCCCCTTCTTGGGGACCAGGGCCCGAGGGAACCAATCCAGAGACAGAGGATACGTTCTGGCAAACAAGGGGAGCTGACTCGGAACGGGATGACCTCCAGAGACCAGGCAGCTAAGCGGCTGCTGCAGGAAGGACAGAGGTCACAGCATATTCAGTTTGCAGTGTGCTGAGTGGCAAGAAGCAGAAACTTTGAGACATGAAAGAGGTACTTTGAGTCCAGGAGGACAAAGGGTTGTTGGCTGGGAGAGAATAAGCACGGAGAGAGATGTCTTGGGGCTCTAGGATCACCACATGAGGAATTGTGTTCAGGGTTGCAGCATTAGGAAGGTCGAGAACCACTGCCTTAACTGAGGCCAGGCTGCAGTCCTACTCAGGGCCAACACACTAGGAGCTCTCTTCAAATTCCAGGCTCCTTCAAGAGCTACCAAGATAGTCAGTCCTTGGATGGACCCAGGAAAGGAATAAGTGTAAAAGAATCTTGCCTGGCTCAAGACTTCGTGAAGGATGAATTCATCTTACTGGATTCCCTCAGCTTATTGAATGGATGGTTTTAATTTACACTTTTTTTTTCATATATTGAAAACTGTCTCAAATAAGGCTATAGGTCCTAGTTCTCACTGCTGGGTCACATACTAGCTCTGACGCTGACGCTTTTTGTGTGGCTGTGAACAGGTCTTTTAACCTGTGGGTGTTACCCTTTATTATCTATAGGCTCACAAGGGCCCACCCCTCCCTACGAGTGTTAGGAGATTTAAAGGAGTTGATGCTTGTGAGGGCTTGTGACAGATCCTGCCTATGAAAACATCTGCTTGATGTTTCATTGGGCAATTGTTTTCATGCCAAACGTTTCTTCTCTGTCCTTGCCCATTTTTATGGAGGTCATTTTTCTAGTTGCCCTGCCAGGGCCCTCCCTGGTCAAGGTAGCTCTCCTGCCGTGGCCTTCACAGCCTCCAGGGGGCGCGCAGGGCCCGTGCTGTCTTCGTGGTGGCAGCCTGTAGGCGCTGGGCAGAATTCTGGATCCAGGTTCCAGGATCCAGGATCAACCTGGACTGCCTGGGTCCTACATCCTGTTTCTGCACTCTTACCTACCTAAGCATGATGGGTGAAAAAGGAACCTGGCAGGGGGGCCGGATGCTTGTGTGAAGAGTATAACCTTCTAGATAGATCTCTGCTTTGTCCCACCTTTGTTTGAGACTTTGGGCTTTCCAAGTGATGCTGGATTGTTTGTCAGGGTAAGCTTTCCCCTCTTGCCTTATATAGATGACAAACCTTGACAGCTGGAAGCAAGATTGTGTCCCAAGAGACACTTCCTTCTGGTGGCCCTCTGTGGGGACACTGGGAATGATGTGGTAAATAAAGTTGTTTATTATTATTATAATAATTTTATTATTAACCAATGTCTTTAGTCTCACTGTGGTCCTAGGAACTGGGGTCTGATGTCTGGGGATAGAGGAAGCTGGTGCACGGACTCCCACTGGGCCAGCTAGTTGGGGGCAGTGGCAAGAGGCCTTAGATGGTGGCGCTGTAAGTGAGGAATAGAAGAGGGGCTCACATGCTGAGAGGGAGGCATACGGGTGGCCGCGGAGTCCAGATAAAAATGAGGGAACCAAGCCGGGTGGTGGTGGCGCACGCCTTTAATCCCAGCACACGGGAGGCAGAGGCTGGCGGATCTCTGTGAGTTCAAGGACAGCCAGGGCTACACAGAGAAACTCTGTCTAAAAAAAAAAAAAAAAAAGAGGGACCCACAAAATGCTGAGCTACAGACCAGAGACGTCTGTAGGGTGACAGAGAATGAAGGAGACACGGGGTGCTGTGGTGTAGTAAGGATGTCACTCTAGTGGCCATGACTATACCAGGTCAAGTCTGGGTATGGTGGGGAATGGAGAGGATTGTGACCTGGGTGACTCACAGCAACACTCACTCAAGATGAAGGCAGGTCTTTGATGGGAGAGGAGACAAGCAAAGGCCCAGAATTAAGTAAGGACTACCACAGGAGAACAGTATGGAAGAACCCGAAAAGCTGTTTTCATGATGCCCTAAAGCACAGAACAACGGCCTCCAGAGACAATGTGGGAAGGGCATGGAGAATGCAGAGACACCCCAGGAAACTGTAGAAGCTGGGGTCAAGCATCTTCAGAGCAGGAGATGGCAGAGGACACTGAGGATGTGTCTATGACAGAAGGCTTCTCTGCCTTCCAGGATCAGAAGGAGTGGGGGCGACATGAGGTGTCAGTTGGTAGGAGGACAGTTTGAGATGTGACAAGGACCGTAGGCTGGACAGTCTCTCTGAGCACCACATGGACCAGCAGGCAGAGGTAGGGCAGCGTGGCTCTCCATGACATCCTAGTTACCAGACTCTGTGTGGCAGGACCCATCTCTTACTAGGAATCCCTTGCACCATGACAGGTGCTTGGAGCTAGTCACAACTCTGACTGCATGCCAAGGAGCCCCATGTGAGAACTCTTTCGGAAGCATTGAGTGCTCTAAAGACCTACTGCTTGGCATGTGGATCCCATTAGAGGGAACATTTTATCACAATGGAGGCACAAGTAGGTTGTTTGATGGTAATTGCTTTCCTAACCTTCAAAGAAAAATGCATTGCAAACCCACCACAATTAACTAAAGTGGTCACATTCCTTTTTTTTATTTAAAGCTATTTAGAAATATTAGCAACTGACTTGGTCTCCAGGTTGTTGTGGTGTGGGTTTTTTTTTTTCTTCTTCTTCTTTTGAATCCCATAAAGTATTGTAAGTGCTCCAGGAGGGAGGGATGGGAAGATGTTTGCATTTTCAGCTCAGCAGCCAACCGTTGCTCAAATAATAGCTTCAATGCGTAACCTGGGAGCTTAATATCCTCAAATATTTATAATTATGCGGAAATAGCCCTAAGAACTGTTCAGATTACTCACAGCTGGATAATTATCTGCATCCAATATTCACAACCTCAAAACTGATTTTCAGAATTCGAGTGCCCCTCTGTTGGGCATGGGTATGTGGGATCTGTGGGCAGTTCCTAACGGGAAAAAGAGAGAGGGTGGAGAGCTCTCTCTAGCATATCACAGTTCCTTCCCCTGCTGAATGTAACTTCTCTCCTGTTTTCCCAGGATGTGAAAAGTCTGGACATGAAACATCAGTAGTGACCAGCCCCACTGGTCATGGGGAAGGAAGAGTCAGTATGGGTTATAAACACACATGTGGGGAGCATTCAGACATTCTTAACAAACCCTTTAGTTAGCCCATGGATGAAGTCTCACATTCAGGAGTCCCTCCAGGGCTGGGAAGATGGCTCCATTAATAAAGTTCTGTGCAAGCGTGAGAAACTGAGTCCTGTAGAACCTGCATAAAAACCATGGGGACCTGGAGACTGGAGGACCCCTGGGGCCTGATGGCCGGCTAGTCTAGCTGAATGAGCGAGCTCCAGACTCAGGAAGAGACCTGTCTCCAAAAACAAGGCAAAGCAGTGTAGCGGTGATGCACACCTTTAATCCCAGCACTCAGGAGGAAGAGGCAAGTGGATCTCTGTGAGTTCAAGGCCAGCCTGGTCTACAGAGTTCCAGGACAGCCAGGGCTGTTACACAGAGAAACTCTGTCTGGAAAAGCCTCCCTCAACCCCCACGACAAAAAAGAAGGTGAAAAAAGAAGGTTGAGGGGCCCCTGCTCAGGCAGGTGCTAGTCACCCACATACCAGCCTGGGTCCTCAAGGCCTGGGCTGGTGGGGAGGCACCCACAGCCTGGGCAGACGGCTCCCATCGTGATGAGCAAATGTGTGGTAGAGAAATGGGAGAGAAAGAGAAGTGGATGGTTCATTTGCTGTGGGGAGATGCAGACTGGAAGAAGTGAATTCGGTGAGGAGTAGGCTGATGCGGGAGGCCTGCTGGTCACCTGGGGCCATGGTGACGTCCAGGCCCAGGCTGCTGCCAAGGACCATGCCTGGGTCTGTGGTCCTACCACAGCCAGGGTCTGCATGGACATCCATAGTCCACGTTGCCGCCAAACTCCACAAGGATTCCCAGTGTCTGGGCTGCCACCTGTGGCCATGCCCAAGGGCTGCCACCAAAGCCACTCTGATCTGTGTGGCCTAAATGGCCACCTGGGGCCATGGTGTCATCCAGCCCTGAGCTGCTGCTGAGGGCCATGCCTGGACCCAAGGCCCTACAGCAGCCAGGGTCTGTGTTAGTGTCCGTAGCCTATGTTGCCACTAAAAGCCACACAGAAGCCTGAGGTCTGGGCCGCCACTGGGGCCATATTCATGCCAAGGGCTGTGCTGCCGCTGGGGCCATGCTGATCAAGGTGACCTTTGATGCCACCTGGGGCCATAGTGACATCCAGACCCAGGCTGCTGCCAAGGACCATGTCTGGGTCTGTGGTCCTACCACAACTGGGGTCTGAATTGACAATCGTGGTTCCTGTTGCCAATGAGGGCCGTGTGGATGCCTAAGGACAAGTCAGACACCTGAACCCATGTTGGTATCCAAGGCCATGCTGCAGACCATGCAGATCCGGGTGGTCTGCGCTGCGTGCTACCCAGTGCCATTGTGACATCCGGCCCAGGCTGCAGCTGAGAACCATGTCTAGGTCCATGGCCCTACTGCAACCAGAGTCTGTGCTGATGTCTGAGGCCCCTGCTACCGCTGAAGTCCATGCCGATGTCCGAGGGCCACACTGCAGCTGGGGCTGTGCCAATCTGAGTGGCCTGCACTGCCATTTGGGGCAATGGTGACATCCTGACCCGGCTGCTGCCGAAGACCATGTCTGGGTCCATGGTCCTGCCTCAGCTGGGTTTGGTGTTGAAGTCCGGGGCCAGTGTGGCTACCAAAGGTCACATGGAAGCCCAGGGTTGGGACCACAATTTGTGGCCTTGTTGGTGTCTGGGGGCCTTGCTACCACCGAGCCATCTTGATCTGAGTGGCCAGTGCTTCCACCCAGAGCGGGGATGTCACACAGGCAAGAGCTGCTGCTGAGGGCCATATCTGGGTCTGCAGCCGAGCTGCAGCTGGGGTCTGTGTTGATGTCTGTGGCCTGTGCCACCTCAGGGGGCCATGGGAACCATGAATGATGGAATCAGAGGGCCATGCTGAGCCAGCCCCACCCCTTGCTGGTCCTGGGAAAGCTGGCCCTGTCTCTCACTGGACACTGCAGCATGTAAGCTGGCTCCGACCCTCACAGGAGAGCTGACCCCTGCACTCGGGACAGGTGGCCCCACCCCTTACCATAGGCAGAGGGGAGAACCGACTCTGGATGGCCTGGGCAGAGGGGAACTGGCTCTGCCTCCTCTCCTGAGGCAGGTAGCCCCAGTGGTCCGGACTGACCAGTTCAGCTACCACCCAGGCCCCCAGTCAGGCCTTGGTTTGGCCCACCCTAACATCTACCCCATCTAGGATCTACTGGAGCTCATGAAGAGACTGGTCCTGTGGAACAATACCCGCAGGATCTCCATGACTTGGGGACAGCTGCAGGCTGTCCAAGAGGAGTTTTGGTGAGGATCCAGTGAGGATAGTGTACCAGAAACCAGAGGCCTTGAACCAGACCAATGACTCATTGCAATGAACATTTGCTAGGAAAGCTGATTGGACAAAAGGGTGAGCTGTATGACATACAGAAGCTCCCAGTGCCACCAGGACAAATGAAGAGGTGTTGGGAAGGCAGGAAAGAAGTGAAGATGGTTTGGGGGTGGTTTTTTGTTGTTGTTATTTTGTTTTATTCTTATATTTTGTTATGTTTTGGTTTAGTTTGATTTTTTTTTAATTTCTTTTAGAGGGGGTGCTGCAGGAGTGTGGGGGAAGATATGGGGGACCGGGAGGTGAGCAGAATTGGGGTGCATGATGTGAAATTCCCAAAGAATCAATAAAGAAATTATGTTTTAAAAAGGTGAACAACTGAATGCACACACACACACACACCCACACACACACACAGAGTCCCGCCAGGGGTATCCTATGAAGACTCAGTGGTCAGACAGGCAGGGGAGGTGCTGTGCCCTCCGCCTCTACAAGCCTTTGAGAGACACAATGCACAGCCCCTGTTAATCCTCGCCCCCCCACCTCTCCTGCTGCTCTCTCTGCTGCATGCATATTTCCAGAAGAATATCAAGAAAACGATTTTCCCTGCATAATTACCCGCCTGCTCCCCCACCCACCTACACACATCTTTCAAAGAGTCAGCTTCTCTGATTTATTTAAGTGGACTCTACTATGCACTTAGCAGACAGGTTAATTAATTAAGGGAGCCTCTAGCCACGAGAACTCTGGTCACCCTTCCTCCCTGCAGACCTGCTTCCTCTCTGCTCACTTAGAGGTTATTCACTTGAGGCCACCTTCCAATCGCTGCTGAGCTGGAGGTACGAGGCTATTTCCCTGGATAGGGTGAAGCCATCTGCCTGCTCCTCCTTTCTGGAGACTTAGGTCTCCCCAACCCCAGCACTGAAGCCAAAAGAAAGTTCCTTTTTAGTGAGATCATTCAGCATTTTCTCCACTAGAACTCAGAAAAACAGTCAAAGGATCACAAACAGTAGAATGGGTTGACTCATGTAATCAGAGTCCAGAAGGAAGTGAGGTCCCGACCAGGGTTCAGGCAGAACAATCTTCATTGCTCTGGAATTCTCCCTGGCTGCCTGCCTCTGCCTGTGAACTTCCTGTTCAGCCTGGCCATGTTCAAGAAAGCAAGGGCTTAAAGTGTTCTGAACCCAGCTCCACGCTCTGTATCAGAAAACTCAGCCGGCCTTGCTCTACGTGTTTTTAAGGGATGCTTCAGGGAACTTCTTCCCAAGGGGCCCATTCAAAAGTCCCTTCTGGTCCAATTGGGACTGATCCATCCTTTACTTGGTCGTTGTGATCAGGTGGATGGGACCTGCTGCTGGACATCAGTCAGTCAAGGCCTCTCCCTCAAGCTGGAGAAGAGTGGGAAGTCTTTGTACTGACATGAAGGAAGGGTGAACACTCACCCAGAAGGGCGTAACAAGAGAAGTTGATGCCCAAAGGCCCACAACACGGACTGTTCATTCCCATAGGAACTTCCCTTCTCCTTCGTGTTCCAAGAAGCTAAGCTCCACCTCTTTCTCTGGGCTCACCTGCCTGTGCACTCGCCCTCAGCATCTTGAGGATGGCTGACCGTCTATGTGTCCCCAGTGTAAGTAAAAAGAAAGAATCAGAGGTAGGGATGGATACAGGAGTGCTAAGTTGGCCACAGGTGGCTGTGGGACTCTGGTGAATCAACAGACAGACAGTGCTGGGATCAATGGAGCCAGCTGGACAAAGGGGACTAGGGACTGGAGGGACACACATCCTCTTCCAAAGACCTCTCTTCTGAGGTCATCAGGGAAAGGAAGAGCCTTTATCAACAGAACTATGGATGCTTGTCATGTCGGTGACTTCAAGGACAATGTAGTTGAAGTTCTGTGCGTATTGGTGGGACAGAATGGGTCCCACAGACTAAGCACAGCTAGTCCCCAAGTGGCACCCTCGATAGATGTATGTCACAACAAAGCCAGAATAAAAACAATGGAACTCCATCATCAGAAGAGAGAGCGGCGATGGCTCAGTGGATAAAGAGTCTTGTTGCCAAGCCTGGTGACCTGAGTTCGATCCCCAGGACCCACATGATGAAAGGAGAGAACTGACTCCTGCAAGTTGTCCTCTGACCTCCCCCCGTGTGCCACGGCACATGTGTGTGAACACATACATACACACACAAATAAAAATAAAATTATTAATAATAATATGATAAAGTGAGAGAAGCCTCTGGATGCCCTCCTCAGCATCCCTGCCAACATCTGCAGCCAGCACGAGCCTCTAGGTGCTTTCCAGAGCTGTGAGGCATGCCAGACAGTTTTCTTCTACAAATGATTTGTGACAAATCAATCCAAACTTCCATGTTTCCCCCTTAGAAGTGAAGACTTAGAGGAAAGAGTCCCTCCCACGTTTTTCTGGTGAAGAAGTTGGCAGCTTGGACACAATGTTCCTTTTCCTTGAGGACTCCTTTTAGTAAGATGAATACATTTTTTTCCTCTTTACTAGAAAAAAAAAAGGCTGCTGTTCTAAATTTCTGAAGGCTGAGATACCATCCTGTTTTGAGCAGCAAGCTTAGCTCCAGGGGCAGAGACTCCTGCACATCTGGCTGGGTTTAGTATACTGCTCAAGCTAACTGTCCAGCAATGCCTAAGACCTGTGTGGTGCACACATCTGCCATCTTACTTTGACATTATTTGCCTCTCTCTTGGTAACCCAAGGTGACTACTGACGTGAGCACTCTACCAGTGGGTACTCTGGCTACCCGTGAGGCCCCTCCCAGAGGAATTCCCTCGTTTTAGAAATCAGTCATGAAAAAGTGACAGACAGACGTCAGGGCTTCTGAAAGTTATCACCCTACGCTAGGCATGAAGGTGCATGTCTGTTATTTCAGCACAAAAGAGGCTGAGGCAGGAGGATTACAAGTTAAAGGCCAGTATGGAGCGGGCAGGAGGTGTCGTGCAGGGTGGGAGGGGAGAGGGGAGAAGGGGAGAGAGTCCCTTCCACTCTCCCAGCCAGTAGGAGCCTCCCGGTCCTGTCTCTAAGAAGCTCTCACCTGCTCTTTTTGACTTACATTGAGCACTTCTGTCCCCAGCCAATGGGGTAAGACTGTGCTGGGTCTGACACTGAATGCTAAATCAGGAAGAGGTGATCACTCCTCCTCTATATCTCAGGATCTGGAATCCTCTCGGACTTCCCCAGAGATGAAGGACATCCCTTCCTCACCCAGGCTAGCCTCGTTCTGGCACCTTGGTCAATCACTTCCAAGACACTTGGAACTTAAGGGAACTATTCAGGGGCACCTGGCCTACAGTCCTAAGTATCTGAGAGGGGTCCACATCCACAAGTCTGGGGTGCTCTACCGTGGGCATCCCCTGCCGCGTCCTGTCTGTCAATGAAGCTGGTTGCTGGCAGTTAGATGGAGTGTGGACAAGAGCCTGGGAAGTGCTGGGAGTTACAGGACAGAGCAGTGCCACCTGGAGCATCTCCACATGTCATGCTGACTGCAGCAGGCAAGGGCATGTGGACAATGGGGCCCGTGGACTCAAGGGCTTTTAGACCCCAAACCTTATTCTCTACTGATCCTTGGATACACCGAAAATAGGAATGTTGGGGCTGAGGTTCTGTAAAGAAGGATTAAAACCTCGATATCACCCACAACCCTTCCAGGGAAAGGCCTTTTTTGGGCAATGACTGCCCCTTTCTCCACGACAGGTTCATGACCATGGTTGTTATAACCACATGCAGACAAAAGGATGTCAGCTGTCTTAGCTCCCATTCCACAGTCTGATGTTAAGATTTTCTGAGCCAAATAAGTCCCGACTACAGGTAAAGCATCTCCAGCAAGATGCAGTTTCCAGTTCTCCCTGGGCAGGCTGTATTGCTAGAACACATGTGGGTTTCCTTATGCACTGTGTCTAGCAGAAGAATATACACAGTGTCATCTACCTTCAAGACACTGCAAGGGACCCTGAAAAACCAGGCCACAGTGGAAAGAATTCTCTGTAACCCTTAAGTTTATCCCTTTTGATGAACAAATAAATGGAGGCTTGAAGAGGTCAAAGAGTTGCCCAGAAAGCTATTAAGGCACACGAGACCCGGATATGGTGACACAAGCCTATAATTCCTGTGCTTGGGTTCCTGAGGCAGGAGGATCTCAAACTGAAAATGAGCCTGAGCTGCATAGCAAAACCTCGTCTTTACCACAACCAAGGGCTGGGCTGGCAAGATGGTTCAGTGGGTAGAGGCACTTACCACCAAGCCTGATGATCTAAGCCATACTCCTGGGACCGGCAGGGTGAAGAGATCTGACTGCCACAAGCTGTCCTCTGACATCTACATGTGTACACACACACACACACACACACACACACACACACACACACACACACTGAATAACTAAATAGATAAACAAAAAACCAGAGGAGAATCCCAAAGGCCAAGGCCCCGTGTGGTGATTCACTTCTATAACCTCAGCACTTGGAATTGGAAGGTGGAAACAGGACACACACACACACACACACACACACACACACACACACACACACGGGCATACTCAAAGAAAGAAAGATGGGGAAGTGTGACTATCTGGACATCATTCCGATCAACTGACACTAATGGAAACTTGCACAAGCCTAAGTGCTTCAGGTCCTTATGGTCAGCCATCCTAGTTTGCCCAAGACTGAGACTCTTCCTTGGACATAAGATTTCTGGTGCGAAACTGGAAGAATCTGATAAGCAAGGTCTAGTTGTTTCTCCTACATTGAACCTTCTTGAAACCTTATAAAAGAGACAGTATTTCTACTTCCATTTTAAAGATAGAAAACCTGAGGTTTCAAAATATTCCACGACTTGCTAAAATCTCACAGCCCATAAACAACAGAAGCAGAATTGGGACCCAGAAACTTGACCTCTAGAGCCTGCCAGCTCAACCACCTAGCTATAACGGGGACTATTCTTCAAAGATGAAATCTTGAGAAATTTGACTTGTGAGGGTTCTATGTATTTCAGAAAGTCACTTGCTCGCTGGGAAGAGGGTTGAGAGTATTCACGAGGCTTTTGAAAGGAACCAGGGCCTCATCCAGGCCGACAAGAAGATTTTGAACTGGCACAGTGAAGGCTGTTAGGCTGCATTCACTTCCTTTTTACTCTAAAGATGAGAAGTGCTAAGCTGTGAGATCAGGACTGGACAGGACTGGACACACCCCAGGCAAAGGATGGAGGATGGAGCCAGGGGAGCTGGAGTAGGTCTGAGGGTTGTGAAATCTCCTCCCTGAAGATGCTTGTGAAGGGGAGGATCTCCACTTCACTGCCAAGGCTCGGTTTGACCTGGATGATGGAGTCTGGGATGTGACCCCTTGAGGACCTCCATTTCGGTAGGTAGGAAGCAGCTCTGAGTTTGCCGTCTAAGCAAGGCTACTTCCTCTTCTGTTGGTGTTGGTCAGCAATTATCAGAGGGCTTTGGGAGTCCCACTGAGACAGGCTTCCCTAAAATTCACCATAGAAGCTAAGATTCCCTGAGTGCTGACAATCTGAAGGTCAGGGCTTCGTGTGGAAGAATGAAACAAGTTTCATTTTTACGATTGCCCTAGAAGGTAGACACTGTCAGCATCCCATGGTAAACTGAGGCTTGCTCGCCAACTGGCCAAATTCTCTTAGCTATAGATAAGAACTGGCGTTGGGCCTGGAGCATAGGCTGTCAGGTGATGTGGCTGCTCCTCTCTCAGAGCCTTGGTGGCTTCCCTTTTCAGCCATTTCAAACTCTGTGGCCTGGGTGAGGACTCCTGCTCCCCCTGCTGAGTCCCAAGGGGACCTCTAAGCATCCCTCCTCCCACTTGGTACTTACCCTGTCTGTGACTCTCCTCTGGGGACACTACAGTCATCAGCTTGGTGGCAGAGATCATCATGCCTGCATTAAGAATGGAATGTTATGATGTAATTATATTATAATCTCAAAAATAAAAAGGTTATTTTAAAAAATGGAATGTGAGAAGGGAGACAGAGAATGAGGCCTTCTCAAGCCCCACCTTTGTGGACCACCCCTTGGAGACAAGGTTAGTGGGAACCCATCTACTCAGTCCTTCCCAGAAGCAGGGAATTTCATCTAAGAGAATAATATCTTGGCCTTGGTGTATGGATTCAGTTTGACATGATTGCAGCCATCTTGAGTCATAACCACCATTGAGTCAGCTTGCCCTTGGAACTAGATTTTCTTTTTAGTTCCTTATTCTCCTGGGGCTTGGGGGGGGTGTAACCCTGAAGGGTTAGGGCCTTTCAAACAAAAAGAAAAAAGGTGGGAAATTCAGTTCGCAAACACCCCCACCTTCTTCAGGGGCAGCCCCAGAGCATGGGTGTGGGAGAGCTGGTTCTTCCCCTCACCAGCCCACACCACAGTGGAACAGGCTGTCCAGAGGGGAAGGGAGAGCTGGCGCTGCCCCTTGGTGGCAGCTGCGTAGTGGTGCTGACAGTACTGTAGGTTCCAGAGGGCTGGCCCTGCCTCTATCCGGCCCACATCACTGCGTGTAGATGGTGCGGCGGTGGGCTCATGAGAGCTGGATCCAGCCACCGCAGGGCTCTCCTCAGCTGATTGTTTCAGGCGTCCACTCCAGGGGAGAAAGATTCATCCTCCCTTAGAGGGCTGGCCACTAAGAATTTTTGAAAGGATGATAAATGGTGCTGGTTACCACATGGAAAGGTCACAGTCACGACAGAGCCCAATGTTAGTTTTCAGAGTTTTATTAGGAGGGAAATCGGGGAGGGGAAAGGAGAGAGGAGAGCCAGTCCTGGAGAGAGAGAAAGATGGTGAGTGGGGGAGGGAGGGAGGAGAGCAGAACACAGAGAGAGAGCAGAGGGAGCGAGGGGTCTGCATCCGGCTTTTTAAGGCGCATGCTACGTAGTCGCCAGCTCACACTGATGACCTAAGGTGCAAGAACCCGAACTGCGCATGTGCAGGAGTGAGGGCAGGATCCTAAAAATTTTGACCAAACTCCAGTAAATATATGGACTGCACAAAATGGACTTTTGAGGAGGGGAGAGGGAGACATGGGGAAAGGACGGGACATGGAGGACTGAGAGGTGAGGGCGATTGAGGTGTATGGATGGCCTTCAAGTGGTTTTGGAAATTATCCTATTGAAATTTTTAGGTCAATCGTGTATCTTAACTAAATTTACAAACAAACTTGTTTATTCAGCTAAAACAACAACAAAAACAAAAACAAAATATAAAAACGAGAGTTTTTTCTAACCTCAAGCTTGTGGCCAGTAGTTAATTTCCAGGTTTCACCCATCATTTGATAAAAGTACTCTTCTAGTTTTTTCAATTTCATTTCCTGATGAGGTTTTAAAACATTCTGTATATATCCTCTGGCCTGTTCAAGAAAAAAAAAAAGTGTTATTACTATACATAAGTGTTTCTACACATCCACATTGTCTGTAAAGTTATAAATCAGGAACAAGACCAGAAACTTGTGGTTTGAATAGGAATGGCCCCTATAGGCTCATATATTTGAATTTAGAAACTAGGGTGTGGTACTATTAGGAGGTGTGGCCATGTTGGAGGAAGTGTGTCACTGGGGGTGGACTTTGAACTTTTCAGATGCTTAAACCTGGGATGTGGGTGTAGAACTCCCAGCTACTTCTCCAGCGCCATGTCTGCCTGCAAGCTGCCATGCTTCCTGCCACGATGACAACAGACTAAACCTCTGAACCTGTAAGCAAACCCCAATTAAATGCTTTCCTTTATAAGAAAAAAAACCCTCCTCCCCCACAGACAAATTTCCTTCAAAGAAATCCCTTTTGTTAAGTGGGTCATTGTGACATGTGCATCCAGAGACCTGTGTCTGGTTTCTACTGCACTGATGAGCATTTGTTTTTAAAGCTCAATGTTCACAATCACTGCCTCAAAGGAAGATCACACATTGGACTGTTATGAAATACAAAAATAGAAATAGTTCTTGCTGTTTCCATACCCGAAAAGTTGAATTCACATATTCATACACATAAAAAAAAATTAAAAAACTATGACAAAGTTAAAACTAGAAAAGAAAGTCAGCTTTATATGTCTTTCATGACTCATGTCCTTTCACCCATGTTCCCTCTCACCTAATGTCACCCTCTCCAGGTCTCTTTTCTGGATTTTAGACTATGCCTACATTCACATCTGTTTGCATAAATACACTTATATATCAGGCTGACATGCATCCCACCACTAATTTACTCTGTAATTCTAGATCTGTTTGCCTTTCTTTCTTTGGTCTCATGGCACCTTGGTGCCAGTTGTCATATGTTAGGACTGGAGCATTCTGGGACACTTGGAAAAGAAGGGCTTCCAGCCCATCCTCGGCAAGCCCCTAGGGCTTCCCATTCACTTTGTTGAGTAGAATCAACATGCCACGCAACATCCGAATAAGCATCCTATAAGGTACTGGTTAGTCTCAGTCCTGAGTATTCTGAGCTCCAGCCTAGAACACCCAGGGCTACTCTGCACAGTTGTTTAGTTTGTTCAATGCACAAGAGTGTATGGCCAAGAAAATTAATGGGGCTGTGCACAAAGTCACTGTCTGGGTTGCTGAAAAATGTCAAGTTTATCTCTCTCTTGGCATCTGGTGAGCATCTCAATCTTTGCACGGCCAAGCCTCAATGCTTGCTGTCTGTCCACCTCAACCAGGCCACCCCACAATTCCTTTCTCAGTGACTGGTGCCTGTCACCACCTGGATACTCAAGCTAAAACACAGGTCTTCTTTGTGTTGGCATTCATGTCTAAGCAAGTAGCAGGTCTGTCCATCGGGCCAGTTGCTTTACCCTGCGAAGTTCTCATGCAAGAAAAAACAACCACCCACATGTGCATGGACTGTTACAGATACCACCTGTCACAGTGTCCCCTGCATAACACTTCAAGGGCTTCCCATGTTCCTTGAATGATGTATGTGTCAGTCATTTTTCTGCCACTCTGACAAAATGGCTGAAATAAACAAGATAGAGGGAGGGAAATTTTAGTTTGGCTCATGGCTTCTGAGGTTTCAGTTCGTAGTCACCGGGTTCCATTGCCCTTGGGCCTATGGCAGCACAGTGGAGCATGCAATAGAGGAAACTTCATTACGTGTTGTCAGGGAGCAAAAGAGAGGGTAAGGGAGGGTCAGGATCTCAGTATCTCCTTCAAGGACATTCTCCCTGCAAACCAGTTTCCTTCCATGAAGCCCCATCTCTTAAAGGCTCTACCACCCCCTAATAGCACATGTGCCTTCAGCCCGTGAGCCTTTGGGGGATGATCCAGACCCAGGTGATAGCAGTGCTTGAATTTGTCAGGTTGCAGATGCCTTCAGAATTTGGGCTCCACCCTTGTTCCTCCATCGAAGGAGATGCCTGGAGCCATCATAAAGAGGTCTTGCCCAAGAGCACTTCCTTCTTGGAGAGGTGACAGTGACAGAAAGAGCCCAGGGAGGGCTGCAAGTAGCTGCTCGAGGAGGTGAATCCATGTTGCAGAACCAGTTGGAAGGGTCCCGATGGGAGATGAGGTGAAGGTGTCTCTGAGGAGCCCATGAGACCGCCCTGTTCAGAAAGACCCAGGAGTACACAGCACTGTGGAGAAGGTCAGGACGTCAGCACCCTTGTCCTAGTGTGCTTTGGTAGTCGCTTTGTCCTTGAGGCTGGGTGGCTCAAAAGTGGGAGTAGTGCCACAGTGGCTGCCTCACACTGCAGAGGCGGAGAACCTGGTAGTTGCTCAGTCTATGAGGCTGGATGCCTCAGCCAATCGGACACTCAAAACCTGGAAGTTTCCTGGAGAGCTGCTGGTCCTTAGTCAGCAATAGAAGGCTGGAAATGCTGGTTCTGATATCAGAGAAGGAATCAGAAGCATCAACAGCCACAGGGTAAAATCAGCTCTCCAGCGAGCTACAGATGATTAATCCTCCTTCTGTCCTGTCCCCTTTCATCTGGGATGCTTCCAGAAGATGCCACCACATCTGGGGGAGAGTTTCCCTCCATCAGCTAAGGCAATCGGGACAATGTCTCACTTGAGGCTCCCTGCCAAAGTGATCCTACTTTATAGAAGGTTGACGTTAAAACTGGCCACCATAACCCTGCTTGCTAACTCACTGTCTCTCTCCTCTGCCCTTGCCCATATCTGAGGAGTCCATGAACACTAGCTAGCAAACGGGATGATCTCGAGCAAGCAAGCAAGGGGCCATCACCACTTCCTGTCTCTACTGGAGGCTTCTCCTGGTGGCGAAGTCAAATGGCAAATAAATGGGAGACTCTTTTTAAGAAGATCATGTTGATGATGGCTGGCAAAGCTGTGCAGCCTGCCTGAGGGTTTTCCCAGTGGCTGGAGGTTGCATTCATTACTTTTGTGAAGCTGTGACCAAATTCCTCATATGAGCAACTGAAGGGAGGAATTATTTATTTTGGCTTACAGTTTCAAAGGTGTCAGGTCACTGTGGCTGGGAGGGTATAGCAGGGCACAGCAGTTCACATGCTGGCAAGCAAGAAAACAAAGAAGGGAAGAGAGGAAGGAGCCAAAGGACGAGATGTCCTCAGTGACTGTATTAGTCAGGGTTCTCCAGAGAATCAGAACTTATAGACTGAATCTGTCTGTCTATCTGTCTATCTATCTATCTATCTATCTATCTATCTATCTATCTATCTATCTATCTAGGGGATTTATTAGAATGGCTTATAGGCTGTGGTCCAGCTAATCCAACAATGGCTGCCTATGAACAGAAGGTCCAAGAATCTAGTAGTTGTTCAGTCGACAAGGCTGGATGTCTCAGCTGGTCTTCAGTCTACACCAGAATCCTGAATAAGCAGGCTCCAATGCCAATGAAAGAATGGACTTGCCAGCAAGAGCAAGAGCAAGCAGGCCAAGAGAGCAAGCTTCCTTGTAGTCAGATTTTTCTTTGGGCCATTAGCTCACAAAAATGACCTGGAGACATTATTTATTAGGAAAACTCAGCCAATAGCTTAGGCTTGTTTCTAATGAAACAACCTCATAACTTAGGCCATTTCTATTAATTTACATGCTGCCACATGGCTCATGGTTTGCTACCTCATCTACATGTCATGCTTCTTCTCCATCTGCTGGCGACTCCTGGCATCTATGCCCTTCTTTTTCCCAGTGTCCTCTGTGCCTGGAAATCCTACTTAGCTATTGGCTGCTCAGTCTTTTAAAAATATTTTAAAAATAACAGTGACACATCTTCACAGTGTACAAAAAGATTATTCCACAACACTTCCTTCTTCCATGCCCTTTATATAGGCTTCCAGCAGAAAGTGTGGCCCAGATTAAAGATGAATCTTTCAATATCAAACGTTCTGGATTAGTGAGTCTTCCCACTTCAAATGATTTAACTGGGACAAAACCCTTGGCAGGTATACCCAGATGCTTGGGTATTAGTTAATTCCAGGTGTACTCAAGTTGACAACCAAGAATAGCCATCATGTGACCCACTTCCTCTAAGTTAAGTCCCACTTCTGTAAATTTCCAGAACCTTCCAATATAGCATCCCCCAGCTGGAGATCAAGTATTCAAAATATGAACACATAGGCAATATTTCACATTCAAAGCATAGCCCAGGGCTCAACAGGTAAAGGCACATGTGGCCAAGCCTAGACTCAAGTGGTCACATGGTGGAAGGTGAGCTCCTGCAAGTTGTCCTTTGATTTCCACATGCACACCATGGCACATGTGCACTCACACTTACACATGAACGTCTACACAAAGTAAAACAGATAAAATGTGAACAAAACAACTCAAACCATAGCACACATAGAAATTGGAGAGGGAGGGATCTACCGAAGTCAAGACCAGCTGTTCCATACTCTGGATACAGGGAAGTTTGGTGACAGAGGATGTAAGCCATGTCCAGAGAATAAGTCACTCTGCAGCTCTTGTGTGGAGAAAGCTGGAGCAGCAGTAAGTAGCTGGAAGGGACGGATCAAATTGGCTTTGTGGACAATGAGCAGAATAAGTTGTTGTAGGCAAGAGATTTCATGACTTTAATTTTCACTCTAGTTCTAAAAGTGTGGGAAGTGCCCTGGAGTGGACAGAGATCTGCAGAGGTCCAAACAAGGGCAGAGGGGGTAGAGTTAATAATGAGGGGCTGGGCTGGTATGAAGTTAGAGAAATGAAACCAATGAGTATGCTATATTGGTCCCAAGGCCTCTTACTGTCCCAGTGAGTCATGGGAGGATCTGGGTACCTCCTGCATGCCAAGCCTCAAGCTGGATCTGACCACTTGTTCTCCCACTGACTCACAAATGACCTTTGAGATGGAGATTGTCACCCCACATGGTCGTGAAGAGGTTGGTTCAGAGGATCTCAGTTACTTGTCCAAATCCACTAAGATGTATAGCAATGGCCTGAGGCTCCAGTCTGTCCTGGGTCGGGGCACCGGGTCACACAATCTTCGGTCTGCAGATGGACACATCTGTCCTAGGGAAGGACAATCACAGGGGACCAGGTATAGACTTATCAGGGACAGTGAGAAGAAAAGTCAAAGCCAGAGCATTGCCAAGCATCTTGACAATACGTGAAGGCACCTGATATGGGAATGGTATTGAAACCCTGTTATGGCTTCCATGTAGAATGTCTTCCCTAGTCAGACAATGTTGGCACACACCTTTAGTCCCAGTACTCAGGAGGCAGTGGCAGGTGGATCTCTGTGAGTTCGAGGCCATCCTGGCCTACAAAGCAAGTTCCAGGAGACAAAACAGAGAAACTCTGTCTCTAAAAAACAAAAAACAAAGTCTTCCCTAGGCTCATGTTTGAGCATGTGGTCTCTCTCTGGTAGCACTGTTTTGGGAGGCTGTGGAACCTTTAGGAGCTGGGGCCTAGTAGGTTAGGGGTGGGCTGGGCTTGGGGTTAATAAGCCTAGCTATTTCCTATTTCATTGAGCTGTGAGCCAAGGATTCCAAGCTGCACGTGGGAGCCACCGGCTGCCATGCCTTCTCAGGATAGACTGACAGCCCCTTAAACCTCGAGCCCAGACAAATGCTTCTTCCCCTAAGTTTCTGTGTCAGGTATTTGGCCAGAGATGATGGAGCACTGTAGGTGAGCAGAGCTCCGAGATGGAGCACCATAGATGAGCAGAGCACAGAGATGGAGCATTATACGTGAGCAGAGCACAGAGATGGAGCGCCGTAGGTGAGCAGAGCACAGAGATGGAGCGCCGTAGGTGAGCAGAGCACAGAGATGGAGCGCCGTAGGTGAGCAGAGCACAGAGATGGAGCACTGTATGTGAGCAGAACACAGAGATGGAGCACTGTACGTGAGCAGAGCACAGAGATGGAGCGCCGTAGGTGAGCAAAGTACAGAGATGGAGCACTGTATGGGAACAGAGCACAGAGATGGAGCGCCGTACGTGAGCAGAGCACAGAGATGGAGCACTGTACGTGAGCAGAGCACAGAGATGGAGCGCCGTAGGTGAGCAGAGCACAGAGATGGAGCGCCGTAGGTGAGCAGAGCACTTGGCTGAGGTCTCTTCCCGAGCAGAGGAAGGTGGGAAGAAAAGCCAGGGGAGCTCAGATCCTGCAGGTGCTGCCACCCTTACCCAGTGGGACCGCAGCTCCTTAGCCTGCTCTTGTGACACTGCTAGTCTCCTAGGCTGGTGATCTGCCTTTGTTGCCCTTCAAGAAGGGGTCACATCCTCTACCCTCAGAGGAACAGAGCAGGACCAGGGCAGCACTGGACCACCAGGGCGGAAAGGGGCGAGGCCGATTGTGCTTGTTGAGTCCTCTCAGGGACCATTGCTATAAGTTATTGCTACTGTCCCCACCTTATAGGGTAAACAGGTACAGAGGGGTTTGGTAAATTGTCCAAGGTTCTGTAATACCTGCTGGCTGGCCAGGCTGGGGCTTGAACCCAGGCAGTCTGACCTCAGTGTGACCAGTGTGCACCTCCACCCCTGTTCCTCCCTCCTGTTCTTCTGCAGTCCTCACTCTGTAGCCCTGCCTAGTTTCTGCTCTCTCTGCCTGAGGACCCTGTGCTGACCAGGGCTGAGTGGCCTCGCCCCAGCCGTAGTTTCTGAATAACCTTGGCTACTAGGCCTGGAATTGCTCTGCTTGTGCCCCCCTCTGCTGAGGGGGGTCAGGCCAGATCTTTGGGGTAGAGAACAATACCTTTCAGACCTGCTGTCCTCCAGGAAGATGGCTGAGGAAGGTGAATTTGTCCTGCTAACATCCCACCAGCCACGGCCTTGTCACATACACAGACCACAGAGACACGAATCTCTTTGTTTTGCCCAGTTTAAAAGTTCAGCCATGTTTCACAATGCCAGGCCGCTCTCCCGAGATGGACCTGTGTGTCAGAAGATGTTTGGGTGCAGCGTGGTGACCCACAGGAATCACATTTAGCTCTGCCTGTTCATGGAAGGCATGGGAATTTGCACCACAGACAGTTGATCTCCTGGACATCCAAGGCTCCCCTGAAGCCCATGGCCACCGCTGAACGAAAGGGGGAATGGGGCCCCAAGAGACATGAGGGTAGGGATCTTTGGCAGAACTGGGCTTCAATTTACCTGCTTTTCTGGTCAATTTGTTTTTTATGGTGTTGCCCAGGCAACCTTCCTGTCTCAGCCTCCCAAATGGTGGGATTATAGGTGTGCACTGGCATGCCTGGCTAGCATCTCTGAGGACTCTTGCTGTAAAGCTGTCTTTTGCCCTCTCTGAGGAGATTGCATCTCAGCTCACCAGGATGCTGAGCCAGCCAGTGGTTCCGGTTTTAAACTGGAGGTAGGTGAGGCTGCCCAAGGTACTAGAAATCCAATAGCAAAAACCAGCGTTCCAGGTCCAGTCTCTTCCTAATGAAGTTGGTGCCATGTCTCATGAGGGCCCTGTACCCATGCCCATTTCTTGTTCTGGTGTCCTGGGACACCCTAGACACACCACCAAGGAGGGGAACATGAAGTGTGCCGTCCCCCTGGTAATTTTCCCTAGCCACAACACACACAATTTTCCCTTTCATTTATTTTTCCACTGGTCTACATGAAGAAAACATAATAAAAGACCTCCCAAATTACAGACAAGCCATAACGGCAGAGAAGTTTAACTATAAATAGAAAGCTGGCCTTCTTCAAGCTGCCCCTGGATGGTCCACGTAAGCAGAGTTGGTACCTCTCCTTAGGCTCCTGGTGATCCTGTCCCAGGCCACAGGAGACAGCTGGGTGATGGAGCATTCAGGAGACACTTGGGAAATGTATCACATAGGAGTTTCAGCAACCATCTACTGCAGACAGATCCCATTTGCTGAAGCAGGAGTTGGAGGCAGGCTATGGACCATAGTCACTTGGACATCTGCAAGATGTCTGCCCCCCAACTCTTGGGACACATTCTAAGGCCTGAGTGATGGGTGTCCAGGGAGATTCTGGAACAGCATGTTCAGGACCACTGATGGCCTCCCTTGGGTATCTACTACTGTATGCAAGCCCATGCCGACATATCCCCAGGCCCCTTTCGTCCTCACACACGCCTTGTGTAGCATTATGCTTGTCCTTAGATTACAAATGATACACAGAGAGGTTAAGCAGCTTGCCTAGAGCCACCCAAGTGGAGACGGAGGTTGAGCCCAGGAACCAGTCTTCACTGCTTCTCCAGGAGAGGTAGGGAAAAGACCTGGCTCAGCCGTAAGGGGAATTCTGGTAGGGGGCCACCAGGCTCTGGCCTCAGCCCATACGCTTAGACAGGAACTGGATAAGGAAAGAGAGAAATACTGGTTGACTGTGTCTGAGAAAGACAGGATGAGAGGAGAAGGGAGGGACAGTGACTGGAGGGTGATGGTCATGATTCTCAGCGCTACTCAGAAGGAGTGACAAATTGTATCCATCAGGTTGCAACATACCTAAGGGAAGTGTGGAGAACTGGGAACAGCTGCCAGAGACAGGCACTAGGTGAGGAAGGGCTGCTCTGCCTTAGCAACACGCGCAACTGGTGTTAGAGAAGTAGACAGACCGACCGGAAGCTGGTGGTCGACGATGTTTTCTGTTGGTATAACAAATTGCCTGAGGCTGGGTAATTTAGAAAGGAAGTAGGTTTATTTTGGTTCATAGTTCTGAAGTTCAAGAGTGCGATGCTTGCATCTGCGGGGCATCTGGTAAAGGCCTCGTGGGGGAAGGAAAGCAGGGGTGCAGAGAGGGAAGGGAGGTTCCAGGTTCCCTTCGTTACAGCCTAGTCTCATAAGAACTAACTCACGCCTGTCGCAATTTATCTATTCTCTTGAGAAAGATGTCAATACATCCGCAAGGGTGGTGCCCCGTGACCTAATTACCTCTTAGGTAATTAGTTACACTGAAGATCTCAACCTCAATATGAACCTAGGTTGGGACAAATTCCAACTGTTGTGGTGGCCCAGGGACAGCAGGCATTGGGAGCTGTGGTTGATGTAGTATTCCAGAATAGCATTTCCTAACACGGACCTCTGGAGTAGTCCCTAAATTGAAGGATCTCCAGAGTCATTATGCCAGATCCTAACCCCACCCCAGTGCCTCCATCTCCTGCCTTTCCGGCCACAGAATTACTCCAGGGGTTACAATGGCTTAATGGCCACAGTATAGGGAGCGTTCCTCATGGAATCTAGATGATCCCAAATAAACAGGAACCCCCACCCCCTGCAAAAGGAAGGCCATCAGTGGTGCTGACCCTGCTGCTTCAGAAGCTCCCTGAACGTCCATCACTCATGCCTTAGAATGTGTTCCGATAGAGGATAGCACTGGAGAGGCTGAAGTAGGAGGCCTTCGAGTCTGAGGCCAGCCTGGGCTACAGAGTAAGTTCCAGGACAGTCTGAACTGTGTAGAAGGACTTTGTCTAAAAAACAACAACAAACAAATGAATCCCAATAAATACGTTTTAAAAATTAAAAACAAACAAGAGAGGCACACGAGGGCATTGTATGATGCTCATGGGTTGGTGGCCTGAGGGGTGTTATGATAAGAGGGTCTCTTCCCTGAGAGGACAATCGAGAACAAAGGACAAATGAGGCCATATCACATGTTTTTGGGAGAACCTAGGGTCGTTTGGCTCTTGATTTGAACAGGAAGGAGCCAGTCACTTAGAAAGAGTCCACATGAGGGCAAAATGGGCTGACACCACACAGACCTCAGGCTACCCTCAGCAGGAGCTAGTCCCACAGGACGTGGCTGAATTGGCCCATAGTGGCACATCTAATATAGAAAGAACCAGACACCTTCACTGTCTTTAGATTTGGAGGGACAGTCACCAAGACTGCCGCAGGAGGTTTACCCTGATTGCCCCTTCTACAATCTAAAGTGGAAACCTGACAAAGAGTTTGCCAAAAGCCAAGCTGTGTCTGGTGCTCAGATGGCAATCCCGGTCCAGACCATTCAGACCTTCAGAATGTCCTGGAGAACAAGACGTGGCACCAGAGAGACAGCTTCCCTGGAGGCCTGGACCTGCCCCTGCAGGGAGCTGGGCTGGTAGTAAGGCTGGCTTCATCTCCCATGCCAAGTGCTGAGTGAACAAGGCCAGCACAGGGCACATTCATACAGCCTCGCTTTCACAGGTATCTAGGGCTTTCAGTGATGTTAATTAAGGCTTGAAATCCGAGGAACCTGGAGCCGATTCTCATTAACCTCTTTCTTCAGTCACTCAGACTCCACTTCCCTGACACGGTTCCGTGGATGCACAGGTAGTTCCAGCCAAGGACTGGAATCCAGTTCACAGAGTTCTCTTCCCCATGTCGTGGGGTGGGAAGGCTTTAGGAACTCCTGCTTACTCATGATGGAGCTGATTTGAACTGACAGACCACGGGCTTCCTAGGACAGCAGAAAAAGTTCCTTCTTTTTTCTCTTTTTTTCTGAAACCGATCTGTCATACACCATACACTTCCCCCATTGAAAGTTTATTCACTGGCTTTTAGTGGAGTCACAGTTGTGCATCCGTTTCCACAATCAATTCTGGAGCCTCTTCATTACCCTAGAAACACTATAGCCGTTAGGTGTTGTCCTGGCATCCCTCCCGGCCCTAGGCAGTCACTAATTTGCTCTCTTTCTGTATGTATTTGCCTATCCTGTGTTGTTTTTGTTTACTTTTCTTGAAGCAATGTACAGCTGGGCGTGGTGGTGTATGCCTTTAATCCCAGCACTCGGGAGGATGAGTCAGGTAGATTTTTGGGTTTGATGAGTCAGGTAGATTTTTGGGTTTGAGGCCAGCCTGGTCTGCATTCTAGGAAGCCAGGGCTACACAGAGAAACCCTGGGAGGGGGGGGGCAATGTATAACATAACATAACACTGTACCAAGTACAAGAGGATTATGAGTTTGAGGCCAGCCTGGGCTCCATAGCAAGTTCTAGGCTAAACTAGAATCCCTAGTAAGACATTGCCTCAAACAACAAAGTAATTCACATCCAGGGAGATGGTTCAGTGGCAAAAGCCCTTGCCACACAAGTTTGATGACCTGGGTTCAATCTCTGGAACCCATCGTAGAAGAAGCAACTGACCCCCAAAAGTTGTCCTCTGACTTCCACATGGGTGCTATGGCACAATACAACACATGTGTATGAGTGTGTGTGTGTGTGTGTGTGTGTGTGTGTGTGTGTGTGTGTGTACACAGGCACACATAACAATAGTAATAAATTAAATAAAAAATTTAAAAGTAAGTCACTGTGTATAACCATCACTACCACTGCTCTCTGGAACATTTTTTTTTTTTTTTTTTTTTTGTCACTCTCTACTGAAACTCTGTCCTCATTTGAGCACTAGCTGGTGCTACCACTGGCAGTCCCTGGCAACCACTGGCAGTCCCTGGTAACCACTGGCAGTCCCTGGTAACCACCATTCTTTCTGTCTCTGGGACTGGGCCTGCTCTTTTATCTCGCAGACATAGAATTATACAGCATTGTCCTCGTTGTGTCTGGCTTATTTTGCTTAGCAGATTCTCTGGGTTCTTGTTTTGCTTCTAATTTGTGAAACATCTTAACCCAAAGTACAGAAAACACAAGCCCTTGGTTTAGCACATATGTCTCAGATTTGCCAGGTGTTGATGGTTTGCTGTGCATGAGAGGGAGGGGGAGAGGGAGGGGGAGATGAAGAGGGAGGGGGAGAGGGAGGGTTAGGGGGAGGAGGAGAGAGGGAGAGAGAATCCTCTTAGGTTAGCATGCATTCTTCTTGTTCAGACTTTTAAAAATTCATATCAATAACAATGTATAGCATATATTCTGTACACTTCATATATATTGTTATATATGTATTTTATATGATACCATAATAGATATCTAAATTTTTATCTGCAATAATAATAGCATTTTGTTAGTTGTCATTGTTCTGTTTATTGTTTTGGGGTTTTGTTGTTTTTTGAGACAAGATCTTATGTAGCTCAGGCTGGCTTAAAAATCACTACATAGCTCAGGATGTCCTTGAATTCCTGATCCCCCTGCCTCAATCTATCAAGAGCTGGGAGAACAGACATGCCTCACCACACCCGGCTTTGCCTGGTGCTGAGAATTGAACCCAGGGTTTCATGTGTGAAAGACAATCAATCAGCTAACTGAGCTGTATCTCCAGCCCCTGTTTTGTGTTTTATAGACACTTCTTAAGACTGAGTGTGATGCCCATGCCTGTAATTCTAGTCCTTGGGAGGTAGAGGCAAGAGGACCAGAAGCTTAAGGCCAGCCTTGGCGACATACTGAGTCTGAGGTCAGCCTGAGTTATATAAAAACTTGTTCAATCAAAATAGGGCAGCAAGATGACTCAGTGGGTAAAGGCATTTACCACACATGCTTGGTGACTCAAGTTCAATCCCCAGAACCCTTGTAAAGGTGGAAGAAGAGAACCAACTCCATGAGTTGTCCCCTGACTTCCACCCACATGCAGTGACACCACACACACACACACACACACACACACACACACACACACACACACCACACACACACACACACACACACACACACACACACACACACACTGGAAATAAATTAAAAAGTGCAAACTAATCAGAAACCAAACCCTCATTCTTAAATTGTTTTATTTCTGTGAATTATGTTCATTGTTCTCCAGTCTACCGTGTTATTTTTGAGATGTACCCACATCGACGCATGTAACTCGGGTTTGTTCCGCTGTCCTGTGGTTCTGTGTTCTTTGTGAGTGTTGCCCACTCTGGCTCACTCTGAGATTTTGAACGTTTAAACACGTTGCCCAAGAAGCTATGTCCACTCCAATGTCCAAGTTGGGAAAAAAATAGGAAGAACCACCAAGCAAGGATACAGAACAGATACTCTGCAATTGGAGCTGTGGGTTAACACAGCCTGGTCTCCTGTCTATGTGGCACAGGGAATGATTCCTTACAGAGAAAACAAATGCCTCCTGGGCCATCCCTCTCCACCCTATCAGTTCAGCCACCCTTTCTAGGTTGTAGCATCCCTCCAGAGGCTGTAAAAGCTTGGAATCCCTCACCCTACAGCAATGTACCCACGGAGAATGTTCCAGCTCTTCTGTAGGTTCCAGGGACTGGCCTTTGGGTGCTCGTCCAGCTGGATTCCCACCTGACTCTGGGAGCTGCCCAGCCTGAAGAGGCAGGATGGACTGATAGACATTGTGCCCAGTGTAGGCACTTCAAAAATGTTAGCTGCAGGAGCTGCCAAATGGGTAAATGGATGAGGCGGAAACCCACTGAGCCCTTGGTACAGGACTTAGCACTGTAGTTAATAGGTGTGTTTCTTAAAGCTGGGGGGGGGGTAAGGACCCTTGCTGCCCAAGCATAAGAGCCTTAGTTCAGATCTCAGCACCCACATACAAAGCCAGGCATGCCATGTGTGCCCATAACCCCAGCACTATAGGGACATAGACAAGAGAATCGCTGGGGCTTGCTGGTCAGAAGCTGCCAGCCTAGCTCCAGATTTAGTGAGAGATTTGGTCTCAAGGAAATAAGGCAGAGAGTGATAGCGTGAGATAGCTGATATTCTCCTCTGGCTTCCGTGTATACACACATATAATAGCTACACACGTGCACGCGCACGCGCACACATATACTAACTCATATAGTCACAAATAAATGGTTGTGTGTGTGTGTGTGAATCTCAGTTTTCATCTCTTTTGGGTAAATATCTAGGAATGAGACTATAGGGAGATTGGTAACATTTGAAAAAGATGCTAAAATGTTTGCCAAAGCAGCAGCTATTTGCTTTTCTTTCTTCTTCCTTCCTTTCTTTCTAGCAAAGATTTAAAAAAA
Source organism: Peromyscus maniculatus bairdii (assembly GCF_049852395.1). Classification (NCBI taxonomy): domain Eukaryota; kingdom Metazoa; phylum Chordata; class Mammalia; order Rodentia; family Cricetidae; genus Peromyscus; species Peromyscus maniculatus. The sequence continues at coordinate 39,304,776 of NC_134856.1, read as the reverse complement.
AAAAAAAAAAAAAAAACCCAGGCATTGTATTTCACAAGCACACTGTAGGATCATGCTGTGCTACTTGTGGCCGCAATCCTGGGCCACAAGTCTGCACTTGACTGGTGATGGCAGAGCCTTTCATCTCGCTGTTACTATTTACTGTGACCCCTGCCTTGTCTTGAACATAAACAGTGTGTCTTTTCTTCAGCATGGCTTCTGTTGTTGAATTATCCCGCCTGGGTAGACTTTCTTTCTTAGCTCTGGTTTGCCTTCCTTGACTGTGACCGTCTGCATGTCATCCATGTTCGCAGGAAGAGAGGTCTGCACAGCTGTCCCGTCATCCCCTTCAGAGAGATGAGATGCAGAGTTTGGGCTCTGGTGCTGCCAGCACAATTGATCACAGCTCCTACCAGAAACCCAAGGAAACTGGGAACTTGATGCTGGAGAAAGCAGCACGTCCTCACTTGGACATCTTGAGTGCCTAGACTGACCTGTTCCTCCTCTGTGTCTGCATGTGGCAGTGGCAGCTTTATCCTTTTAACCACACTAATAGAAATGTGCTCGTATCTCCGGTGGGTTTAATGTACATTTCTCTAATGATTAATAATGCTAAATCTAAGTGGTTTTGTTTTTTTCTCCTGAGACAGGGTTTCTCTGTGTAACAGCCTTAGTTGTCCTGGAACTCATTTTGTAGACCAGGCTGGCCTCGAACTCACAGAGATCTACTGCCTCTGCCTCCCGAGTGCTGGGATTAAAGGCGTGTGCCACCACACTGGCTCCTAAGTGGTTTTTATCAACAGGCTTCTTGGAGTGCTAGGAGCACCCAGACCACCCAAACAAAGCCTTCCAGGGAGCAGGTGGCAGGCTCTGGTGTATGCCAGGAGCCTCAGTTTCCTTGAAGTAAGTGGTGCTTGCTATTCCTCTACATTCGGCCTCTTGCCGGGGATTTGCTGGCCAATTGGGCAGTGACAAAGTGAGGCTGTGATGTGACTGATGTTGCTGAGACCTTCCTGGGCATGGGTGGGCTATGGGCCGTGGAGCAGCAAGTCACAGGATGCAGCGTCAGAGGTTCCTCAGCCTCCCAAGCTCCAGTTGTGAGAAAAGACACACTGCTCCTTGAATGGATGAGGTTCTCTGTGCCTAGAATGGATTTTTATTTTTATTTTTTTTATTTTCCCCAAAAGACCTCAGTGTCCTGTCTCTGTCTTTCGTGATCACTGAACTGAACTTCGGAATTCATACACCTGTACCAAGTCAGATACAGACACACACACACACACACACACACACACACACACACACACACACACAAAGTAAAATTAGCCAGACTGTGGTGATGTACGATTTAATCCCAGCACCCAGGAGGCAGAGACAGTCTCATCTATGGGAGTTTGAGGCCAGCCTGGTCTACAGAGCTAGTGCTAGGACAGCCAAAGCTGTTACACAGAGAAGCACTATCTCAGAAAACAAACAAACAAGCAAAGTTAAAATTAAATAAATAGACATAAACACAATTACAATTCACTTGGAATCAAACAAACAAGCAATGGACAGCAGTGCTGGGGATCCAATTTTTTTATTTTTATTTTTATTTTTGACAGGGTGGTCTCATTATGTAGCCCTGGCTGGCCAGGAATTTGCTGCGTGAGCCAGGCTGGCCTTAAACTCACAGACATCTTCCTGCCCCGCACAAGTGCTGGGATCAAAGGCATGGGCCACCACGCTGGGCTAAAATGCTTTTTTTTTTTTTTCAGTGACTCCTCAGATTTTGTCACCTGGATCCTGCTGTCAAGAGTCTCAAGGGAGGGCTGGTGAGGTGGCGCAGTCGGTAAAGGTCCTTGCTGCCAAGTCTGACAGCCCGGAGTTCAAACCCTGAGACCCACGTGGTGAAAGGAGAAAACTGAATCCCACAAGCTGTGCTCTGACTTCCACAGGCACCTCCCCACTCCCCGCATACACATCAGTGTTATTTAAAAACCTCCAGGGACGCTACAAATAGTACTTCCTTACCTTCTCACCTCTCCATTAGCCAGAACCTGACCGATACTCCAAAGATGTCTCACTGACCCAAATCCGGGTCTTCAAGTACTTGGAGGCCTTTAAGAAGAAGAATGTCAGCTTATCCAATCTGTTTATTAGTCCTGCCCAGAAATCTGGGAGCCCCAGGACACACTCCTTCCCATGCTGAAGTATGGAGGGCTGAGGGGACATCTGTGTGGCCACTTGTCCCTTCTATTGCTTGGCTGGCTAGCAGCCAGGATATCTCTCCTCTACACAGGGCTCAGGCTGGCCAGAATGGACTCAGAGCGAAGCCCAGGGGAAATCCGTAGGCAAGGCTTGCGTCTTGTGGGCAGGACTATGACAGATGGGTAAGGACTGGAGAAAGCAATGAAGATTAGGAAGCCAGTTTGCAGAGGAAGACCGGAAGCCCTTCTTTACCAGGGCTTCACCCAATGAGAAGAAAATGGTCAGCAGAAAAGCGTCCCCAAACACAAGCAGGAGAGGTGTGGAGTATAAAGAACTACACACCACAGTGGCTGAATGGTGTTTTGTTTTGTTTTGTGTTTTGGCTCCTTCCTCAGTATTCTAGTCCATTTCCAGTTTTGGGAGTGTTTTTCTTGCACTGATAGCTTTTTTCTATCCAATTCTAACTGAAACAGCATGACCTTCTCTCCATCTCCCCTGGTCCTGGCAGTTGCCAAGACTTACAGCTTGCCTGCCCTATTGTTTTTCTCAAAAAGTCTAATAAAACTGTCCTCAGGCTTCCTCGTGAGTCTATTTAAAAATTACTTTATTGGTAAAATTAAAACCCCCCAAAGGGAACCTCAGTTTCCCTAGTAACAGGACTATGCCACCCTGATCCACGCACCCCACATCTGCCACTTCAGGAGGGGTCAAGGCATCAGGCCTGGGAGAATGTTTGCTATGCAAATATACCAAGAACCCAGCCTCCCTCCCAACCCAGAGCTTCTGCATTCCTCCCTTTCCAGAGGAACCTCCCCAACACCCTACCCTGCCCCCCACCGCAGCACCACATGTCAGGGCTACAAGAGATATCACACTATTCCTCTGCCTCCACCTGGGTCATCAGCAGGAATTTGTGCACTGGGTCCAGAGATGTCCAGCCTGGATAGCTGGCCTGAGCTCCAATACCTCCGTGCTAGACTTTCTTTGTGAGGTTTCTCAGGCTAGCACTACCATTCAGTGCCTAGCTCAGGTCCTTGCTATCAAAGCACCAGGGGAATGACCTGGCTGAGATTGACAGCTACAGCCGCGGCCCTGCGCTCTGTGCCTGGCACTGCCCAGCTCCTCACAAGCCTTATCTTCTGCACAGGCTGAGAGTCTAGCTGGACTCTAGCCTTAGACTCCCAACAGCACTTCTAAATGGGAGAGCCCGGCCAACAGGAAGGCCTCGTTCACCCAGCGGGCCTGACCTCAGGCAGTCTCTCTTCTCCTAGATGCTCCATGAACAAGGCCAGGTGGGGCTTTTGGGGGTAGTGTCTTAGGACAGGGAACATGCCAAGGTAGTGACCGAGACTGAGCCATTGATTCCCAGAAGTGCCTCCCAGAAAGCCAAAGCACAGAGGTCCTGGGAGCTTAGGCAAACAAGGTTGGCCATTTCTGGCTAGGGTTTTGGTGGCCTGTCTTCCCCCTCTGGGTCTCTGCTTCATCACATATTCATGATGGGGAAAGTGGATAGGTCTAAGTGCTCTCAAAGTTCTGGACATTGACTCGGAAACCCCAGGTGCTTCCAGATTGACGGACAGGTCCCAGGTAGCAGGCCAATGATCAAATGATCATTTCCTCACAACCAAGCCAAATTCTCCCAATGGCCTGGCTTAGACCTTGGGTGGGGAGCTGCTCAGAGCAGACACTCAGCACCAGCTGGCTGACAAGTGGCCACCTGAGCAAGAGAAGCAGGAAGAACAGCTCCAATCGACCTCAAACTGGTTTGAAAGGCATGGGCCCCTTTCTCCACTCTCCATGACCCAGGTCAGGGGGGACACAAACACAGACAACAGGTCCCTGTGATCAGGGTCACCCAGGGGAAATACTGTCTTTGGTGGCTCAGGCAGCAGGTGATGGATGGGTGGGTGGGTGAGTAGATGAGTACCTCGCTTGCACTGTCACCTCTGAGTGGTCATTTCAGGCTTCTCTGCTGAGACCAGCCGTCCTCCATTTCTCCTACCGGGCCCCATCTGTTTATTGTTCACGCAATCCGTGTTTGGTGGTGACTGATGGCCACAGTTTGACTAGAGCCAGGGAGATGGAGGCAGCCCTGGGCTCATGTCAATCACCCTGCTGGGCTTTCTATTATCCCACCACTGGCTGGCTCAGATTCCCCTCACCTCTTCCTAGGGGTGTCCGCCAGGTGGTCTGTGCCTGACACAAATCCTATGTTGGATGTGAGGGATCTTTCTAACCTTATCTAACCACTCGGCCGTGGGGAAGCTGTTAGCGTTCCCCCGGTTGAGCTTTTGTCTAAATTACTTAGCAGGGCCTGCCTGAGTCATCTCTGGATCTAATGAGGATTATTGGTGTGCAAATGAATGGATGGATGATGAAGAAATGAACAATACACCTCAAAACTCCAGTGGAGCATACATCCTATAGATTATATTATCTCTTAACATCAGGGATTCTGAGTCCCAAACAGGACCAGAGAAAAAGGCCAGGTCCCAGCAGTGGTTATGGAGACAAGGAAATTGGCCCTGGATATTGTCCAATAGGGAGTAGGTCTAAATCAACGTCCTTCTACCTAGGAAAGTCCTCGGGGCTCAGGACCCCTAGGTTCTGTTTCCTTTCTGGGCATTCTAGCTGTGGATCACCTCTCCGGGGTCTGAGATCAGTCCCACTTATTGGGGGCCCTGACACCAGCTCAGATATGTACTCATGAAAAACTAGTTTCTATGCTATTCAGGCTGTAATTTATGAGACTTGTTTTCTTCAAGCCCAGAGGAATTATTTCAAGTACTCTGTCCGTTGTCTCCTGTGGCCTGGTTCAGGTTCTCCACCTTCCAAAGCATCCTCAGTACCAGGCAGCCATCAGAGAAGTGCAGCATCCCTGAAAGATTTTCAGATGCTCCTGGCTCCTTACCCAGGCCCTGGGACTTTGGTGGAAGTCACCAGCTGGACAAATCCAGCGGGGACTCAGTTCTGAAATTCATCCTGCATTTTGTAGCCGCCAATCACGAAAGAGCATGTGGGAGCCACATAGAAGGTGCTGGTAGAATGCACAATGGAGCAAGCACTTTGGAAAAGTTGTTCTGGACTGTCTTTTAAAAACAAAACACAGGGCCACTGAGATGACTCGGCAGGTGGAGGTGCTTGCTGCTGAGCCTGACCACGTGAGCTCAGTCCCCACGTGGTGGGAGGAAATAACTGATTCTATTCATTTGGGCACAGCGACACATGCACATGCTCACACATAGACACATGCACATGCTCACACATAGACACACAGATAGATAAATAAATGTAATAAAAATTTAAAAGGCGGGTTAAATGGATCAGAGGGTAAATACAGGTGCCCTCCACCAAGCCTGAGTTCAATCCCCAGCATGCACATGATGGAAGAGAGGATACTCATAAGTTGTCCTCTGACCTGTGTTCTGTCATGCCTCCCCTCACCCTGTATAAATAAATAAATAAATGTAATATTTTTAAAAGAAGAGCCGGACGTGGTGGCATACACCTTTAGTCTCAGCACTTGGGAGGCAGGTGGTTCTCTGAGAGTTCAAGGCCAGCCTGGTCTAGATACTGAGTTCCAGTATAGCCAGGATTATGTAGAGAGACTCTGTCTCAAAAAAAATGTTTAAAAAGAAAAAAAAAGCATAAATCTATTATCTGGTGGGACACGTCATACCCAGGTATTTATCCAAGAGAACTGCTAGCTTGTTTTTACATCGACGGTTGTACAGAAACATTCACAGCAGCTGTATTTGTAACAGTCCCAAGCTGGGAACTATCCAAATCTCCATCAACAGGTGAAAAGGTCAATAAATTGTGATATAATCCAGAGGCAGACATAATAGTTAGCAAGAGGCAGGGATTACCTGTGAATATGCACAACAAGATGCTGAGTGAAAGAGCAAATAAAAGTAATACATATTAGATGGTCTTATTTATTGAAAAAAATCAGAAAATACAAACTTGGGCTGTCAGGATGGCTTGGCTAATACTGCCTGCTGTGGAGTCTGATGACCAGAGCTCCGTTCCCGAGGCCACAGGGTAGAAGTGAGAGCTGACTTTCTGCGGTTATCCTCTGACTTCTTCAAGCATGCTGTGGTGTGCATCCCTCACCCTCATATGTACACACCACACAGAGTGCTGCAGATGAGTGACAGCCAGGAGACAGAGGCATGGGAGGGAGAGTACCCAAGAGTCAGGAGGAAACTTTTGGGGGTGATGGATGTGGTCATCCCTGTCTTGGTGTTGGTTTCACCGGTGTGTTCATAGGTGAAGCCATCAGAATGTACATCTTCTGTACTATATATACTTGTGTGTGTCATATATAAATTGTACCGAAGAAGGGGAGAAAGAAGAGGCTGTGTTTATTCAAGACACAGGCACTGCTCAGCGTACTCTTCAAGGATGTTGCTCTCCTGATAATCCATACATTAGCTGTGTCTCCATGCATGGATCAAGATGACTGGTCTAGGCTTCTGCTTCATCAACCCAGAGAATTCCTATTCCCTTGTCAAGGTTCCACTCAATTGTATCCTTTCCAGGGCAACCTTCTTGACTTAGGCAGATCAAACTGTGTATGGTTCCTTTCTCTGTGGTCTACAGCCCTGGCACACAATTGGTTGTTAGCTGTCTGCCTGACCCAGTAGACTGTGGGGTCTTTGAGGCTAAGACCCACATGTGTGTCTGACGGTGCTGGGAGACTGTTGTAGAATATTAAAACCTATTGCATTTGTTTGATTAAATAAAATTAACATGGTGTCACGAGGCTGAGTCAGCAACCAGCTGACAGGAAGTGGTAGGGAGGAATCATGTGTAGCTAGGGATCTTAAGTGGGGGCTGAGCCGAAGGACGCCCTGTTTTGGGGGAGATGCGAGCTAGGAGAGAAAGTTAGCTACTTGCTATTCAGCCTCTCTGAATGAGTAGAATTTTACCTAAAAAAATATAGTAGGTTGTTTTTACTCTTTTACTCTTTGGGGGGCCTGGTACCCAGCTCCCAAATAAATCACACATGGAGACTTATTATTACTTATAAATGCTCTGCCTTAGCTTAGCTTACTTCTATCCAGCTTTTCTTAACTTAAATTATCCCATCTACCTTTTGCCTCCGGGCCTTTTCTTTTTCTTACTTCTGTACATCTTACTTCCATTCTTACTCCATGGCTGGCTGGGTGGCTGGCCCCTAGTGTCCTCCTCCTTCTACTCTTTTTCTCCTTCCATTTATTCTCTCTGCCTGGCAGCCCCTACCTCTCTCCTGCCTTGCTATTGGCCATTCAGCTCTTTATTAGACCAATCAGGTGTTTCAGACAGGCAAAGTAACACAGCTTCACAGAGTTAAACAAATGCAACATAAAGAATGCAACACATCTTTGCATCATTAAACCAATATTCCACAGCATAAACAAAGGTAACACATCTTAAAATAATATTCTACAACAGGAGATGGTGTGGGTCCATATGGGGTGGGGTGTGAGGGATTCAAAGGAAGGGCCAGGGAAAGCAGAAATCCCAGGCTCCAGGGAAGAATGGCCACATGGGTCACTGATGTGACTTAGCCAGCACTTTGGAGCATAGGGGTTGCGTAGGGTGTGTCTACTTCCTTATACGGGAAAATACACAAAGAACTCTGTCCTGGGCAGAATGGAAAAGCTGGCTTTACCTCTCCTTTGGAGAGCCAGGAGGCCCAGGCCTCTGCCCCACAGATAATCGGCAGGTTCCAAACCATTGGCCAGTCTGTATTCTCTGGGTCTGCTGGAAACAGCGTGAGGGAGACTGAGGCTTGCAGCTCCACAGGATGAAGGGGAAGCCCAGCTTCCCAGTGATTCCTGTATACACAGAAAGACCACGGACAGTCATGTGAGCTCCCAGTGCCTTTGGTGACCTCCCAGATAGTCCTAATCTTCTGCCTGGGGTCCTAGAGTCCTGAGCAGGTCTGGCCTCATGACTATGCAGGAGCCTCCTTCCTATGCAGCTTACTATGTGGGTTTCCCATTCAGCTCTAGGCTTGGATGAGCTGTTGAAAGTTGGGTCCTGCAGGAACTCCCAATCAGCCTAGCCAAGGGCCAGTGCAGAGGCCAATGTTGAGAAGCCTGGGAAAATCAGTCTTCGGGGATTGAATCTGAGAAGAAAGATGCAATACCAAGAGACTTCGCTCTATAACCTTCTGTGCTGGTAACTACACACACACACACACACACACACACACACACACACACACACACAGAGTAGCTGGGGTCCTAAGTGTCCTCACCATAGCTGCACCTGCAGGAGGGACAACCAGAGCTGAGGGCACTTCCTGGGCAATAAGACAGAACCAGCAACAGTCAGATTACTTCCTGATGCCACCTACTGAAGGTCATTTATGCAACACACTTTTTTTTTTTTCTGAACCAGAATGACACCCATAGAGACTTCTCACCTTGTTCTTCCTTAAGCAGAACCAGCCATTGGTCCCATCCTAGATAGCTTAGTACTTATTTCCCACAAATAGGCTCCTTCAAGTTCAGCTTTTCTAGAAAGTACCCCATTGTACTGGAGATTCCTGGGAGATGGGCTCTCTAATGTCCTGCTGCTTTAACATTTTTAAGCTACAACCCCAAAGTAGAACCCTAGAAACTTACTCCTAAGCCCACGGACATTGGCTTAGGAAAGTCACAAAGTTACACTTGGATATTCTCCTCACAAGGGTCTACACTCCAGATATTGTCTTTCCTTAGTAAGCATATTTAGGGAACTTGTTGCGTGGAGTCCTGTCCTAGCTGCTCTCAAAAAACAGATGAATGTCCTACCAGACATTGGTTATAGAACCAGGCCTCAAAAGGGGCTCCAGGAACACAGAAAGTGAGGTCTCAGACCTGTTCTTATGGACCCCATAACTTAATAGAGGCACATTTCTGAGTGCATGATGAAAAACTGTTCTAGAACAGCTATACTAGTCAAGAATAGCAATAATATTCTTTCCTTTTCGTTCACACCTGACTCCAAGAACAGCTAGCTTATGGCTGGTTCTGCTCACAAGTGAGCAAGGTGTACAGCCCCTGTCAGTGTTGAAAGATGTGTTGCGTGGGGGCTGAGAATGTAACAGAATTGGATGGGCTGGTCTTTCTGTTGAGAGAGTCCAGGGTCAGGGCAGGCTTTGGTTAAGAGGACCCCTGAACCCCCTCTTGGGTGATAAACAGATCTGCTTGGCTGGTAAAGGAAGAAAGAGCAGTCAAGGCCAAGGAGGCAACAGGGTAACTCTCAGAAAACATCCTGTGAAATGAGATCAGAAGTGCCTCCAATAAAGTCCAAGCCTCCGCTACGGAAACTCAAAAAATTCCAGGGAAATTCCAGATTTTTAGACTCTGACACAGGAATGATTGCCTCTTGGTGTCAGAGAGTGTGCTGAAATTGGCACTCACCTAATTCTCCTCCCCTTGTTCCTATGGGGAATCTCTTTGAGACAGCTCATGCTAAAAGCTTTCGGTAATGGTTTCCTGAGAAGACACACCGAGTCCCCACTGGATAATTAGAATGTAGTGGAATCCTCTGAGAATGGTTGATTCTCTAAAGGCTATCACTGCCACAGCCCAGGGATGGGGCTCCTTAATTGGTACGTATGATCCACATCTGAATTTCATTTCCCATTTGGGAAGAAGGGCACTTTCAAAACTATTTTTTCAGCCTGGATGACTTTGTTTAAATAGTTGTCTGTTTTACAGACAGATACAAGTGAGGTGTTGAAAGTGCTGTGTTTGATTAGAAAGTGACTTTGCTTAAGGGTGCATGCTGTAAAGATGTGGCATCATTTTTTTTCTCCCATCCTTTGTGCTGCTTGATGACTAAATTCGATGGTTTGCACCCTGCTCCTTGCCCTACATGGCTCTGGAACCTGGAAAGGCCTCCTTGCCTTGCACACATGGTGTGGACACACCCAGGCTGTCTGGTAGATCTCATCTAGTGTAAGGAACTAAGATAAGGGCCAAGGGTACAGAAATGACTAAGCAAGGTCCAGGGAAAGATAAGACTCTCTAATCTACATCAAATGGGGATGAGGGGATGGGGACAGCTGTGTCATCTGACCCCGAGTTTTGTGAATTGCTACTGGGAAGAACAAATGCCATCCGTAGAAAGCAATGGCTGTGAGCTTGGGAACCCTCTGGTGTCCGGAGGAGCTGCAGTGTCCCTGGGGCTGTAACGGAGGAGAGTGGAGAAGGTATAGCCTGACTCTATACTGTCTCAGGAACTCCCTTCTTATTCCAACTCTCCATGGTTTCGAGGGTCACCCTTGGTTGGGTAGGAAGCCAGTTCCTCTTAGAAGGGCCACTTCCCGATGGCTCTAGATCCAAAGCCCAGAGGTTTCCCCAGAGGCTCAGCTCACTCGCCCAGGCATCTTGAGCCACCTGCAGTCAAACCTGCCCTCATGAGCCCAACAGCAGCCCTTCCTGGAATGTTGTTGCTGAGACCATGTGTCCACACACTCCCAAGACCCTTTCTGTTCCTAGCTCTGGCGCAAGCGGTCACATGCCTCCCCCATCACTGGCACACAGCTCAGTTTGATTGGGGTACTGGACACCCCCCCCACACACACACACCTCTAGGGTCAAACTTTGAGAAGGCGCCTCAATGGTCGGGGAGGATGAAAAATAAGAGCCTCAAAAGAAAAGCCTTGGAGTGGAAGGCTGGAGGATGCTCTGTTCCAAGGATCCAGACCCAGTCTTAAGAGGAAAGAGAACAAGCATGCCAGGAAATGCATTAGGCCCTTCATTTTCTCATCAGTTCTTTCAACTATGAGGAAGGCAAGTCTAGGTCTAAAGGGGAAGAGGCTTATCCAAGTTCACAGCATAAAATCTACCAGCTGCTCTTCAGGGACTGTATATGTTGGGGGGTAGAGGGGAAGGAAAGAAGGGAGGAAGGAAGAGAGGAAGGAAGGAAGGGAGAGGAAGGAAGGAAGGGAAAGGAAAAGAGAAAAGAAAAATATAATTCCAAGGAATTCAAAGTAGGTTTTTTAAAAATTACTTCTGAGTGCCTCTGTGTGTGTGTGTGTTTGTGTGTGTGTATGACACAGAGAGAGAGAGAGAGAGAGAGAGAGAGAGAGAGAGAGAGAGAGAGAGAGAGAGAGCACTGAACCACGCTTCCAGCCCCCTGTGACTTTAGAATGTCACCCCCTTTCCCTGAATCCGCAGCTGCTCCTGATGCGGCCCCCGCACTGCTTCCCACTGGCCTTGCTGAGAACTGCCCGCCCGTCTTCCCATCCCACCACCTCTTCTTCCCCTGAGCCCCCTCAATGGTGGACTTCCCGACACTCAGCTTATCTTTGGGATGAGTCGAGATCCGCATGTGGCCTTCTTGGGTATCTCTCCTGCCACAGTCCCCTTGGCCTGCCAACCCTGTCTTGATACCCACCAGTTCTTTCCTCTTGGCACCATTCTGCCAGTGTCTAGATGAGAGGTGTTAATCTCACACCTGGGCCCTTGGTAACCAGAACCTCCCCAACCCACCTCCAGTTCTTGCAGCCACCTGATTTGACTAATCATCCTTGGAGGCCATGGAGACCTAGCTTCCTCCTACCCATCACTTCTGGAAAGCCTACAGTGAACAGAGAACACCGACAATATGCATTCATTGAATGCTTACTGAATACAGGAACATTCTGCACACATTCCAAATGATACCTTCCTTTCCTCCTCCCAGAGTTATGATGAAGAAAGTGAGGGGCTGAGATATCAACTAACTTGCCCAAGTTTCCCAGCTATGAAAGCAACAAAACCAGGTCTACTTGTCTAACTCAGAGGTCATATCCATAAACCTGGCTTTCAAGGAAGATTATGAATTGGTTCCAAGCGACTGTCACGGGCTCATATTCCTTGCAACCCCCTACTGAGGCTGACTGTTCACTATCCCCTGAATGTGCACCATGCAACCCTAACCCCCATGCCTCTGTCCATACACCCCTTCTCCTAAAATCCCTTTCTCCAGTTCCTGCTCTCATGAAGTTTAATCCAGAATGTCTTCTCACCAGGAATAGTCTCCTTCCCTTAGTAATTATGCCAGACTTGCATTATTCTCGCACACAACTCATGTGTCACCTTTTTAGTTTGTTTGTTTGTTTTTGGAGACAAGATTTCTCTATGTAGCCTTGGCTGTCCTGGAACTCATTCTGTAGACCAGGCTGGCCTTGAACTCACAGAGTTCAAGTTCAATCCCAAGTGCTGAGATTAAAGGTTATGTGTCACCATTTCTAATGTTCACTAAGAGCTGAGACCAAGTCCAGTTTGTATTTAGCCCCTTGGAAGGGCCCTGCACCAAGCATGGCATGCATGCTCACGGAACTGTTTTTGTTTTGTTTTTATTTTCAGTGCTAAGCCTTGCACATGCTTGGCATGCATCTTACTTATCACTGAGCTACTCAGTAGCTACTCGGCTACTGAGTCAATGTTTTTGGAAGTCTTTCTTTTCAAATATTTATTTATTTACTTATTTATTATGTGCATGAGTGTTTTGCCTGCATGTATGTTATGTGTACCATGTGCATGTAGTGCCTGTAGAGACCAGAAGAGGGTATCAGATCCCGCAGAACTTGAGTTACAGATGGTTGTAAGCTGCCATGTGGGTGTTGGGAGCTGAACTTGGGTCCTCAGAAAGAGCAGCAAGTGCTCGTAACTACTGAGCAATCTCTGCAGTCTCGTTTTAGGATTCTTATGTTCAAGAAGATGAGAAGAAGCTCCATAGTGCAGGTTCCTTCCTGAGCAGGACAGTTTGGAGGGCAAGGCACATTCCCCTAGAGACTGGCATGTGGAGTATAGGAGTGTGGGCTATGGAGTCACCCCAGCCTCAGGTCATCCAGTGTATGAGGCAATGGAGCCGTTTCTGTGGGCAACAGTACTTCAGGGTGGGGTAGGGACTGGCTCTGAGCCCTGGGCCTCTCTGGATGCTCGCTTCTCTTATCTTTAACACTGAATGCCAGCTGTTACTCATTCCAGCCTCCAGCCCTGACAGGGGCTTGTCTATCTGCACCACCCTTGCCTCTTTCCTTTCTAGAACTCAAAGGAAAACTACAGACTGCAGTTTGAAAACTTCCCCACTTTCTACCAATACCCAACCTTAGGAAAAATCTGACAGATGAAACCCATGGGGATTTGGCCACATGGATGATGCCCATGATGAAGAGACGTGATGGTACGAGGCAGGGCCAGACACATGGGAAAGCCAGGCAGAGGGAAATTCATGAGGCTCAAAGCACCAGCTCCAGGTCACAGGGAAAGAGGTTCTACAAGACTGAGTTCCAGAGACAGGCTTGCCACAGGTCATGGCCATGCCTGGAGTGCCAGGGCAGGAAACAGGCCTGTCAAGGTGACAGACACTGGGACCCAAGTTGGTTGCTTGCCTCCAGGTAGGAGAGGGCAAAAGATGAGGCAAAGTTGAGGGATGTGTGAACCGGATAGAGGGTGTGACTGCCCTTACGTCACCAGCTCGTCTAGGTGGACAGAGGCCCAGGGAATAAGCTGGTAACCTGGCCAGGCTGAGGAACTTGGGCCTAATGGGGACAATGAAGCACGTTAGAAAGTCTGTAGCATGCAGGGTTGTCCGGAAAGTTGTCAAACATCCCCTCCTTCCCTCTCCCCTCCCCCTCTCCTTCCCTCCTTTGCTCCTTCTCTTCCCTCCATCCTTTCTTCTTTCTCCCGTTCCTTCTTCTCCTCCTTCCCACCACAGCCTCAGCGCTGTGAACTGACCCCTCATCCCTACAGGAGCACTTCCTTTCTGGACCCAACAAAGGCAGAAGAAGAAAACAAGCTCAGATCCTTCCGAACAGGAGAGAGCCACCCTCTGGCAAGCCCAATCCTTTGACTTGCACTCCCAACCTCAAATATACCCTTTGAAGACTTATAGCCAAGACCTTAAACATCGCCTTTGAAGTCCCTTGCCCACTGAAGTTGCCTTTCTTTGAAACCATAAAAGAACACGGGGCTTTTCTTGGCAGCAGGAAAATCCCACATGCTACTTACAGCATTCACGGAGCAAGAACTGCTAGCCAGGGGACAAGAAGACTATGCTCTGTCCTTTCTCGATGGTGACATCTGAGTGGCTGGCAGTGTGGCCCAGAGGTTAAGGCACTCTCCGGAGGGAGGCGCTCTGTGGTGAGCCGGTTGGATGACTTGAACCAGGTCACCAGATCTCTGGAAATCTTCCTTCTTCTCACTCCTGAAGTGGAGAGGCCAACACCCGCCCTCCCTCTGGCACATCGCCTCTCTTCCTTGCTCCTGGGTTTCCTGTGTACCAACAAGGGGACCAGGCTAATGGATGTCCAGTTGGTTTTTCTCCCCCAGTGAGGAGTTCCAGTTCCCCGCTGCAACAGATGGATGTCTAGGAAGGCAATTAGCACTGGAAATCAAACCATGAGTAGGACGATGGGGAGGTGAGGGCGTAACTCAGTCAGTCAGTTGCTTGTCTAACAGGAAGCCCTGGAATCAGGTTCCAGGACACTCAAACCAAGCGTGGCGGCACATCTTAACATAGAGGGGCATGATAGCAAGGCTACTCTCAGCTGCATATTGAGTTTGAAGCCAGCATGGGCTATCTGAGAATCAGCCTAGGGGGGATGGGAGGGAGGAGGTAGAGGAAGGAAGAAAGAGAAAAAGGAAAATGGGACGATCTCAGAGAAATGCTCTTTGGTTTTTGCCCCGTGCTCGATGCCAGATGATGCTCCCTGGGTGTCATGAGTAGGTCGAGGATGAGTCTTTGTCTCCACATATTCTGGAGTGGGTAGAAAGCGGTCAGAGGCTGGTGGGCTTAGGAGTCGTCTGAGATTAGAACAGGTCATAGCTTCACAAAGAAGCGGAGCTGGAGTTTGGTGAGGAGAAGGAAGAATGTTGGCCCACAGCACCAGGACTCTTAGAAGAAAATAACTGAATTGGATTTATATGTATATGGTGGAAAAAAATTCACAAAATTTAACTCAAAATGGATCATTGACCAAAATGAAAGAATTTCAAGTTTTAGTTAGACAAAATCCTTGTGATTGGATTTGGCAAAAATTTCCCAAATTGTACAAAAAAAATATTGAGTATAATACATCAGTACACTGATCTAAACATCACTAAGATTTAAAACTGGAGCCAAGTGTGACAGAACACGCCTTTAATCCCAGCATTCAAGAGAGGCTGAGGCAGGCTGGTCTCTGTGAGTTCAAGACCAGTGTTGCGAGAGACTTTTTTGTTACCGCTCAGAGACTCAGAGACTCAGAGACTGTCTCACTGGAGCCAGACCTTGGTTTGGAGGGCGGAGTCCACACTAAGCTGGCAGGAGTGGACCCCTGGCCAACTCAGAGGAAGGTAGAGCAACACACAGGAGGAATAAGGAGGGGCCTAAGGAGATGCATGGAGAAGAGAGCAGGTGATTGTTTCTCCGTCGCTCCGTTGATTTATCTCTCAGGTGTTTTCCCTAATATTTAACTCCTGAGATTTATTTTTTTAATAAAACAATAAAAGAAGTCACAGTAGACCAGTATAGTCTATCATGCAGTTCCAGGCCATTCAGGGCTACAAAGTGAGAGCCTGCCTAAAATTTAAAATTGGGCTGGCAAGATGGCTTAGTGGTAAGGGCACTTGCTATCTAGCCCGATATCCTGAGTTCAATCCCTGAATCCTACATGGAGAGAGAGTTGGCTCCCAAAGGCTGTTGTTTGGCTTCCACATGCATGATGTGGTGGCACACATGCACCACAGACAACTACTCACTTGCATGAACACACATAAAATTTAACTTTGACATCTATGTATTTATTTATTTATTTATTTATTTATTTATTTATTTATTTATTTATTTATTTTAAAGATTTATTTATTATGTATACAGCGTTCTGCCTCCCTGACAGAAGAGGGCGTCAGAGCTCATTACAGGTGGCTGTGATCCACCATGTGGTTGCTGGGAATTGAACTCAGGACCTCTGCAAGAACAGTCAGTGCTCTTAACCTCTTGAGTCACCTCTCCAGACCCTTATTTATTTATTTTTTAGATAAGTTCTTACTATGTAGTTTAAAACTTACTACGTATACCAGACTCACCTTGAACTCACTGAGATCCACCTACCTCTGCTTCTGGAGTACTAGGATTAAAGGCATGTCTCAAAAACAAACAAACAAACAAACAAACAAACAGGGAAGAAGTAGTAGTCTTGGCCCCTTGGTGAAACCAATCATTCCTCAGAAGTTGGGTCAGATGTGGATGTGGGGTCTGATGACACAGATTCCACCTGCTCTGCTGTCTATGGGTTTATTACTAACTCAGCTCCAAGTGTGTATAGTGTGAGTATACATGTGTACATGTGTACATGGGTGCATGTGTGGTGTGTGTGTGTGCATGGTATGTGTAATGTGTATAGTGTGTGTGCACATGTAGTATGTGTTGTGTGCATAGTGTGTGCATGTGTATGTAGTATGAGTGTGTATGTATGTGTGTGTAGTGAGTGTGTGAGGTATGTATGTAAAAGATAATCATAGAACCTAGCCTAATAGTGGCTGAAGCAGGAGGATTATGAGTTTGAGTCCAACCTGGATTATATAGATCTTTATGACCAATCAGAGCTATATAGTGAGAGCCTATCTCAAAAAATAATTGTAAAACCAAAACAGTTCAATCTTTGAAGACTATTGACTAAATAACTCAATTTAGAAATGCAAATAATCAGAGAGTGTCACCAAAGAAGATACATAGATAGCACATGAAAAGATGTTTACAGTCATTAATCACAGTGGGGGGGGGAGAATGCAAATGAAACCACATACTATGACACACACTTGACTAAAATTAAAACCACTGACCACATCAAATGCTGATAAGGGCGCGGGGCAACTGGGACTCCCCTAAACATCTGTTGGCATCGTAAACTGGTTTAATCACTTTGGGAAACAGTTTGACAACTTCTTTAAAGTTAAAGACAGTCTTGTCACATAAGCTAGCCATTCCACTCCTGGGTACTTACGAATGAAGCAGAAGCATGTGTTCATGTAAACACTTGTCCGAGGGCGGGTGAGGTAGGTTGGCAGTGCCCACCTGCTTAGCATGCTTGAGACCCCGATCTTCAGCACCACCCCAACCAAACAACAAGAAAAAACAACACCCACATGTGTAGATGCATAGTCTGAGCTGTTTTACTCATAACAGTCCCCAAACTAGAAACCACTCAAAGACCCATCAACATGTGAGTAAACACATTCTGGTGTGTACATATAAATGTAATTCTACTTTACTAATAAGAAGGAACAAGTATTCAAACAATGGCATTGGCGGACTTTCGAATAATGATGTGCAGTAGGATGAAAGAAGACTGACAGAAATGCGAGCATATTGTATGATTCCATTCATAAACAATTCTAGAAAATGTAAGGTAATCCAAAATGAGTGACAGCAACATGAGTAGTTGGCTGGGTGAGAGGGAGGAGGGGCAGGAAGGAGAGGATTTCAAATGGACACAAGGGATTAAAGGAGGAGGAAATGAAGTCAAGTGATGGATGTAGTCATTGTCTTGACCATGGTAAATAGTTTTACAGGGCAGACATACATCAAAACTCATCAGATCATAGTCTTGAAATACATGCAATTTATTGAAGCTATTAAAAAGAAGGAGGACGGACCAGGTGTGGTGATCCAAGCCTATAATCCCAGTATTCGGAAAGCTGAGGCAGGAGGATTATTATGAGTCTGAGGCTAAACTGGGGTACTGTATGATCCCAAGCAGTAGTCTTGGTCTCTGGGTATCAGTCCCTTATCAGTCCTCAGCAGTTCCAGTCAGAAGTGGGTGTGGGGTCGGATGACACAGTCTGTAGATTCCATCTGCTCTGCTATCTGTAGGTTCATTACTTACTCAGCTAAACCTTCCCAACTGGTTCCAGGCTCCTGGAGGGCAGGCGCTGGGTTTTCTGTATCAAGTCTATCCTGTAGAGGAAGGGGATAATGACAATGATGAAGCAGCTTCCACAAGTGACAATAGAAGGGATGGCTGTCACCAGGATCCTGAAGAGTCACCTAACCATGAGCCAATAACATCGCTGCCATATTCCTGTCTTGTCTGTGGAATGTGAGTGACTCACTCTTGGAAGACTCCCAGCATAGCTGAGGAACTGGGTAAGACAGTGCAAGATGCTGAATCGTGTCAGCTCCTGGAAGAACTGGACCACTGGGGCTCACTCTTCAGGTCTGGGCTGTCCCATAAGACAGTCCTTACATAATCTACAGTGAACTGTGATGTTTCAGAGCCAGGAAGTCAAGGCTGTGTATGAGGTCCTCCTCTGTGACTGCTGAACCCGGATTCCAACCTTTCCCACACTGACCTGATTAGTGTCTCCATGAGCCTGTGGTCAGACTCGTTCTGCAGGGCGTACATGAAGGGTGACAACAGCATGAAGCCAAAGCTGAAGGTCGCTCCCTTCTAGAAGCCAGGCCAGCAAACCTAGAGCTGATATCTGTTGTGTTCAACACATGAGAGCCTGCCACGGTGATGGTTCTTGAAGGCTTGTGCAAATCCAAGTATAGACGAGACTAAGAGTACAACCTTGCCATCCTTTCAATAACCTACCCTCCTCTGCCTGGCACACTGATCTTGCTAAAGAGAAAGCTTGATTCAAACACTCAGCCTCAGAATGGAAACGAGTGTTAGGTTTGCTGCTTCCATGACAAAGGAATTAGCCAGCTAGCTGAGGTTAAATGTTCTGGGTGGTGGTGGTGGTGGTGGTGGTGGTGGTGGTGGTGGTGGTGGTAGTGGTGTATGTGTATGAGAGAGAGAGAGAGAGACTAAAGGAGAAAGGAGAAAGAAGAGAGACAGAGAGGGGGTGACCTTATAGATCAGACTGACCTCAAACTCACAGAGATCTGCTTGCCTCTGCCTCCTGAGTGTTAAGATTTACGGTGTGTATAGCCGGGCCATGGTGGCGCACGCCTTTAATCCCAGCACTTGGGAGGCAGAGGCAGGCGGATCTCTGTGAGTTCGAGGCCAGCCTGGGCTACCAAGTGAGTTCCAGGAAAGGCGCAAAGCTACATAGAGAAACCCCTGTCTCGAAAAAACAAAAACAAAAAAAAAAAAAAAAAAAAGATTTATGGTGTGTGCCACCAGGCTCAGCTCTGGGTGCTTTCAATAACACACTCCTTTCCCCCACATCCACAGAATAATCTAGTTTCAGAAATCACCTGCAGGTGGACATTCAGGCATACCCAGGAAGAAGCAGGGTGATCCTTCTAGCCAGATTTCCCCTCTCCAGGGCTCTCTTACATTTTTTGTTTTGTTTATTTGTCCTCGTTTTGGTTTTTTAGTTTTTGCCTCCTCATAAAGTTTAGCCTGACTTTGAGAAATGCCAGGTGGCAGAGCATGGTGCAGGTTAGATGTGGCAGACTGAACTCTATGTTGTTATCTCTACCTAGCTGGCTTCCATGAACACCACAGACCTTGCTGTACCCCCATATTCCCAGGAATCCATGTCTGAGTTCAGCCCCACAAGAGTGGCAAAGGCAACCTCTCTAGATGTCTTACCCAGAAGACATCACTGAGCCAGGGATCCTAGGAAGTCCTCCAGGTGAACTGGAATGGAAACTATGTGCCTAGAATGGCTATCACCCTGTGCCCAAGGCAAAACTGAGTTGCTTCTCCCCAGGCCAAGGCCAGGGTTTGTTGTCCCAGGATGGGTTTCCCCACTACGTTGCACTTGTATTTTGTCAGAACACCGTTCTCCCAGGAGATCGTTGGTGGCCACTGGGATGTAAATGAAGGCGTGAACAAGCAAGACAGCTCCTGCAGAGCTGGAGGAGGATGTTGGGGGGTGGTGTCCAAAGAGAATGGACCTACCTTCAGTTCTCTGAGACACACCTGGTGATCAGTGTTCCCCCTTTATCCACAGGTGTTCACCCTAGCAGTGGGGTGAAGGGGAATCTAAGATCAGGGGCTGCCCAGGAGTTACATGCAGAAGAGTCCCAAGACCACCCAGCAGACATGAGGTTGGGGGGACGGACCTTAGGAGCTGATCTGAGAAGCATAGAGCACAGAGAAAGTGGGTTTGAGGACCAGTATCTTGGGACACTGCAGGAAATCAAGAAAGCTGATAGGGCGACTGTCAAGATTGGCATCTCTTTTGCCATTGTTGTTTTCCTCCTCCTCCCTCCTCCTCCTCCCTCCTCCTCCTCTTCTTCCTCCTCCTCCCTCCCCCTCTCCTCCTCCTTCCCCCCTCTCCTCCTCCTCCCTCCCCCTCTCCTCCTCCTTCCCCCCTCCTCCTCCCCCTCCTCCTCTATTTTTTAAATTTATTTATTGTGTGTGTTGGGGGTGGTGCATCCATTCCACAGCATGTGTGAGGTCAGAGAACAATCGGTCAACTAGTAGGAGTTGGTCCTATCCTTCTACCACGAAGGTCCTAGGAATCAAACTGAGGTCATCAGGCGTGGTGGCAAGCATCTTTACTTACTGAGCCACAACTTCAGCCACCCCGCTGATGTCCTGAAGGGTCAGAGCAAAGCACAGATAGATGGGAAAAGCATCCCAGTGACCCAAGAACTGGGCCAGGGGCTGCTAACTGAAGGCTGGAAAGAGAGAGTGCATTTGCTGGCCTCGCAGTTAGAGCCAGGTCTCGCTCAGGGTGAGGCACTCCTTGAGCCTGGCACTTCAGAAAGTTTTTTTTAGATCCCACAGGCCACAAAGATACAGTTAGTAAACCTGCCCAGAGGGACTGCCCCATCACTGTCCCCACCTATTCATCAAGCCGAATCTGGAGCAAAATTGGAGTGAGACACAAGGCGCTTACTCGTAACTAAACTCAAACTTCAAAGACTTCGTTCCATTTTGCAAACATACAATCAGCTCCCAAGGAGCATGTGGCTTCAAGGTCCTAACTAAGTGAAAATGACACTGAGATGCCCACAGCCACCGGTCCCGAAAGAGTCATCCCTGGACAGCTGCAGCCGCGTGGCAGAAGCTGCCTGGCACAAAGACCACAAAAAGCCCATTGCTGGGGCGGGATTCTGCCACAGTTTGCTGTGGGATTCTGGGAGGACGCTTCTCCCCTGGAATCAGGGTCCTGCGTTAGTAAAACCTTTACTGTTTATGTCAGGCTACATTGGGGAGCCTCTCTCCCTCTTGTGCTGTTGGGGGCCATTCATCTCCTGCCAGAGAAGCACTTCCCCTGAAACTCCGTGTGCCTGATGTGCAGGCACAGAACACTAATGGCCTTCCTTTGACATCAGCCAGTTCTCTCCACATGGCTCAGAAAAGAGAACCGAGAAATGAGAGGCAGTGTAAAGCAAGTCATGCTGAAGAACACTCTGCTTCCTCCCTCTCCAAAACGCTGCTTCACTGCTGTTCTTCCAAAGGAAAGAGTGTCCTCTGAGGTTGAAATATTGCATCTGGTTAGGAAGCATAAACAGGAAGGTAAACGACTCAAAACAGCTTCAGGAAGTCCCTGAAACTGACCAGATTCACTAAGATATCCTCTCTACCCCCAGAATGCCATTTAGAGGAAGTAAAGTGAGCTACAAAGAAGACTCTCTGAGGAGAAACACTTCAAAGAAGACTCACACCAGATTAGCTGCCTGGAAGACGTAGAACCCAGCTGAGCTGCCTCGAAGAGGTTAAGATCAACTGAGGCACCTGGAAACGACACTTTCCAATCTGTTAAACTGCCTGCAGGATAGGCAGTGTGCGCCCGGTTCCCAGCTATTGTGAGCTGTCACCCATGCTGGGGTGGGCCTTGGTGACGCAATTGTTTTTGAGTCATTTCCACTCCTGTAAGTAACTCCTCACCCATATTCCTGTAAGTATCCCCAATAAACTCATTGGTTTATAAATTGGACTTTGGTGGTCTCCTTGCTTTGGTCTGTCATGGGTTCCTTTACTGGGGTGAGTATCTGTGTGTGCTACGTCTCCCTCCCCAAGAACAGTTTTGTCATACAACACTTTCTCCCAAGCTAGTAAGGTGAAATGGGGTAATTGTTTTTTTGTTTGTTTTTTTGTTTTTTTTCCGAGACAGGGTTTCTCTGTGTAGTTTTGCGCCTTTCCTGGAGCTCACTTGGTAGCCCAGGCTGGCCTCGAACTCACAGAGATCCGCCTGCCTCTGCCTCCCGAGTGCTGGGATTAAAGGTGTGCGCCACCAACGCCCGGCGAAATGGGGTAATTGTAAAAATGCATAAACACACATGAATGTGAATGTTCACGTGAGTGTGAGTGAGAATGCACGTGTGCCTTGTGTGTTCACGTGTGTGTGTGTGTGTGTGTGTGTGTGTGTGTGTGTGTGTGTCTAGGCTGGAGGTCAACTTCAGGTGCTGTTCCTCAGGATCGGTCCCATTTCTATTCATTTATTTTGTGTGTGCATTCCATGCCATTCATGTTGTGCTCAGAGGACAACCCTACTTTTATGTGGGTTCCAGTGATTGAACTCAGGTCACACTGGCTTTGGAAGCAAGCTCCTTTACCCATTGTCTTAGTCAGTGTTCTATTGCTATGAAGAGACAGACACCATGACAACACAACGCTTAAAAAAGAAAGCATTTAGTTGAGGATTGCCTATAGTTTCAAAGCTTTAGCCCATTATCCTCATAGTGGGGAGCATGGCAACATGCAGGCAGATATGATACCTGAGAGTTCTACATCTGGATTTGAAGGTAGCAGGAAGAGAAAGCCTCTGGGCCTGGCTTGAGCTTCTGAAATCTTAAAGCCCACCCTCCCAGTGACATACTTCCTCCAGCAAGGCCACAAATCCTAATCCTTTCAAATAAGCCACTCCCTATGAACCTGTGGGGGTCATTTTCATTCAAACCGCCATACCCATAAGAGCATCTCACTGGCTCCACCTTATTATTTTTAATATTTAAAATTATATTTATTTATCATTCATTTCCTCTGTGTGTGTGTGTGTGTGTGTGTGTGTGCGCGCGCGCGCGCGCACACATGAGTATAGTTGTCCAAAGAGACAGAGGTGTCTGATATCGTTGGCATTGGAGTTATAAACAGCTGTGAGTTCCTGAGATGGCTGCTGGGAACTGAACTTATGTCCTCTGGGAGAGCAGTAATGCTCTTGACTGCTAAGCCATTTCCTCAGCCCCAATTTTCACATTTCTAGGCTTTTGTTGGGGGTGGAGGGTCTTGGATATACTAAGCTCTATTTTGGAAGTCTTCCATGGATCGAAATAACAATATGTTAGCTTCAACAATTTTAAAAGGAGAAGGAAGAAAAAAACCTAAACCAAATTCATTTTTAGAAATGCCTTTAAACTAAAAAATAAATTTATGTGTATGGATGTTTTGCCTGCATGAATATCTGTGCACCATGTGCATGCCTGGTGCCCAAGGAGCTTGAAGAGGGTGTCAGATCTCCTGGAGCTGGTGTTACAGATAGCTGTGAGCTGTCGTGTGGGTGCTGGGCATGGAATCCAGGTTTTCTAGAAGAGTAGCCCATGCTCTTAACTACTGAGACATCTCTCAGCTACTCAGCTCCTAGAAATGCCTTTTCTTGTCGAATATTTATTTCAAAATGGCTAGAATATTTATTCTACAAAGTCTTTACCCCTTCTCAAGAAACTCCAGAATTTTTTTCCATTCTGACCCATATCCAATTTCAGCTCACTTTATTCATTTCTGTTGAGCTGAAGTTGGCGTTAGTTTTGCTTTTCTCAATAATTTGTGGTGAGAAAATGATCTAACAGTCTTTAAGAGAAATTTGTTCAGAAACATTTGATGCTGTTGTTTTGACACAGGCTCTTACCCCATAGCCCAACACTGGTTTTTAAAATTCTCAAGTGCTGGAATTACAGGTATGCACCACTATGCCTGGCCTTACACTATTTCTTACTTATTATTTAGGCTGGAGCATAGTTTTGTTAGTTACTACTTTTCCTGGCAATTATCCTGTTAATTTCACTAGATCAGACAAGGATTAACTAGAGTTTGCTTTTTTGTCTGTCCTGGGAGTTTTCCCACTGAATGGCATATTGTTATTGTTGCTGTTGTTACTATTACTATTGCTAGGTATTGAACCCAGAGCCATACACGCCAGGCAAGCACTTTGTCACCAGGCCACATTCTCCCCTAATGGTTAGTTTTCAGCAGTTTTTTGCTCCCTGAAGCCTTGGTGGCTTGACTGTGACAGTAATGAACAAAACCCACTCCTCCACTCACCAGAAACGAAGAGGGCCGAGAGAAGGATTAAGTTCCATGGCTGTGGCCATTGAGGGAGCAATGGACTCATAAACACTCCAAATAGACACAGGCTTGATGGCTTGGGGATCTTTTTGTAGAAACCATGATCAGTGTGCCAGTGAAACTCAACACACTCACAGGGTGTCATCCAGAGAGTGCAGGCAGGGCAGCAATAGAGCACTGAGCTGGGGGGCAGATACTCTGTAGTCCTCGTCTTGAAATAATCCTTAGTAATTTTATCTTTGTGTGCGTGTGTTTGTTTTTGCTTTCGTTGTTTTGTTATTTTTCACTTGGATTTTTTTTTTTTTTTGAGACAGAGTCTTATGTAGCCCAAGGTGGACTTTCAACTCCTGACCTTCCTGCCTCTACTTCCTAAGTGCGACGCTTAAAGGCACGTGCCATCATGCCTGGCTTGGCTTTCTGTTTTAGGAGTGATGCCTGATAGGACAACATGAAATGTGGCACAGACTAGAGGTGTCCATTCATTTGAGCCCCTGCCTTTGGTCTCTCCTCTTCCCTTCCTGCCTACAGCTGCCACCCAGTGATGGCACCCAGCTTAGTAGGGGTCTGGACCTAGGCACAGGAAGTATTGGGCCTTTGTGCTAACTATGGGGGCAGGCCTCAGGCTCTCGGTGGGTCTATGCCTAAGCTGTGAGTACTGAGGAAGTGTAATATGGACTAGCAAATGTTAACTACCCATTGCAGGTGAAGGGAGGCTGTGGCAATGTTTTTTCTGCTCTTGTGAACTATGTTACTAGACCTTTTAACTGGTGCTGGGTCTCACAAATTATATTTCTGGCCCTTGCAGCAGGCACTGTGGAGGAGAGAGTCCCAGGACCAGCAAAGCTGGAAAGAGCGTCACTGTGGAGAATGGCCATATCACCCAGTTGGGCTCTAACAGGAAGCCTGAGATGGTGAGGCTGGATTCAAACACCAGAGACCAGGCCAGTTTGGACCCAGCCACAGGAGGCATCTCTCCAGCATACAGCAGCCTGGCAGTAAAGAACTGGATGGCTGGGCATGTCTTTTGCTTATGTTGAAAGCATTGGGGACTATGACACAAGCTTGTAAGCATGTACTTTGAGCCTGGAGAGTGGTGGTGCATGCTTTTAATCCCAGCACTGGGAAGGCAGAAGCAGGCAGATCTCTATGAGTTAAAGGCCAGTCTAGTCTACATAGTGAGTTCCAGGACAGCCAGAGCTACATAGCAAGACCCTGTTTCAAAAAAAAAAAAAAAAAAAAAAGAATGAATGAAAGAAAGAAAAAGAGAGAATGTACGTTGGTACAATCTTTGGAATATACACTTGACTAGCAAATTTCAAGACACACATAGTCCTGAAGAAATTCCTGCACAAGGAGACAAGATCAGAAGCCAACTTTATAGAATGTGGATATGATAGTTTGTCCCTGCAGTGAGCCCACACAGAGCAGCAAAGAGCAATGGATCACAGCTACACATGGAGACAGGTGAGACACTGGAATGAGCCATGGGGCGGCCATGTGGATGCACAGTCTTTATGAACCACAGTTCTATGGCCATCGATTGTCTGAGTTCTGAAACAGGGAAGGGGTGAGTCACTGTTAAGAGTCAGCACCATACAACCCTCTAAGGCCCAATGCCTGAACTTCTACAACTAGAAATAGATTCCTCTGAGTCAAGACCGTGGGATGTTGGAAACCCAAGAGTTCTGACAGTTTCTGGTTCTGTAGTGATGCCTTGGTCATGGCACACATCCCTCCCAGAAAAAAACAAACAAACAAACAAAAAACTCCTGAGAGGAAACTGATGGTCAAGAGGCTGAGAATCAGGGTCAAAGACAAAACCCTGGGCACACTAATATTAGGGACTGACCATGCAGTGAGAAGTCAGAAGAGACCAGAAAAGCCAACAAAACCACAGTTTTAAGAAGTAGTTACCAAAGCTGGCTGAGTACCAGGAGGCTGATCTACTCCAGTGAAGAACAAACATATGTCAATTAATAATTTGACAGTTAAGAAAATCTTTGTTGATTGGAGATGAGGTTCAGTCATAGATTGTTTGTCCAACTTACTCAAGGTTCTGGGTTTGGTCTCCAGCACTGAAAGGATGAAAAAGTTATTGTTTGGGCTATAGGTGTAGCTTAAAGGTAGAATACATGCTTAGCTAGGTTCAGTTCTCCAGGAGGAGGAGAGGGAGGGTGGGGAGGAGGAGGTCATCAGTGGTGACCTTAGGCAGTTTGCATAGACTCATGGGGTGGAATCCAGCCTTAGAGGAAAGTAAAAAGGCTGAAGACTTAGAAGCACACCATGTAGGCTTTTCTCAAGAATTTGGTCAAGGGCAGGATAAAGGCTCCAAAGGGAATAAGATTTTCTAGACTAGGGAAGAATTATGCTTACAGGGTGAAGGACAGAACCAGACACAGGGAAGGAGAAGGGGGTCACAGAACCAGAGATAGATACTGACTCGGATCCTAGAAGAGGCAGGGGAGTGTGGGGAAGGGAGGCCTGGAGGAGAGTGGGTCTTAGAAATGCCATGAGGTGCCAGGTGCCTCTACTCCCAGCACTTGGGAGGCCAAAGCAGGAGGACTGTAGGTGAGGTGCATTGTGGGACGTGCTTCACACGGGGGGGGGGGGGGGCGCAGAAGTTTAGAGCGTTAAAAACAGGAGGGGAGGATGACTGAGATGCACTGGACAAGCAGGAAACAGAAGATGGAGGCAGAGGCCTGGCAGCTGTGGACGAGAGGACTGGTAAAGAGCTGTCCCCACACTGTTGCGACTTTCCCTTGTCCCAGGGGAGCTCGACAGCCCTGCATCGATGGAAGCAGTGCTGTTCCAGGGTGGTGCAGGCTGGGAAGGTTCGGCTAGCCATGGAGTGGTCCAGACACTGCCTAGGCAATGGCCGCTCTGAGAAGAGCCGGGCTTGGCAGACAAAAGGCGGCCACTTCCAGTCTTCTTTCTGAATGCAAACCAGGGCCTGTGAACTACTGTAAATCTCAAAGATCGTAAACAGGAAAGCCATCAGCATGACCGGAGTTGACGTTTTCAGCATCCCAACAGCAGCCTGCTCTCCACCTGACTGAGTCCCAAGCAGGGTCAAGCGTGTTCTGTGAGCACCTTTGGCTCTCCCGCTTGTCTGCCCCATACACACAAAAGGGATAACAGGATGAGCTTCTCATCTTCATCCTCCCACCTGACGCAGGCGCCTGCTGCTGCAGGTGCTCAAGGAGGAAAACTTACATGTTTCTGCGCTCTACAGTTTTGGTCAACCTGATGACCTATTGAAAAGCTGACTGCAGTGAAAACCAGTGCACCTTGCCATTGCACTTCTGAACAAGGACCAAGTTCTAAGCTGTGCAGCAATGCACAGCTACTCCTGAGCATCACAGCTACTCCTGAGCATCACAGCTACTCCTGCCCATCACAGCTACTCCTGCCCATCACAGCTACTCCTGCCCATCGCAGCTACTCCTGCCCATCACAGCTACTCCTGAGCACCTCTGAGCAATTTGTGCATTGTTTAGGGAGGAGGTAGGTAGGTAGGTGTGGTGTGATGTGGTGTGTGTGTGTCTGTGTCTGTGTCTGTGTGAGTGTGATGCGGTGTCTGTGTCTGTGTGTGTGTCTGTATTTAGGTGTTGCTAGAGTTTTCCTGCCTTGCCCACAGTCAGGACAAATTCTTGTCACCCACCAGTCCCACAGCTGCTCAGACCCAACCAAATAAACACAGAGATTTATATTGGTTACAAACTGTATGGCCATGGCAGGCTTCTTGCTAACTGTTCTTATAGCTTAAATTAATCCATTTCCATAAATCTATACCTTGCCACGTGGCTCATGGCTTACCGGCGTCTTCACATGCTGTTTGTCCTGGTGGCGGCTGGCAGTGACTCCTTCCGCCTTCCTGTTCTTTCTTTTCTCCTCTCTGTTAGTCCCGCCTATAATTCCTGCCTAGCCACTGGCCAATCAGTGTTTTATTTATACCAATCAGAGTAATTTGATATACAGACCATCCCACAGCATTTAGGTGTACATGTGAAAGTCCAAGGATAATTTTCAGGAGTCAGTTCTTTTCTTCCACTGTGGCTTCTTGGGATTGAACTCAGGTTGTCAGGCTTATAGGCAGCAAGCACTCTTACCCACTAAGATCACACCAGCCCATAATTTTTAAGTAGTCATTTTCAACTAGTTCACCCTCCCTGCCCTTCTTTCTGACAGTATTTCTAGCCTAGGCTGGCCCTTGAACTCTGTATGTAGCTGAAGATGACCTTGAACACATGATCATCCAGTCTCTATACTGAGATTACAGTATATTCTACCACACTTGGTGAACTCACTGTACGCAAGCCTAAAGGCAATTCATTATTATCACTTCACTTTTCTTTACCACACTGAGGGTTGAACTCTGTGTCCACCACATGTTAAGCAAGTATCCCTGACTAGCTACAGCACAGCTCTACATTACTTCTTTAATGAAGAGAAAACCAGAGAACTATGAAGAAATGCCATCATTAGATATTTAAGTAGTTTTGACATTTTAGAGGCATAAATTGTGAAAAGCAAAGTTAATTAACTGAGGATGTAGCACAATCAGTAGAATGCGTGCTAGAGTTTAATCCCTAGCATCCCCAGGAGTGTATAAACTGGGCATGCTGGATCACATCCATACTCCCAGTAATGAGAGTTCCAGCAGAAAAAAATTTAAATGCAGATAAGTAAAATAATAACTAAAGGACATATGTGCTTCCTTCCAAAGGGGCCACTGTTACTTGTCATCCAGGAACACCACTTTAGAGACGCCATTAAGCCTCTGTCCAGTGAGTTCACACTAGACTTCTTTGGCCACCTCTTGTAATTGCATTACAAACCCCAGCTCTCCAGGGCTCAAGTCTCATGACTCAGTGGAGCCCCCTTCCCACCATACACACCCCTACCTTCCCTGTGCTCTCAGGAAAGAGAGCCAGAAGGAGTTGAGATGTTGTACGGCTCACCTAAGGAGGAAGCAAAGGACATCATAGGCATCCTTGGAAGGTTAAGTGACCCCTTTACTGAATAATCACATCCACAACTGGTCTCAGACATCTGTGAATAATTTCAAGCCTTGTAATCTGTGCTTTTTTAGAGTTCCACAAAATTTCAAAGATTGAACCAGCTAAGAATGATGACATCTCTCTGACTGGTTGTTATCCTAAAATAACATGGTATGGGTATTCTTTCTTCATGGATCATTCTAACGTGCCCAGCAGTAACAATGTGGGTGGCTATCTGCCTCTGGAATGTCTCAGGAAAGAACTAGTCAGAGCTACTCAGACCTGAGGGGCCTGAGGCCAGGAAAGAACAGGTTATGTACAAAAACAGCCAATAACAAAAACAAAACCCAAGGTCACCTTTCTTATACACAATAAGCAGTAGGAGTCTGCTTTGCCTTGGGAAGGACTACAGTACACCTTATACCCCACATGCTTAGCTGCAAGGTCTTCTAGAAAAAAAAGGGGGTTACTGGAAGGTTCTTCTGAGGTTAAGGAAAGTATAGGTCCAACAGGATGGAGGACAGACTGGGTTACATAAACTAGAGACTGCAGAATCACATACTGGGCTTTCTTCAATGTCCTGGGAGACAGGTTAGCATGAAACATTGATGACAGATATTTTAAGAGGTTTCCAGGAGCTATGAGTCCACCAACAGAATAGAATCCACAGATAGGCAAAAAGAGATGAGACTCTGAATGGGCAGAAATGAGGAGAGTGCAACATCCACCTCTATTCACCTTATTCTAGGAGACAAATAAATCCATTGCCTTGAGTTCCATTGGGAACTCGAGGCCCAGTGAGCCCCAGAAAGAGGCATTAAATAGCAGGAGAAGACATATCATTGTTAGGGTCAAAAGCTCTCTTCAATAGGCCAGTTAAACATACAAGTAATAATGAAAAGATCAGAAAGAGATGTATTCAATGTGGCCACATTGAGAAGAGGAATAGCAAGGTGCAGTGATGTCCCAAGTCTGTCTTCCTGGTCCAGACACGAGGTTTGGCTCTGAATAGAGAGCAAGAAGTGTGCATAAGCAGTTCTTGTCAAGGTGCTGTTCCACCCTCCATTCACTCCTGGGTCTTTGTCAGCTTCAAGTCTCTCCTGTAAGGTGGTCTAACAAGTTGTCAGAGATGTGCCAAACCGCCTCTTGGAAGACAAGTTCCACCACTGGCTGATACCAGTTTCAGCTTTGCCTTCTCCCAGCATGAGATTCCAATTTCTCGTTTCACTAGTCTGATAGCCAAAGGAAGAGCATAAGTGTCTCTCAGCATAGCTTCACCCCTGCCGGGATGGTTACAGGGAGAGAGACTCAGCTTTGCCAGGCTATGCTGTGCTATGGGCATTTTCATAACACAGTGAAGAGTAACGATGCCACTTTCCAAAGACCTGGTTCTTGGGATAGGAACTGGGCTCTGTACCCTGGATTGTTCGTCCAACCCAATTGAGATCCGTGAGGACAACGGGAGTGGAGCAGGGTTGACTCCATCATTTAAGGTGCCAGGCTGTTCTCCTCCCTGTCAGGGCTGAAGATAAACATGAAGATCTCAGCCTTTGTCCCGGCTTTACCTGAGGCTCCAGACTCTGCCTAAGATGGTGCCAAGTTCCCTCTAAGGCTGTCCATGTTTTCCGATGATAGTTCAGTCTTTTTCCACTGCTTGACTTGCTCAGAAATGAGAAATGCATTTGGTCTCTTAGACTCCCTGAGAGGTTGCCTTCCTGTGCCCACAGGCAAGGCCTGTGATCTCTGCCTTTTCAGCCTTCAGTAGAGGGAGAAGGAGGTGAGAAGTTTCTTTCATGGCCCCAGGAAGCCACATTGCTTATTTAATTTCTAAGAAAATTAGGTAACCCAGACTCAGGAGAACACATGATGTATGAAATAAGCAAAGCTTCGGGCAGACCCAGGTTCTTTGCTTTTCCAGATCTTGATAAAGTTACTCAGATTCTTTGACTTTACAGTGTACTGATTAGTTACATTTACTTACTTATTGTTTGTGTGTGCATGTGAATGTGAATGTCATTGTGTGTGCATGGAGGTCAATCCTTTTCTTCCATCATGTGGGTTTCAGTTCCTTCACGAGACTGAACTCAAGTGATTAGTGGTGACAAGCACCTTGACACACAGAGCCATCTCACCAGTCCCTTGGATTTTTTATTTATTTTTATTTTATGTGCATTGGTGTTTTGCCTGTATATATGTCTGTGGGAGAGTGTCAGATCTTGGAGTTATAGACAGTTGTGAGCTGCCATGTGGGTGCTTGGAATTGAACCAGGGTCCTCTGGTAGAGCAGTCAATACTCTTAACCACTGAGCCATCTCTCCAACCCTCAGGCGTTCCTTTTCATAAAATAAGTATCACTGCAGAGTTATGAGGACTACATTGATGCCATATAAGTAAAACACCTGGCACCGGATATGGTCTGTAGTTGGAGTCTAGAGAATGTTTGTTTCTTTACCTCCCAACTCAGTTTGCCTAGCACACTAGTGGACCCAGGTCCCTTGCCATGATCTTGGTAAGTACATTCTGGAAATGGGCAAGAATAATATTAATCCAACCAACATTTCCACAAAATGTCTTGTGCTGAGTATCCCGGAACACCAATTTCATGAGAAGATTTTTTTAAATTGCTTTAATATTGGGAAATATTAGGGAGAAGTGCCAAAGGTGGTGGCATATTCCTTTAATCCCAGCACATGAGAGGCAGAGGCAGGAGGATCTCTGTGACTTAGAGGCTGACTAAGTCTGCATAGTGAGTTCCAGGGTAGCCCAGGCCTGCATAGTGAGCAACATTTCAAAGAAAAACAAATAGGGAAGAGGATGTAAATGCTCTATTTGCATTTGAGCTATTGGTCCCATGCCCTGGACTTCTCAGAGATCCCACACAGGGAGGCTTGAAGACATTGATGCTTAAGGCCATGGCCTCAGGTCACTTCCCATGGACCCTCATCTTTTCCTACTGCAAATCACGAACCCTGTGAAATCATTTCATAAACGAAGAGGTGGCCCAGGGGACAATCCAGAAACCACAGTGACCCGTGCTTTCTGTTCCCACTCTTCCCTGAGCCTGGCTCGAAAAGTCTACGCCTTTCTAATTTGTGAGTCATCCTGGCGCAAAATCTTCCAAGACTATCCCTTTGGATTCTCAGGAAAAGGCACTCCCATTTCTAGGAAAACTTCATGAGATTTGCTTTGTGTCAACCTAGGATGCTCAGCCAGGCCCAAGTTATTTTCCTCACACCCATTCCAGTCTTCTGACACTACTGGGGTCACCCTGTAAGGTCAGGTACTGCAATAGGACCTGGAAGTGACCCTATCCCTGACTTAGACTACCTGCGCCCTGCTGGCCTTAGATCTGCAGACTCCTCTTAGCTCAAGTAGACCTGGCCTGGGACTGGATCCCCCTGTTCCTGTTCTCACCAGAAAAATGTACCTCCTTTCTGGAACCATCTTAACTAATTCAATATATAAACAGAAAAATGATATCAGTGGCTAAATGGTGGGAATATAGTGATTTTTATTTTCATTACTTTGCTTTCCTGTATTTTCTCAGTGAAATACCATGACAATGTATTGTTTATATACATATATAATATATTATGATAGAAAAAAGTTAGGCCAACATTCCTCTCCTTTAGCCATTTCCTGGCATTTTTACATTCTGAATTTAACCTTAATATTTATTTAATTTAAGTAACTATTTATTTTGAGATAGCATCTCACTATATAGATCAAACAATGTGCCAAGGCTGGCCCTGAAATTATGATTTTCCTGCCTCAACCTCCCAATCACTGGGAGTATAGGTAGGTACCACCACAGTGGCTTCAGTTCAATTTTTGTTGTTTTGTTTTGTTTTTTCAAGATGAAGCTTTTCTGTGTAGCTCTGGCTGTCCTGAAATTTGCTCTAGACCAGGCTGGCCTCAAACTCACAGAGATCCACTTGCCTCTGTCTCCCAAGTGCTAAGATTAAAGGCGTGTGCCACCAACACCTGGCTTAAGTTCAAACTTTAAAGTAGAAAGACACAGAATGTTTTTCCCATGGATGGAAAGAACTAGAAACCCAATGGCTCCTACATACCACCCTTGACAAAGCCAAACATAAATAGTATTTATTCACTAAGCTCTAGGTATTACTAAAGTTATCTTCTTATGGGTCAAACTCATGTGTACACAAAATAATTGGAAAACTGTTGGGGTAAAAGAAAACAAATTTAAAGCCATGGACTTGGGAAGTCACATTTTCCCCTCAGAAAAACATAGTAACTGTGGCAGTAACACCAGATGTCAAACTGTAGTGCTAATTCACTCAACAAAGACTGTAATTTTCACCGTGCTTTGGGCATAACTGTCAGGATTACAACAGTGAGCAAAAGTCACAAAAGCTCCTGCACTCGGGAAGCCCCATCCCAGCTGGAGGAACAGAGAATTCTCAGACAGCAATAACATCCTCCACTCAGCACTGATGCTGTCCCTGACATTTTGCCTCGGGAAGGAGAACTCTCCACCAGCCCCCTTCTCAAGATGGTGTGTGGATCTACAATTTCCTGCCTGCCTAAGACAGAAGTAACCAGTCCATCTAGAGTCAAAGTAACTAGAGGAGGTATTTCTCCTTAGTGCTTTGTAACGTAGAATGGTTCAGTCATGTCTAACCCTTTGACACTGCAACAAGATGTTGTCTTCTACAAAGTTCATGTTCAAGAAAGGTACGATCAAGTTACAAAGACAAAACGCAACATATTTTCATAATGTTTTCTTTTTTATTTTTGAGATTATAATTACATTTCTTCTTTCATTTCTCTCTCTTTAAACCCTCACATATAATCCTCCTTCCTCTTCTTCAACTCCATGGCCTCTTTTTTTCACTAATTACTATTGAATGCATATACATGTATACATATATATTCTTAAATATAACATGTTCAGTCCATATAATGTTATAATGTTTTAAGCAAGTTTAGAATTTTGTGTTAAGCCTCATTATTAGCTATCCTTGGTCCCACAGGGCCATGGGTTAGACATGCCTGATTCTTTCTAGAAAGAGAAACTAAAATGTCCCTATCATGATGGAGTTCACAACTGAGCCAGAAGACTGGGAGACAAGGAGACCAGCCTCAGGGCTACCAGGAGGAGCAGAAACAGGAACAGCATTATCTTTGGGAAGCAGATTTAGTTGCATGTAAGGGACAACATTTCAATAGCTAGACCTTCCCCACAGCTGAGGGAAGAACATTTCCCCAGTGCTGTGGGAGAAGGACCAGTCACGTGACCTTAGGCTAGTCCCTTACTCTCTATGGACCCCGGTTTCCTTACTTATGAAAATGAAGCTAACAATGATACCTAGAGCCGGGTGTGGGCATGCACACCTCTAACCCAGCACTCAGGAGGCTGAAGCAAGAAGATTCAAGGCCAGCCTGGGCTACATAGTGAGATCATGTTTCAGAAAACAAAACAAGACCAGGAAAAAAAGTTAAAGGAAAAGAAAAGAGCATCACCAAGCTCATAGATTTGTAGTGAAGACTGAAGGAGAGGTATTATGAAAGTCTTAGGGCACTGCTGGCCCAGGCTGTATAGATGAGACAAGATTTCAGAACTTATGCTTTATAGTGGATTTTATTTTAATGGAGATACAGCCATATTTTTGCAAAAGTATTAAAATATACAGGTACAACATGTATATTTTGCATGAACATCATGAAAAATTAGAGGCTATGTTAGGGACTGGAGCTGCAGTTCCCTAGGGGATTTCTCTGGGCAATGTTATCATCAGTGTAACCCTGGCTGATTTGGGTCTCAAGTCTCCCTAAAAAGTACCTGGATCATGCCAGTGCCAATGTTCCAAGTAAATCCAGCTCAGGGAATGCCATGAGGAAGAGTACTCTGACCCTGCCAACTCCACCATGCCCAAAGCAGGGAGACAGGAAGGCCTCTGGGCTGGGGGTGTGATGGTGTGGTTCAATGGTAGAGCACTTGAACTCCACGTTAGCATGTGTGAGGCTCAATCCTCCAGCATTACAAACATAAACAAGCAAACCTAAGAGAGGTCGTACTCACTCCCACGAGGCTCCTAGGGCCCATTTCTCTTGAGACAGAGCAGCAAAGCCAGCCCCAACCAGGACTGATGCACCTGAATGCACCTGTCAGTCAAGACTGGATGTATAATACACATGGCTTGTAGGCTGAAGGGCAACATGGGATGGATTCCTCCCTTTCATGATGCTCCTGAGTTCAAGGGGCAAGAGCCAGTTAGGGTTCGGGTTAGGCAGGTTTCTGTTTCCTCCCCAGTGGGAACACCTAGGGACAGGATGATCTGTTTTACCGCCTAGCCCCTCCTCCTGGCTGCTGCTAATGGTTAAAAGGTAGGAGAAGATAGCCAGCCTGTTTGTGTGTGGTCAGAAGGTCCCCTGCCATACCCACACTAGCAAGTGGAAATCTGCTCACATCTGCCTCGGGATTAGCATCCTGCCTTTAACCGTCAAGCCAGAATCCAGCCCACAAGTTCTTCCTGTCACCCCCTTCCACTCACCAGAGTTTTTTAGTAGAACTAGATCTGTCTAAACTCTATGCAGGTACAGCACTCAGGCCAATTTCTTCCTAATTATTTCACCCCAAACGGTAATATCTTGTATGTGTGGCATTTAGTACCTTGTATGCACATACGAATCTTGGATGCATTGGTTAGGATGCAACTGAAAATAACTCATTTTGGCTACCATTTATAGCCAATGAGTTTATTCAAATGGTAGTGAGTAGTTCACAGAATCTCCATCAAGGCAGGAGAATCAGGTTTGGAAGCCCTCAACTCCCACTCAATACAGAGGTAAGTGACATCACTGTGACTGATGACATTCTGTCTCTGCCACCTACATCACAGACACTCCTTGTTGGATGTTGCCCAAGAAATTGCAGGCATTGGCAACTGAATTGTACCCATTGAGTTCCAAAAAGGGTTGCTCAGGCCAGGTGTGGTGACACACATCTGTCATCCCAGCCACTCTGGAGGCTGAGGACCACCTGAGTCAGGGGTTCCAACTGAGCCACATAGTGAGACCTGGACCCTGAAAAGGAAGAGGGGGAGGAGTCGCTGAACAGGCCGTACTCCTTTGCCATTATTTCCATCTGTAGCTAAAAGAACAGTCTGGATCTGCTGCTTCCTGATGAAGCCCGTGACAGGAGAAGCAGAGACAGAGCGATGGGAGAGAAGAGAGCTTTGTCAGCAAGAAGAAGGGGACTTCCATCTTTTAAAAAAAGTCATCTTGGCCAGGGGGTGGGGGTGCACACCTTTAATCCCAGCACTCGGGAGGCAGAGGCAGAGGCAGGCAGATCTCTGTGAGTTGGAGGCCAGCCCGGTGATCTACAAAGTGAATTCCAGGACAGTCAGAGCTGTTACTATTGGAAACCCTGTCTTGAAAAAACAAAAAAATAACAACAACAACAACAAAAGGATCATCTTGGGCCAGTGAGATGTCTCAGGACACAAAAGTGCTTACCTTACCACACAAGACTAATAACTTGAGTTTGATGGCAGAACCCCCAGTGAAAAGGACCCAACTCTTGGAAAATGTCTTTTGACTTTCATACACATGCACACACATGCACATGAACACATGTGCGCACACACAAGAAGATTAAAATGTTTAAATGGCTATCCTACTTAAGGGTTTTAGATTGCAAATATTATATAGGGATTTGGGGGAGATATATCAGATAGATGAGTGCCCATGTAGTTAAAATGTTCAGTGGTCAGCTTTTCAAATGCATGGGCTACTGTTATCTACAAGTCATCAAATATCCCCAGTTCTGTAAATCTAAGGAAAAGTTACTTCTCAGAAAGCCTTGGGCTGAGGATGTAGCTTAGTGGTACATGCACATAAGCCTTGGGCTAAATTCCCTCCAAAAGTGAGAAAGCTTTATAAATCATGTCTTTTTAGTTCCTTTCCCAGATACAGCTAACTCTGCAGTTAATGTTTAAGACATTAAAGGTATCTTTCCCCCTGGGGAATGAGAGAAGATAGTGAACTCTTGTGTTTCCCTGGAGGACTAGGAGAGCTAGAGAAAGGTAATCCCCCCCCAAGAGGGCATGGGGAGGTAACATTTTCTGGAAAACAATTTTGAAGCTCAATTCAAAACAAAAGCGTGAGTGTGTGTGGAGGGTATATCTGGAGGAACCAGGGCTTCCAGCCTATAGCCACATTCTAGCTGCTAAGAAAGAAGTCTCTGTCTCATGAGACATGAAGTTAATTCCTCAAACATAAAGAGGAGGCTCAGATGCTAAGCAATAAGGGGGAACGACAAAGGCCTATTCTTGCATCTCATTTCATCATTATATCAACACACACTGTCAGAATGACTTCTACCCCATCCCTCTGTTTCAGACACAAGTGTGACAGGAGCTGATCCACCACCAGGGTGAACTACTCAGGAAAACAAAGCCTTGCTTTCAGGGCCACAAAAACCAAGTGCAGAAGTATGGGGTAACAGGGACTAGATTGGGCTGCAGGAAACATACAGAAGATGGTGGGCTCTCAGTTGATCACAAACTTCACATAAACCAGGTGAAGGGACTTGACTCTGCACCTTGTAGAAACCTACGTAAAGGGCGGAAGTCCTCTGGGCCAGCCAGAACTCTCCAGCAGTTGGGTATTCTAGCCTGGTCACATACTTGCAGAGATGGGCAATCAAGGTGGAAGGTGCTAGACTGTCTGGTGTGTAGATCCTGCTACTTCTGAAGGCAGAATTGGGGCTGCATAAAAGCCACAGGGAGCTGATGCCAGCTCAATGCTCGTAGAGCACTGAAGTCCCCATTAGCATGGGCGTGCAAGCAGAGGTTAGAAAACCATCTGTCAAAAATTTTAGTTGATATAAATGATTAATTCAATCTCTCCTAAGTCTAAGATGATTTGTAAAGCTTTTGTGATGTGGTGTCATGATCTTTAAGAGCCCTCCAAGAACCATCTGGGGAAATACTGAGCCAACCATTGACAAGAAAATCTAAGATGTGCATCGTAGGGATTGGGGAGACGGCTCAGCGGGTAAGGTGCTTGCTGTGCAAGCGTGAGGACCTGAGTTCGGATCCCCAGCACCCATGTAAAAGCCATGTACAGGAGTGTGTGTCCAAAACTCCAGTGCATTGGAGTAGAGACAGTTGATGGGAAGGGAAAGACTCCCTGGCCAGCCAGTCTAGCTGAAACAGGCAAGTCCAAGTCCAGTGAGAGCTCCTGTCTCAGAAAAAGATAAGGTGGACAGTGACAGAGGAAAACTCTGACAATTGGTCTCTAGCCACACACTAACACACGTTGACATGTGCATATGAACACTCACACATGCACATACACACACACAAAAGAAAAATGTGCATGTTTATTGGGTATAAATTGCATGCAAAGATAAAAAGGACTGCATTATCCTGTATATTAGCAAAAAGTGTAAGTTATGCCTAATGTGTGCTATGAGAGAACTGGAGTATTCATACTGCTGATTGGTTAAGTTGGGTACTGCCTTTTTAAAAAACAATACAAACAGCACCAAAAAAAAATCCAAACTACCATTAGTTCTTTGACTTAGTAACTCTCTGCTTAGGTACTTTATTTACTGTAAAGAATGACTTGGGGAGGGTGGAGAGATGGCTAAGCAGTTAAGAGCACTGACTGTTCTTTGAGAGGACCCAGGTTCAATTCCCAGCACCCACATGGCAGCTAACTACTGTCTGTAACTCCAAGATCTGACTCCCTCACACAGACATACATACAGGCAAAACACCAATGTAAATAAGAATAAATAAAATTTTTTTAAAGAGTAATTGCAGAAGCAATGGTGGCTCATGCCTTTAATCCTAACACTCAGGAAGCAGAGGCAGGCAAATCTCTGAGTTTGAGGCCAGCCTGAACTAAAAAATGAGTTCCAGGACAGCCAGGGCTGTTACACAGAGAAACCCTGTTTTGAAAACCAAAAAAAAAAAAAAAAAAAAAAAAAGACTTAGGGAAAAGTCATTACTATGAGCTTGTAGGTGTTTATTTATTAATAACAATAATTTATTAATAACATTATTCATTGATAATAGATAAAAGTCTTAAATAAGGGAGAAGCAAGTATAGGAAGATATATAATGGGTCTGTAGGCCACCATTACAAATAATATCTGTAAAGAATTGTTCCTCAAGGCAGTCTTGCACTGTCCAGGGCACAAGGACATCTCTTTGAATGCCTGAGTGAACACATAGCAACTGATGCAGCAAATTCAAGCAATGGAAAAAATGCTTACATAACAAAATACCAGCACTAATAATATATAATAATAATATGATTTCCAGAATATGAAGGCTGTACATGTGTTTTAGATGTGGAAAAATTAAAAACAGATGTTAGTATCATGTATTGTGATAATATATTGTTATTCTTAGTCATTCAGCATGTTTTGCTGAACACCTATTATGCACTTGGTATGGTTCCATATACTATGATTGCAACCGGGGAGAAAGTAGATGAAATGTGCTCATTCTAGTGGGTCCCTAGAAGGTTAAGATTGGAGAGAAGATAGACAATAACAAAATTGTGTGTGTGTGTGTGTGTGTGTGTGTGTGTGTGTGTGCGCGCGCGCGCGCGCGCGCGCGCGCTCTCTCTCTCTCTCTCTCTCTGGAAGCACCTACACACATGTGACATACACAACCCATGCATGCATGCACATAAAAACAATATAAAATAAAACTTTAAGTAACCATTTAAAAATAATGTTTTTAAAAGAGATTCTTCAAAGCGATTAACTGATCTTTCTCTTATTTCTGTAGACATTATAGGAATGTGTTTTTTCAATTCACATTTAGATACATGTTTCATATGCTGCATCAAGTTATATGATTTCAGACCAAGCTGCTGTTTGGGAAATCCTAAAGTTGGCTGCTTGTTAGACTGCTCTTAGAAATCCCACATCTGTAGCACCATCACTCACAGTTCAACATTACTGAAGGAGACCCTCGTGGGAAGTCTGAATGTGCTGGCAAGATTATTTGAAAAACTAATAAAGTCTTTGTAATCCCTTTCAAGGATGTAGAGAAGAAAATGGCTGCATTTCAAATTCACGGCATTTCAAAAGCATGAATTAAGCTCTAAGCTCTACATTTGGAAAAAAAATCAACACGAGTTCTCTAATTTATGTTCTAAACTGAGAAAACAAATCGTTGCTAAGAAATGAAATTTGCAAAAAAAAAAATAAATTTGTTTCTTAAACACATTTTCTAGTTGATATGCACATAACTTAAATCTACAAACTATCCTGAAACAAATTATAGGAATCATGATCACTGAACTTGGTTGATACAGCACCACCATGAAGTCTAGAGCTGCATTTTCAACTGGCTAATTTTATTCCTCGGCGTTCTGCCTTTTAGGTGTGCATAAAACTGCTCATGTGTAGATGATGTTGACACCATAATTCTGTGAAATATCTTCAAAAGCTCACTGCTTCTCTTTTTCCACACTCACAAACGTTAGATAAGAGGACTTCCTCTTACTGCCTCTTGGTTTCTGTGAAGCTCGCATTGGAGGGCTCTGCACTCCATCCACGCTCCTTGTTATCAGTTAACTTCCCACTCATTGTTCGGTTTGGAACAGATATGTCTCCTTCAAAGCAATTATCTTGACACAGACTTGCAGTAATCAAACAAGCTTGGTTTTCAATCCCACCATCACTTCTGCCCATGCTGGCCACCCTGCCCCTCTCCCTGCCCAGAGCTACTCCACCTCTGGCCAGCATAGTGTGCTCTTCCCTGTTATGACCACATCTGTGGCCCTGCTCACCAACAACCCCATTGCCCCATCTGTCCACTCCATCCTGCTCTGCTTCCACTCGGTGAACTGTGTCTTCCACCTCTCTTGTGCCTCTAAATCCCTTGATTCTCTTTCTTGTCTAACAGAGCCGAGTTCTGGACCAGCCTCGTTATACCTTTCCCAGCACTGATGGGAGGCTAGAGAAAGCTCATGTTTCATGAGTCCCACAAGCCCATGGTCCCTGACCTCTGAAGGTGCTCTTACTGCCCTGAAGCCTCTGGAGATCACTATTAGTTTCTCTTCTTTTCCACAGCAGCTACCTTGAGCATTTCTTCACTTCAGATTTCCTGTTCTACTCAGCCCCTACCACTGAGCTCCTGAGCATACACCCTTGATTCCAGTGTTAAAGCAGACATAGTGGCCAAGCTGCATACGACACAGGGCCACCTCCAGTTCCTCTCTCTTTCCAGTTCCTCTCTCTTTCCCTCCCTTGTTATAGGACAGTGTTTTCCTGCCATCTGAGCCTCACTCCAGACTTCACCTGTCACTCTCTTGCTGAATTCATTCCATTCTTCAACCCCCCGCCACTCTTCTTTATTCTGTCCCTCTCTCTACTAAGGTATCTCCACTCACACCTTTCAAAAATTG
Organism: Peromyscus maniculatus bairdii; assembly: GCF_049852395.1. Classification (NCBI taxonomy): domain Eukaryota; kingdom Metazoa; phylum Chordata; class Mammalia; order Rodentia; family Cricetidae; genus Peromyscus; species Peromyscus maniculatus. The sequence continues at coordinate 39,263,058 of NC_134856.1, read as the reverse complement.
TATTTTGATTAATGCGTGTGTGCTTTCATGTGTGTATTCTCATGATGTAGTTGGCACATGTCTAGGTCAGAGTACAGCTTGCTGGAGTTCTCTGTGTCCTATCCTGTGGTTCCCAGAGAAGGAACTCATCAAGTCATCAAGCTACTCTGTCCAAGGCCACCAGTGACTCTTCATTGCTGAATTGGGGTGGGGACAGTTCGGAGCCTGGCTTTACTAATGCTGACTGCACTGTGTCATCCCGCTCCCCCTTGGGCTTCTGTGGCACAGCGTGCTTTGGTTTTCCCCAAGTCTCTCTGTTATTTTCACCCCTCATTTGGAATCCTCTTTCTCTGCTTGTTCCTTAATTGTTGATAACTCATGAGGAATTTGGGTCTTCTCTTTGACCCTCTCTAGTGAAGAGTTCAATTCATTTCCTTAGCTTTAATGATGACCTATCTGCTGATAAGTTGATAATTTATCATTCTATCTCCTTATTAGATCTCATAAGCTCCAGACCACCTCCTAGGCATCTCACATGGACATACCACATGTAACTCAAATTTATCTCTTTTTAATTTTATTTATTTTTTTTACAACTTATTTAATGAGATTGATTGGTGTTTTGCCTGCTTGTATGCCTTTGTGAAGGTGTCAGATCCCCAGGAACTGGAGTCACAAACAGTTGTAAACTGTCATATGGGTGCTGGGAATTGAACCCTGGTTCTCTGGAAGGGTAGCCAATATCCTCAACCACTGAGCCGTCTCTCCAGCCTTCATGTATGTATGTTTATTTTTGTTTTTTTTTTTCCAAGGTAGGGTTTCTTTGTGTAGCCTTGGTTGTCCTAAACCAGTTTCTGTAGACCAGAGTGGACTCGAAGTGATCTGCTTGCCTCTGCCTCCTAAGTGCTGGGATCAAAGGTGTACACAATCACTTCCTGCGCTCTCTCTCTCTCTCTCTCTCTCTCTCTCTCTCTCTCTCTCTCTCTCTCTTTTAAGATTTACCCAAAACATTTAAATTTATTTAATTATGTGTATGGGTATTTTGCCTACACGTGTGTGCCTGGTGTCCAAAGAGGCCAGAAAAGAATATTAGATACCCTGGAATTGCAGGTTTTGAGCTACCAGGTGGATACTGCAAATTGAAACTGGGTCCTCTGCGAGAGCAACAAGTACTCGTAACCACTGAGCCATCTCTCCAGCCCCTTTGCCTCCCTTTTTCACTTAAACTTATGGCTCCACCACTCTGGTGAAAAGCACTTCCATTTTTCCACCTACTGGGCAGAAACCTGGGCCTCATCAGTGTCTCTCTCCTCCATGCCCTCAGCTCCTCACTCACAAAGTCCTCTGTACTCAGGGGGTTGAGGCAGGAGGAGTACAAGTATGGGGCCAGCCTGGACTATATAAAATAACCTTGTCTCAAACACACACACACACACACACACACACACACACACACACACACACAAACCAAGGGGCCAGGGGGATGGCTCCGTGGGTAAAAGTGCTAGCCACGCAATCCCAGCGTGGGTTTTGGTCTCAGGGTTCATATAAAATGCCCAACACGGTGATGTGCACTCCTGCAGTGAGGTGGGAAGGGTAAACAGGAGAATCCTCTAGGAGCACACAGGCCAGCTAGCTTGGAGTATGGAGTGCAGCTGCAGAAACAAGAGAGACCCTGCCTCAAAAAAGGTAGAAGGTGAGAATCAACTCCCAAAAGTTGTCCTCTGACCTCCACAGTGCTCCATGGCATAATAATTAATAAATCCAACTGCACAAAACCCCTGAAGTCCTCTGAATTTTTGCTTCTTTACTATAGCTCAGAAATACTATCTACATTTTCCCACATTATGGTAGATCACCGAGGCAGCGTCTCAATTTACATCCTACCCTCATCTTCTTCTAGTTATTGGCCACACAGCCTCTGGACATTTTCAAAATGCGCATCTCCTTAAAAACTTTCATTATCTTTAGAGCAAAATTTAACCCTCAGGCTACTCTGGTAGACATTTTAGGACACAGCCCTGGTCAATTGCTCTAATACCCAGTGTCTAAAATTCAGGATTCTAGTTCATCTCCTTGCTTGATTGAAACACTGTGGCACTCCCCTAAACTCTGTTTTCCTCTTTAAGGAGGAGGAGGCTAGCATGACATTTTTCTGGAATCTTCTACAACTCTAGCTGCTAGGTACCCAGAATTCCATTCTTTTAGGATTCTATATCCTAAAATGAGAAAGTAAATATATTGAACATTTTTTTCATGAGTCAGGCATTTTAATTCATCCAGTTCATCCTCTCAACTCTGAGGTACCATCATCTCCATTTCTCAAATGAGAAAACCGAGATGCAGAGGATTGAAGATTAAATAACCTGAGCAAGTACTAAGAGAGGGTAGGGAGGCAAGCCCTTATTGCCCTGGGCGCCATCTTCCCGTTTCTCCAGTCAAACCAATATTTGACAATACAGGATAGAAAATCTGAAAGTAGACAAACATTCATTGAGGCTCGATGCGGGTGAAATACTTTACATAAGGCAACTTACCTATTCCTTGCAACATTTTCAAGTAAACAAACTACAAGTCCCAGAAGGTGGTTTCTAGGGGCTCGCACAGCTGGTAAATGAGTTTGAATCCCCCACCTATACCCTTATTAGCTTCTACACAACACCAGTAAACAGCCTTTTATAGCTGAAGAAACAGGTCCAGCCTAGGGTCATGGACCTAATCAGGGGCAAATCAGGGCAAATTAGAACCCAGCCTCCTGCCTCCAGCAGATTCTATTTTAGCAGCCATATGGGTGCTGGGTAGAATCCAGGATCTTTAACTTTTCCCTATTTGTAACCATTTCTGAAAATTAGCATACCTTGTTGGAGGGTTGATGCCAGGAGTTAGACACAGGCATTGTACATGCTCTGCCATTAATCTAATTTCCTGCCCTAGCACTACTTCTGAAGGGCTCAACTGATCTCCAAAGGGTTTCATCTCTGGCCATGGATGGGCTTCGAAAGCCTTCTGTTGATGCCTACTATGGCATCATCCTTTTACCTAACTTCCCAACAGTCTTCCCAACAGACGTGGGCACTGAGATTCAACATATCCCGTGTCCCTTCTCATCCTTGGTAGTGAGGCCCCCATCTGTTAAATCAGCTCCAACGGCCCTCCTTCACAATCCAGCCAAGATCAAGGCCCCTCTGCAATGCTTCCTAGAAGTTCTGTTAGGGAAGAACTGACATTCTATTCATTCCTCTGTCCTAGCCTTTGCTCCACAGCTGTCACTGGTGCAAGGATGGCAGGCTTCCTTTCTCTCAGGCTCTATTCAGAGTAGTAGTCTTTCTAGTTGCTTCCTTTCCCACAATGAATTAATTACATTTGTAATATTAAGACATTCTTTCCAGCCGGGCGGTGGTGGCGCACGCCTTTAATCCCAGCACTCGGGAGGCAGAGGCAGGCGGATCTCTGTAAGTTCGAGGCCAGCCTGGGCTACCAAGTGAGTTCCAGGAAAGGCGCAAAGCTACACAGAGAAACCCTGTCTCAAAAAAAAAAAAAAAAAAAGACATTCTTTCCAGAATGGTTTTGTTGTCGTACACTCTAAACTCCTGGGATGGTGACAAAATATGCATGGAATCAATGGGACATCTAGTCAATATCAGAATCTTTAGTGGGGATTCAGGGGGGGAAATGCAAGGTAGGGAGGAAATCACCATGGAGTCCTATGATGCTGAGTAGAGGGTTTAAAGGACAGCCGGCATCTTATTTCATGAGTGACAGGTGAGAGAAGATCTTCCCAGAAAGGGAGTGGGAGGTATGCATTTAGACACAGAAAGTAGGGCCAACAGCTACAAATAGAGGAACATGAAAGACTGATGACATTTAGTGGGGAATTGACAGGAATAGCAGGCATATCACCATGCGTAGAAGGACCCTCAGGACATCCAGGCAAAGTCCCAACCAATTCTAACAGTATAAATGTCATTTAAACATTTTTTTCAAACTGGTGACATCCTTCTTGTGAACATCTCTAGCAATGGGAAACACCTAACCTTAGGAAATAAAGAATTTGGAGGTGTATGCAGAAGTCTGTTAAACTGCTGTTCCTTTTCAGTAAATACAGGTAAATCTCAACATTTGTTGAATGCCTACTATATGTCAGATGTTGTAGACATGGAACTGTGAATATAAATAATACAGGTCTTGCCTCTGCTTTGTGAGTTGGCAATTTCATGAGGAAGATGTGTGTGGACATGCAAACAAAATAGGGGAAGTAGAGGCTGACACTCAAACACAGAAAGAGATGTGCAACGCCGCGCAGAACATCAAGGGACTCTTCACACATTAAGGCAACATCTAAGCTGAGGCTTTAAGGGTGCTGAGGAGTTGGAAGAAGGCGAGATGGAGGGGGCCGCAGGAATAAGAGAAAACGGGTGCTCAAGGCTTGCCAGTTTCCAAAGTTAAGAACAATGCAAAAGAGGGTGGAGTCCAATGCTCAAGGGACTTTCCAGCCTTGCTGCGAATGTGGATTTAATGCCAGGGTCCCCAGGAAGCCCGTGAAGAGTTTTAAGCAGAAGTAGCTCACTCTTAACAGAAAGCACTGAGGATGCTGCAGCATCGGGTTGGCGAGAATGTGGGGACAAGATGGAAAGGTCTTAGTGGCGCAAGGAATGTGACCAAGAAGTAAAACCCTTCGCTGTCAGGATTAAGGCAAAAAATAAAGTTCAGAATGCCGTGTGAAGGTCTCCCTCCTCCTGTATCCTTCTTCATCTCTGGTGGGCAAGAACCAAAAGCGGCTTGCTCTCATTTGGGTCCACGGAGTATGGGAGCGAGGCCGTCTCGTCACCCTTCTTCCTAGACAGGGAAACTGAGGCCTAGGAAAACTGAGGTCCAGGGGTCTCCAGGTAGGAACAGAGAGAAAAAGAGATCCGAACCCCCCATAGAAGCTATCCCAGGTCACGTGTACTCCTGCGAGGGTCCGGGGCCTGCCCCACTTCCCCATCCATCCCGAAGGGGCCGACTTTGCTATGGAAACAGTCCTCCCACCCTTCTCCGCGCCTAGGGCTTCTCAATGCACTCTGGGAAATGCAGTCCATCTTTGCTCACCAGCCCCGCGGCACGAGCCCACTCCAAGGCCCGAAGAGACTACACGTTCCAGTAGGCAAAGCAAACACTCGGGCGGTCTCTAGGGACAAGGTCTCCACGGAGGGGCCGGAACCTCCCAATGGGCAGCCTCCTGGGCGGAGCCTGCACCGCCATTGGCTACGGCGGCGCGGGGGAGGCGGGGTCAGCGGAATGAGGCGCGGAGCTGTTCGCCGCTCCAGGTGCTGAGTCCGAGGGAGGCTCCGGATGCCAAAGCCGCGGCCGCTGCAGCCGCGAGAGCCGCCGCTGGGAAGCCCGGGTCGCGAGGAGCTGGGAGGCGTCGCGCGCGCCCTGCCCCGCGCTGAGCGCCCTCCCGAGCGCCGTCTGAGGTGGGTGCTGCAGGACTCGCTTTTGTCTTATGGAGGAGAGGGGGGTCTGGGGAGTTGACGGGACGTGTCCTCGCCGCACTCAACACCATCTGCCCGTGGAGCTTGAGGACTGACTGCGGGCCTCTTCGTGGCCCAGTGCCTGAGGTCGGAGCAGCCTAGGCTGGGTTTTGTCGTGTAGGGAAAGGGTCTCTTGAATGTAAGGGGATGAGGGCTGGAAGACCCTCTCTCGTCTCTCCTGGGAGAGCATGAAAAAGGCTCGAGTCTCCCTTTCCCTGTGCCTAAAGTCGAAGCTTCTTGGGTTATCGAGGATGGAGAGAGTGTTCTGGGAGGAGAGGTTTGGAGACAGGGGAACCCTTCCCTATAACACCCCAGCGGCTTGAGGTTGCAAAAGGGGATTGGAATGTGATGGATGAGACTCCTCCCCTCCTCTTAGACTCCTAGGTTCCGAGTTGTTAGGGAGACCCTTCCCCTTGCCCTCCTTTGCATCCTAGGAAATGGCAAAACCTGGACTCTTCCCCTTACCTTTTGCACCCAGTTCTTTGTGGGGCATTTGCTTTTGAGGAATGGAGAAAGTGAAGGGCTGGAGGACCCCTCCCCATCCTGCTCCAAGCTCCCATAAAGGAAAGCACTGATGGATGCTCCGGTCCTCTGTGATGGAGCCGCGCCTAAGGTCTAAATAGACTGGATGTGGGAGGTGGGTGGAAGTGAGAGTCTAAGGGTCCCCCCTTACCTAGGTCTTATCTCCCGGGCCCTCTCCACCTAGATCCAGGTCTCAGGCTGTACAGAGTGGAGATCATCCTCCCTGCCCCGCCACACCCCGGGGATTAGAGCTCTTAGCACCTAAGAAAGGAGTCAGATCTAGATGGGCACCTGAGGGGCAGGACCCAGTGGTCTCCCTCTCCAGCAACCTGCAGCTCCAGGCGATGCCCTCCGCGTTCGCGGATCCTGGAGGGATGCTCCGCTGCATCCCGAGCGCGCCCCAGATCTGGCCGCGGGGATCTGGTACCAGGCGTGCAGAGGCTGCTCTCAGGTGCCCGGCTTTCGCGCTCTGCCCAGGCATTCGCCGGAGGACAAAGCGGCGGCGATCGCGGCACTGACAGGCGTGCATGGCTGGGCTGTGCGAGGGGCGCGGCTGAGGAAGGGGGGCTTCGGGCGCGGCACGGGTAGCTTCCACGGAAACGTGCCAGGAGCAGAGAGAGAGAGAGACAAAGCGCGCTCGCTCCTCGCGGGCCCGCGCGAGCCGGGATGGAAAATCCCGAGGGAGGAGGTGGTTGTGCTGTGCTGGGTCCTGTACCATGCACTCTTCTCTAGTTCCCCCGCCCACTCCTGAACCCCACTGTTGGTCCTGCCCCAAGAATGCGGTGTGCGCGATGGATACCAGAGCCAGGACTTGTGACCACGAGGACTGGGATGACCAGGGGCTCTACCTTACGGGAAGGGTAGGGGTTTAGGGGACATGCATGAGCCAGGTCTGAAGAGGCATGCTGACTTGACCCACTCAACCTCATGCCCTATTAGCTATAATAGGTCAAATTTGGTTCTGTGGCTGGGTGTATTTTTATTGGTAATAGTGTGGGTCAGAGCGTGAGTGCAAATGTGTGTGACTGGGTGAATGTGTCGGTCCGTGCTTCAGTGTTCACGTGTGTGCCGTGCTGTGGTGAGCCTATACATATGGCAGGGGGAGGGATGGAGAGAAGGAGAAAGAAGAGGAACCAAGCTTGGAGGTAGAAGGGAGCAAGAGAGTCATCCTTTCAACTCTCAAGCCACACTGCTGACCCAAGGTTCAAATGTGTGCTTTCAGGATGGAGGCAGCTTAAAACTGCTTAGGGTCTAGCCTAAAGGACTGGATCCATTCCAGTCAGTGAAACTTCACAAGGATGTGGCCACCTCTTCATCCCTTTGGGAACCCAAATCTGAGCCTGACTTCATCATCAGTCCTCATCCCCTGGAGCGCCTTATCATGCTGTAGTGGGCTACCCTAATGACCAGAATCTGCCCTACCACTACCATGACTGCCAAGTAAAGTGTGGGAGGCCTATCAGTAGAGTCTGGAAGGATTATAGAGCTAGGATTACTAGTAATCACAAATGAAGTCTCAGAAATACCAGGTACAAACCAGGCATGACAGCCACATGCCTGTAATCCCAATACTCAAAGGCTGAGGCAGGAAGATTGTCATGAGGTAGGGGTCAGCCCGGGCTATATAAACAAGACTCTGTCTTAATACTCCTAATTACACACCCTCTCAGGACGGATCAGTCCTGGGAACTGACCCCAGTTTCACTTCCACCATCACTTTTATGCCAAAGGTTTTTATGTAGCTTCAAGATGATCTCCTTCACATAAATTAAGGGGATATATTATGAACTGTGGAAGAACCAGACAGTGGAGCCACCAGCCAGCCAAGCCTACCTGGTCCTTTTCCTTTAAGTATCCACTGCCAGCATCCACAGTGACCTCTGCTGGAAGGAAGTCAAACCAAGGCACAATTTGACAACCACTACTCCCTGTGGTATAGAGAGGCTAAGAGTTGGTGTGGGCATTATTAGGTAAAACCACACACCTTTCTGTTGGTGCTAATTTCCTGTTTACCTTTGGAGTAGATATTCTTGTTTTGGTTTGGTTGTTTGTTTCATAGTGGTGAGGATACCGATTAGGTAAGCTCCTCCCACTGAGGCACCGTCTTCCCCCAGGATGCTGTTCTTGTCTATGTTCTTTCCAATGGCCCCAAGCAGTAAAACCGCTGCTGTCTTCAGCCCCACGGACAAGTGGGTCTGAAGGCCTTTATGTCTCTGTACAGCTGGGAAATAGAAAACAGTTACCAAGATCAGGGAAGTTTGGGCACCTTTCTGGTCTCTCTCCTATCTTTCTCTACTCTTCCCTTCCTCTCATATCCCATGTTTTAATCTTTTTTCTCTTTCTTCTTATTAAAGCAGTCAGTAACACGTTTTCAAAACCAAACCTTATTTTCCTCAATGACATTGTGGCTTATAAACTTCAGGCATCTGGAGGCTATTACTAAATACAAAAGGCCCTTGAGCACTGGTTTTTCCTAAGAACTGGAGTGGGGGAGATGGATGAGACATACTCAGACCTAAATGCCTGCCTGGTGACATGTGTCTCTTCTGGAGTTGCTCTGAAAGGATTTCACACTGTCACAAAATTGTTGGAGCTCCTCAAAGGAAAGGCATTTAAATACCTGGCATTGTTCTTACTTTGGCATCCATGTGATTTGCATTGAACTACGTGACTCAGTATCATAAAGTAAAAATAGGACTTAATTTCTTCCTTGCCTGTTCAGAAGGTGACTGCATATAGTGTGTGTTGTGTTCTGCATTGGCGAGTGAAAAGCTAAATCACCTCATAAATTGAACCACCTGGTTATCCTGATTAGAGAAAAGGGCTTAACATTACCCACAAGTGATAAAATTATTTTATGTTCCTTTTCATTCATACCTGAATCTTTGTATTGTAAACCATTTCCTCATGCTCATGCATTGTTGCTTTTACTTGAGGTTAGTCGAGAATGTTTAATCCAGCCGGGCAGTGGCGACACAGGCCTTTAATCTCAGCACTGGGGAGGCAGAGGCAGGTGGATCTCTGAGTTAAAGGCCAGCCTGGTCTATGTATTGAGTTTCAGGACAACTAGGGCTACACAGAGAAACCCTGTCTCAAAAAAACCAAAAAACAAAACAAAAGTTTAACCCTTGTACTGAAGCCAACAAATTAAATACCAGCAGATATAGGAAAATGTGGATGGTATTTTTGTTCTTTGGGGGCTCAAAAAATCCTTGAAGCTCTTAGGAAAAAAAGAAAAGAACTCTAAATTAGAAAATTCTTATGGGGTGGAGTTAAGGCTTTCTGAGAAGAGACTCCTTAAAAACACCCAGGAAGGAAGGCTGGCCATGTTGAAGACTGTGAGCAGGCATGACAGTGAGTGTGCATGTAAGAGACAGCATTCATATTGGGAGTACCCCTGCTTAACGCAGCCTTGCTGGAAAATTTTTCCCAGGTTGCTGTAGCTCCTTCTCCGAAGCAGCTCCTTGGTGGAGGAGTGGCTGAGCGAAGGCGTGGATCTATCCAAGGTTCTGGAATACGGGCCTCTGCCTGCCTCCTTCAACGAGTAGGGAATAGAACAGAGCCCAGGGCCTCCGCTTCTGTGAGGATTTCCCCTAAATCACAGGAGAGAATGGAAGAAAACAGAGATGTAGAGGTTTTCACTGCATCGTCTTGAACAGGCCCATCGGCAATCCCTATTTAAAGAATTACAATCTAATAATAAGAGGAAACGTTTTCTAAATCAGGCTGTTTGCATGCAAGAATGCCTTTAATCCTGACAGTCCTGTGAGGTAGTGTTATTCCCACTTTCAAGGTGAACAAACAAAGCTTTCAGAGGAAAGGGGTGCCAGTGTTCACACAGAGGGAGCAGTGTTTAGGTTCCATCGGATCTATTAAAGTCAGAATCCACCCTTGCCACATACTTTTTTCTACTGCTGAAGCAAAAATTGAAGTATTGGACTGTCCTATGTAAAGGTATATCTAATTTTAGAGGAATGCAGTTAGGGGCAAACTAGAACTCAAACACAAGTCACAGAGTCCTTCAAGTTCAGCAATATACTGTCATTCTCGTTCTGTTAAGGTTTGTTGCTTGGACCTAGTTACCAAAGAAGAGAGTGTAATAACAGTGTTTTCTTTCTAGAGTGGAAAATTTTCACAGGAATTTAAGCCTGGTTAGCAATAAAGTGGATTTTTTTAAGAAAGGAAGGAGAAAAAAAAAAGCCTCTGCTTTTTTTTTTTTTTTTTCCAAATACCAAGTGCATTCAGAGCTGACAAAATAGGGATGTTGTTAGGAGAGTCCTTTCATCTATTCCCATTCTCAGATTTTCACATCAAAGTTCTTAACACCTAAATAAAACTTCTCATTGTTGTGGACCTCAGCCAGTCTTAGGGAAACATCGTGTTCCTGCCCTCACACCATCACAGCTAATGCTCTACCTTCAGATGTGGCTCAAGACTCCTGGAGATGGGCAGCTTGGCGCTTGCTGAACTCAATGTCACATGTTCTGGTTTTCCCAGGGTAGCAGTTTCAACTGTCCCCATCTTTCCACACACATAGGGGCTTGTGCCCAGGAACTCTCTGTTTGGTAGCTATAGCCTTAGATGTCTAAAATGGGGAAAGAGGAATAGACTTGTCCTTTTTCTCTTCTCCCTGGGTTTTGGTTTACATATCACTCAGAAATAGCAGGCCTATTCTCTTAATAAGATGCTTTTCATTAAGCTAGGTTTCCATCCCATTGCTGAGTGATTCCTTTTCTCTACATGCTGGGGCTTTACAGAGCTCTGACACGAGATGTGGTTCCTGAGGGCATTTGGAGGCCAAGGATCTGGTTTCCCATCTGTGTCTGCTCTGATTCATAGGACCACGGACAGATTTGATTGTTGTCTTATTTAGAGTCTTAGCTCTCTGCAGCATCAGAACAGCATGTAATGAGAGACCATTTGTGGAGGTCTCTAGACAGCCATGACTATGCCTGAGCACCACCCTCTTTGCTAATAGGATCAGGAAATAGTTTCAAATCCCAGGTATCTCCTCCAGAAAGCATATACTATGAAGATTTAAATCCAATATAAGAAAGGAAACAAAATATATAATTAATTCCTAAGACTGTTATAATTATTCTGGCAATAACTCAAAGCTCCCTCAAAGGAAGACTGGGTTTATAATCATTTAACAAATAGTTCTACTGCCTGCAATGTACCAGGTACATATCTGGGCTCATAGAACTCAACCTCCAGCTTGGCACAAGTCCTGACATTAAGAAATATTGAGTGGATGTGCTGAAGCTCTCAAAAAGAGTGTTTCGATAGCAGGAGTTTTTAAAGATGGAAATAAGTTTAAGTATCATAAACTATCATGTCTTTTTTTATCATGAAGACAGAAGCTAAGGGAGTTTGAAGGATTCTCTGACCACATCCCTGGTTGGTGGCAAAGATGGGTCTTAAAACACACATTTCATGACACCTAATGCTTGTTCTTTCCACAGTCCTAAACTGCTGCTCTGTTTATCAAGTTATCCAAAGGGCATATTTCCATCAGCATAGCTTTAGTTGATCCAATTCTAAACCAAAACCCAATTTTAAAGTTGAAATAGAAAAAAACAAGGATAAAACACATGGCACTTACCTGTGTCATTCAATGGTAGTAGTCACTAGCTGGCTACTAAACACTTGAAGTGCGACTGAGTTGAAATAATGTTTTGGGCCGGGCAGTGGTGGTGCACGCCTTTAAAACCAGCACTCGGAAGGGAAGACAGAGCCAGGAGGATCTCTGTGAGTTTGAGACCAGCCTGGGCTACCGAGTGAATTCCAGGAAAGGTGCAAAGCTACACAGAGAAACCCTGTCTCAAAAAACAAAACAAAACAAAAAAGAAATAATGTTTTTGGTATATTTAATTAAATAAAAGATAATATTAAAATCAATTCTACTCAGTTTCTTTTTATTTCTTCAAATGTAACATTTAGAAAATTTATGCCAGGGCTGGAGAGACAGCTTAGCAGTTAAGAGCACTTGTTGCTCTTGCAGAGGACCCAAGTTTGATTCACATACATGGTGGTTCAATGACCATGTGTAACCCCAGTTTCAGGGGATCCAACAGGTATGCATGTGGTACACATACAAAACATTAATACACATAAACTAAAAATAAGTAAATCTAATTTTTAAAAATTGTAACAATATATGTGAGTGTTGAAGCATATAGCTGAGGCTGGGTTCAGTCCCCAGCTCTGCAAAAATTTATATCTATCTATATATGTATGTGTACATATGAATATAATTATGTATTGCTTACATTTGTAGCTGTGTTATACTTGTACTGGATTAGCACTATGCTATCATGCTCCCTTTTGGGGGAAATTTTCTTTATAAATGGATATTTAGCAAAGTAGTTTTTATAACTTTGGCCTGTGATTGAATCCTGGCTCTATCATTTAGGATTTGTGCCCTTAAACTTCTGTATCCTCATTTATTAAATGAGGGAATAGCAGCCTGCCTCTTTGATTATGAGTTAAAGTACTTAGAACAGTAACTTCTCTACAGTTAACATTTACTGAATATTAACTGTTGTTAATAATGCGGACGTATAGAATATTAAAGGCCAGGAACAACGGGAGTAAAGCAAGCAGGCAGTTTTCAGATAGATCAAAGGTTTATTGGTTGCTAAAACAAGATTGAAAACGTCTGTATAACTCATGAGTTGCTGGGATTTGGCCCCCTGTTTTCTGGTGGCTGATGATGCCGAGGAAAAATTTAGAGCCATTTCTATAAGCATACAATAAATAAACAAATTAACCACACTGTGCACATATCTTCTGTTAATGAGCTGAGGAAGAGGATGGTTAGAGGAGCCTGTACCAGATGACTTAAGAGCTCTAAGTCTCTTGGTTGGTCACTAGGGTTCCTCAAGAGAATAAGATCTTTGTGCTGGGTGGGGGGGGGGCGGAATTCCTGGACAGGAATCAAACATACTCAAGATCAAGGCTGTTCTCCCATGCTCTTGGCCTTGGCAAGAGTCCCAATTCCTCTTCTGTAAAATGGAGGTAGTTGCAACTTTCTTGCGGGTTATGCTGAGGAGGAAATTAGAAAAATAAATAAATATCAGGTACTCACACTATAGACCAGGATGGCCTCAAACTCACAGAGATCTGCCTGCCTCTGCCTCCCGAGTGCTGGGATTAAAGGCGTGCACCACCACTACCCGGCTACTTTGGAAGTTGATTCATGAGTACGGCTATGAGTTCCAGACCAGCCCAGGCTACAGTATGAACTATCTTAAAAAAGAAAGAAAGAAAAATCAGAGAGGGGGTGGGGTGGGAAAGGGAGGGAGGAAAGGAAAGAATATATGTGAAGCTCAGTGAAGAATTATGTTAACAGAGAGTATTGGACTATGAAGAAAGTATTCAGATTGGTCTCATAGGAAGTGTATGAATGTCCGATTTCATAGGTCAATTTGTGATTGGTAGATTGAGGTAGAAGAGCCTGGGGACAAGCTATCCCCTGGTTCTGTTGGAAGACCGTGACTTACAAGAACAAAGTGCTGATGCTAAGTTTGAGGGGTAGCTAGGCCTTAAACTGCATGTTTTTCCCAGTGGGAAGGAAACGGGCCCACACAGAGTAGACTAAGGAACAAACACGGAAGTGCCCACAAAGCTGCACTAGTGCAGGTTGGCTAGCAGTGAGAAAGCTGTGGTTTCCACTAAGAGACTTCATCTTGAATCTAATTTTTGCCACCAAATATGTGACCTTATGCAAATGTATTTTAACTCTGTGTGTGTGTGTGTGTGTGTGTGTGTGTGTGTGTGTGTGTATGTAGATGTCACAGGACAACCTTAGCTATTTTTCTTCAGAGGCTATCCACCTTGGTCTTTCAGATAGCTTCTCTCATTGGTCTGGTACTTGCCTAGTAGGTTAGGCTGACTGGCCTGTGAGTCTTACAGATCCACCTGTCCCTGCCTCCCCAGCCCATGCCCACCTTTTAAAATTTGGGTCCAAGGGGATATAATTCAGGTCCTCAGACTTGCAAGCTAAGCATTTTTACCAACTAAGCTATCACTCCAGCCTGAGTTTTAACCTTTCTGAGCCTCATTTTCCTCATCTAGTACAATAAAACAAAGTTTCTCTTGCTGCCATGGCATACAAAAAACAACAACAACAACAACAACAAAAAACAAAACAAAACAAAAAAAACGCTTTAGGATAATGCTATCCCTCCTTTATCAAATGCTTACAGTGGCTCGGCCATTATGTGTAAATGACAGCATTATGTCTGTATTTTAAGCTCAGGGAAGCAATGTTCAGTGACTTTAAGTAACTTACTCAAGATCATGCAGTCAGTAAGAGGTATAACCAGGATCCCACCCGGACCATCAGGCTGCAGGGCCTGCTCGTAATCATTCTGATCATGGCCTCTCTAAATACACATCAGCAGGAACTCAAGAACTGTTTGGAGAGGGAGCGATGCTTCGTGGTTAGTTTGTAAAGAGGTCTTCTGTTTGGTCATCAAGGATTAGTGCAATAGGGAGCAGGGGGCAGGTGGGGGGCAGAAAGGCTGTGATCAAATGGACAATGGTGGGAATGCCAACCATGTGCTCCAGTGTACTGGACTGGAGTTTCTATAGGAAGTAGATGTTTGAGAAGCTTGGAACATTTGCATAAAATGTTAAAGAACTGTGATGATAGGGACAATATTGGCTGTCAACTTCACAGAAACTAGAAACTCCTAGGACACCTTCGAGGGACTGATTAACTGGATTAGCTTAAAAGAAGGGGAAAGACCCCTCTTGACTACAGGTAGCACCCTTCATGGGCTAGGGTCCTGAACTGAATAGAAAAGAGAAATGAGCTGAACACTAGGCATTATTTCTCTCTGCTTCTTAATTGTGGACAGACACAATGTGACCAACTACTCAAGCTCCTACTGTCATGGCTTCCTACTATAATAGACCATATTTCCAACTGTGAGCCAAAATATACCTACCCTTCCTTAGTTGTTCTAATATACAAAAATATGCTTTTAAGTACATTTAAAATTAATTGTGTGTGTGTGTGTGTGTGTGTGTGTGTGTGTGTGTAGCCCGTGCTGTAGCTGGCAAATGAAAGTCAAGGACAACTTTTGAGAGTTGATCTTCTGCTTTGTGGATCCTGGAAACTGAAGTTATAATGTCAGAATATTCTACCCACTGAAGCATCTTGCAGACTCCTTTCTTTTTTCTTGTTGGGTATTTTGTCAAAGTAACAAGAAAAGTAGCTACAAGAACCAAACACATTCCTAGGCAAAGGAACATCAGATACAAAACCACCAGCTTGGAGCATCCCACTGGATGTGCTCATTTTGTGGCAGCACTGAGTGCATGAATCAAGCATATCCAAGGCCAGAACTTGTGGAAGGTGTAGGCAGATAGCAACCACCATCCAACATGCCTACTAGCGCTCTTCAGTTTCCAAAGAACTCACATGGCTTCTTTCTTTCCTTTTTTTTTCCTCCCCTTTTTCTTCTTTTGAGATAGGGTCTCATGTAGCTTCAGCTGACTCCTTACATAACCAAGTCTGGCCTTGAACTCTTCATCCCACATTTCAAATGTTAGGATTCCAGGCAGAATCCCACCACATCCCGCTTGTACTACTGCTTCTCTCATTTGATCTTCACAAAAGTGCTAGGCAGGATAGGTGGTCTGCTGCAAGCGGCAGGCAGCAGAGGCTGCCAAAAAGCACAGATGCCTCCAACAGCTGTGGAGCCCAACCCCAAACCAAAGCTAAGGAAAGGCCTTCTCTGTGACAGAGGAGGCAGAATGTTTGTGCCCTGGGCGAAGGCCTTTGCCCTCTGCTCTAGAAGACAGGCAGTTTTGTCATTTGGTTCATGATTCCCCAGTGACACTTCCAAATGGTTGCCTCCCAGAGAGGTTGCTGTGAGGATCTAAGTCAAGGTCACTGAAAATCCCATACCCCTTTCTGAATGTAGCCCCCATCATTGGCAACCCCTCCCATGCAGAGAGTTTGTTTCACAAAAGGAGATTTTTCAGGACTTGCCATCTTAAATTCATCCTGCTTATTTTTCTCTAGACAGCAAAGAAACCAAATCCTATCCTCTTTACACTGTAGAAGAAAGATCAGAAATGGCTGCAGTCACAGTCTGCACCAGATTTCTCTCCATAGCTACGCGGCTAATAACAACGGAAAACAAAGGCAAGAAAGGAAAAGGTAGAAATGTGGCACTTCTTCCAAGAGGCACCTGCAGCTCTGTGGAGAATACACGGGGTGGAATGGGGGAGTAGCTTTTACAGCTATGAGAGAATTCTTTGATGAGTAAAAGAGGAGTTTGATGTACAAGATGATAGACAATGAAAGAGATCATGGTGTCTCACTGTATTTTCTTTGAAAAGTTGTGCTAGGCTTCCAGACACCCTCTACAGTACTGGAAGGCTAGATACAGGGTGGGCAAGGCCACAAAGATTTTGCCAAGTTGTCCATTGATAGGCCCCCTAGCATTTACAAATGTTTTACTAATAGAATGTTATGGGCTTATCAGGGCATCAATTCCAGCAACAATGTCTACTAACATATGTTGAATGCCACAGGGTTGAATGATGACTTCTGATGAAGAAAATCAGATTGGGAAATGATCTGAACAGTAAAGGCATGGACATTTGCAATGGCTGGGCCTTGGAAAGTTGGGCTTATGGTTACCTCATGGCTGCAACAGTAGCAGCCTTTTTACCTGTCATTCCGAAACAACAGCTCTGATATGCCAATTCTTAGAGGTTCCTATGATCAGCCTCAAAACATACAGACACAGTAAATGCTCAGCAAGTGTTCGCAGTTTTCTCACATACCTAGCTCCTATTTTGTAGTAAGCCCTATGCCAGACATAGAAGAAATAGAAGTAAATGAGACAGTCTCTGGCTTAAGTGAGTTAGTCAATTCTTTTTTATTTTTTGAGACATGGATCTCACCGTGTAGCCCTGGCTAGAACTTGCTATGCAGAACAAACCAGCATTGAACTCAAAGAGGTCCTCCTGCCTCTGCCTCTGAGTTCTGGGAGAAGCACATATGCTATGAAGAAGCATTCTCAACAAGGGGCAGCACAAAGCAATGGAATCTGAGCAGCTGTAGCTTTATAGTTCTTAACCTTACAAAGAACATAACTTTAGTGGCTGGAAAGATGGTTCAGCAGTTGAGAGCCCTGGCTACTCTTCCAGAGGACCCAGGTTGATTCTCAGAACCTGCATGATAGTTCACTTCCAGAGGACCCAGATTCAATTTCCAGTGACTCAAAGCCATCCATAGCTCTAGTTCCAGAGCATCCAATGCCCTTATCTGGCCTCTATGGGCACCAGGCATGCACAGACAAACATGTAGGCAAAACACCTACACACATAAAAATAAGTAAGTCTTTTTTTAAAAGAACATAATTTTAAAATAATTGATTTTTAAAGTATTATTATTTATTCATTTAGTTTAATTGACACAGTGTTTATACATATTTATGAGGTACAGTATGATAATTTGATACATGCATGTAATTTGTAACAATCAAATCAAAGCAATTAGCATTTCCAGTGTAAAGAGACTACATATTTAATAAGACCAAGCCCTGGTAATCTATGCATGAGTGGAGGGTTGTAAATTCATCAATTTAAAAAATAAAATAAAATCCACTGTGTGCTGACTGTGTATATAGAACATAGCCCAACAGTCCTGCTCTTAGAGACATACAGAGACAGATAATTATAGTGTAGCAAGATGAGGGATGGCCAGAGGCCATAGAGGAGTGGCTAATTCTGCTGGGGGAAACACATATACACACACTCATGTGTTGAGTCTAGGTGTTAAAACCTGAGTTAGAGAATACACACCAGCACATGTAGGAGGAAAGACCAATACACTGAAATACTCTAAGATGAGATCAGACATTTGGGTGAGTTTGTTGAGTGACTTTGGATATATCACCTACATCTCTGGACCTCAATTTCCCAATTGGGTGCTCTGAGGGTCTGGCAATGGTCATCCTAACTATATAGGCTGGAGCATCATGAAGGTTAGAGTTGTGATTTTTATCTCCCAGGACCAAGCCTGGCCTTGTCCCAGCCCCAAGGCTTCCTTGTCTCCTGATTGTCTAGACTCTGGTGATGTTACCTCTTAATCCTGGTACCAGAGAAATTCTGTATGTATGAGACACCAGCCTGTGGAGTCCAGTGAAAGTGCATCCGCCCTCCTGGGGTGCTACTTGCCTTCATCATCCTTATCCAAAAGTTATACTGGCCTACCACAGCACTAACCACTTCACATGCTATCTTCACCCTCTTCTCACCAGCAGATCTCTGGCATATTGCCTGTCTCTGAGGACATTCTTGGAAAAACTTTGGCCCAGTCAAACAGGATCAGTGATGGCAAGTCAGTCGCAAGACCTGCTGCTCAGAGTCCCTAGAAGACAGGACTGCCTCATTTGTGCTTCCTCTAAAGACCTTCTAGGGTGTGAAGCAGGTTATTCCAACTCAGCTAGCCTGCCTGCCTTTCCTTGTATGTGGGTGTAGCAGTGGCCTCCCCACAATCAGCACCTCTGTGATAGGGAATACAGAAGAGCAACTATTAGACTAAATTAAACAATTCTAGTGTTGAAATTTTAAAAACCATTTAAGGCTGCTAATGCACTATAGAGAGTTTTCATGTACTACCTTTCAAAGACAAAAGACAAATGGAGATACCAGAAAAGCCCTCACTGAAATCCCATTTACAAGTCATTTAATGTACCTTTTAAATTAATTTGTGTGCCCAGGAAATGTCACACCTGAGACTGATATGCCCTGCACCACCTATCTAGGCAAGAGCCAGATCAGGTTCCCTACATATCCTTCCTCTGTTCCTCTGCCCTGAGACCCTCTTCCTGACAGAGCTCATCTTTGCCAGCTGAGATCAGATCTACTCAGGTTACTTTTCTCACTCCAGGGCCAGAATAGCCTGAAGGAGGGGTTCTCACACACAACTGATAATGAACACTTTGTGCCTTGCCAGTGCCCACCATTGCCAGATGCATACAACCTCTGGAGAGGCTTTGGTGTCCCTCATCTCTCAAGAAGCAATGAGGGCACCTTCTGGAAGTGGCCTGTTCTCTCCTGCTCCAGACACACAGGACTCCCATCCTGGTCTTGGCACAAACAAAAATCAACATCAAACCTTTAGAACCTTTCTGTCGGGATGAGAAGGGCAGGCTGAGAGAAGCTGAGCTAGTTAGAAACTGAACACAGAGACAAATGAAAACACTCATTGGCGGCGGCGACAGAAGGCAGATCAGTGGGGTGAGAGACAAGATGTCTCCCTTCCACATCACTGCAGCAAAGAAAAGAGAAATCACCAGCTATGGCTCAAAAGTCACAGAAGAAAGCAAATGCAGGAATCACAAAACACACTGGCGGGAAGCCACCCAGAATGGTTACAACAATCAGTATAAGCATTTAACACTCCCCTGGTGGAAGACAAAGGTCCCTAGATTAAATGAATGCGAGAGGCTTACCTGAAATAAAAGGGCTGCGGGGTAGGCACAGCCATAGCAGGTAAATGCAAACAAAAGAAAAGCGTGAGTGGCTGGATCAGACAAAGCACAATTTAAGGCAATAAGCAGCATCAAGCAACATAAAAGGGTAATTTCATATTCATGGAGGCAATTGTGAAGGCATTGCTGTTCTGAACATTTGTACACTCAGTACCTTAACATCAAGATACGTGAGGCAAAAATCTGTCACAAGAAATACAAGAAGCTGGCCAGATGACAGTTGTGGGTATAAATTTACATACTGCTCTGAGAGCCTAACATCAAGTGGCCAAAACATACATGAAAATAGAAAGGAGTGGTATAATTAAAAGTGAATTAAAAGGTGGTACTGAGTCTGATGTGGTTGGAATGATGTTTGCCATGTTTCAGGAGACTGCCATAAATTGATACTTATGATCTGAATGTTAAATTTAGTGCACATTTTACATACGGTGTAATTATAATTGCATTTAAAAACCCTAAACCACCAAAGAGCCACTGAAAGAAACTATACCAAAATTAACATTTGGTGTGTTTGGAAGATTAGAATTGAAATACTTTTTTTTTCTTTCCACTTTTTCTTCTAGTGTTCTTTAATGATCATATAATAATCTATGACCTTAAATTAGAAGAGGCTTACTCTCATAACACAAGGTTATAATTTTCAAGATGTGAGAAAATATATTCATGGAAGATTGGGTAAAAATGTAACAAACAAGGGCATTAGATAGAAGTCTGGGCAGGCTAATATACCTAACCCTCTGGGCAGGCCCTCGGGTCACTCTCTGTTTGGAATGCCCTTTGCTTTGCCCTAAATGCTTCATTCCCCCAACTTTGTCCTCATGCCTCAGTGTATGTTTTCTACCCCTGCATCCTGCACAGTAGTAGCTCACATGATTTTTCTGAGATAAGACATATGTAGGTTCCCTCACTTGACCCCTCTGCCTGTGCTCCAGATGACCTCACTCATTCATATACAGGGATGTAGCTCCTCTCTATATACTAAGGACTCCCGAATTCATCTCTAGCTCCAAACTCATTACAGAGCTTCAAGGGTGTATTATACATTAGCCTGTAGATTAGAAACGCCCATAGTTGGGCAGGGATGGTGGACATGCCTGCAGATAGGTCTCTTTGAGAAACTAATCGTGGAAAAAGGGATTGAACATGAGACAGGGATGCCCCGTGGGTGGGCGATGAGAATATTTAGGCATTCCCAGTCAGGTGGAAAAGAAGGTTCCCACAAATGAATCAGAATAAATCATCGCCCACTCTATGCCATCCCAAAATGAAACCTATGGCTCTATTTAACTTGCATGATTATATGAACTAGGTTATTGAAGTAACCACGAAAAGCAGCAAGGTTGGATTTTAAAAGCTGCCCCAGTACTGGAGAGACTCTGAGTTTCCTTCTGCCGACCATACACATCCAGCTGCCAGTTCAAAAGACAGACTGTGTCTCGCTGTTGAGATTCACTGATCAGTGGTTTCTGGTCTGGCCTCCTGACTTTTCAAGGCAGACACAAAGTCAGTAAATACTCTAAGGTTTTTAATCTACCAATAAAATGAGTGAGGATTATGTGGCATGTTAATTCAAAAGCTTTTATAACTACAAGGTACAGTCTCTTTGGAAAGAGCAAAAATAAACTTTACTAATTCTAAACATATATTCTTATCAATTTCAGCTCAAAGTAAACACTCTCATTGAAATGTAAATTACTTTGAGAGCTTTCTAAAATTATTATATATAATTTCTCTTCCCTAGACTGGATTGTTATCCAGTTAAGCATTTTATTTTGGAAGGCACAATGTTCATGAGACCACTCTTTGGGAAAATGGTTTCATGAAATCCTATACAGCTATCTGGTTTCAGAAAAGAGATGTTGCTAAGAAACCTCTAGCACGTCGCTTGGCTTTTCTAATTCACAGCCTCCTCCTTAAACATGGAGAAAATAGTACCTACCATAAAAGACTCAACACAAAAGTCATATTTCTCAGTAAAGACCCTGCTACAGCGGCTGTCTTGCTGCAGGAGCTCAGTAAACAGTGGGTATTCTTACATCAAACGGTAGTTTCCAGTCTCCCCACTGCAGCCTCTGTATGTGATAATTGAGAATTCATGTAGGGAAAGCCCAGGTTTTCCCCATCAGGACAGCTCCAAGTCCCTTCCACTCTCAGGAAGCATCCAAAGGCACTAATTTTGACTATAATTGATGTAACTGTAGGAAAAATCCCAAGAATCTGCTTATTCATTTTGATTAAATTACTTCCAAACTTTATTGCTTTATCATCAGTAACAAATAAATGTCTAATGTCTAAAAGACAAGTCCCAATTACTCAAGAGTCTATTTTCATTAAAATAGGTCTTGGATAACTTAGATCAGCAGTCCTATCAGCCCCCCTCACTAGGTGACACCTGGGGGCCTGCCTCCTTCCTACAGTCAGACTCTCAGGCAACTGGGTACTACAGACCACATTTTCTTACTTACTCCCTCAGACCCATCTTCTCACTGGTACAATGCTTTGCTTTTGGCTGACAGTTAGTAAATGTTTTATGAATAAATGCTCCCTCCCTGTACCGGGACTGGCAAATGTGCATTATGAGCCAAATCGGGTCAGATGACCTGGCTTCCAGCAATAATGTGCACAGAAGGCAAATGATTAAATAATGCATGTCTATCCACTCGACACGACATTCTGCAGCCACTGGAAATGATGCTCTCGAAGACTCAAAGGCCACATGGAGACACATCTAACATTAATTGAGTAAATAGACCATAAAGAGTGTCCTGGTATAGCCATTACGCACATGGACCCAGATTGAAGGGGAAGGCCAAACAGAGCATGCACCGTGAGAAGGATGAGGATTCTATATGAGATGTTTCCAAATTCTCTTCTGTATTGTTTTTACAGTAACAGTAGAATGGGCTGGGGGGCAAAAATGAGCATTAGCCTAGGGCTTCCTCATAGGCATGTGCCCAAATTCAATGTACAAAACTCAGAATGAAGGCGGAGGTGCCAGACGGAGGAAGGATAGGTGAGCCACCGTCCATTCAGGAATGAAAAGTAGACTTGACCCAAAATAGCTGCCACGCTCAGTTTCGGTGTCTGAGTTAACCCTCCTCTTAGTTTATTGATGCCTATGAAATTGATTCTCACCGCAGAATCACAACTCGTAGCCCCAGCATTCCAGTCAATAAAAAGCATGACTAGGGAGGCAGGGGAAAGCGTCTGCACCAAATACGTACGAAGGGAACCACAGTGGCCTTTTCTCTGTTTACGGTTTATCTCCGAAAAGTGTTCCTATACATTACTAGAGATGAAAAGAAATTACGATTAGCATGGCAGGAAGGGGTAAGAGATGGGGGGATGTCTTCATGCCTCCACTGGTGCTATCACTGAATACCAGAGAGCAAGTAATTTATCAAGAATAAAGGTTTATTTGGCTTACGGTGCTAAAGGTTGGGAAGTTCAGGATCAGTTGGCCACATCTGATGAGGTCCTTGTTTGGAGGCACTTTCTTTTTCTTTTTCTTTTTTTTCTTTCATTTTTCTTTATTAAGAAATTTTCTACTCACTCCACATACTATCCACAGATCCCCCTCCTCCCTCCTCCCTCCTCTCACCCCCCAGCCCTCTTTCCCAAGCCACCCCATATCCCCACATCCCCCAAATCGAGGTCTCCCATGGGGAGTCAGCAGAGCCCAGTACACTGAGCCTAGGCAGGTCCAAGCCCCTTCCCACTGCACCAAGGCTGTTCAAGGTGTCACACCACAGGCACCGGGTTCCAGATACCTGCCCATGCAACAGGGACAGATCCCGATCCCCCTGCCTGGGTGCCCCCCACCAAACAGTTTGAGCCAAACAACCATCTTCCATATCCAGAGGGCCTAGTCCAGTCCCATGGGGGCTCCATAGCCACCAGTCCACAGTTCATGGGCTTCCACTAGGACCCTAGGAGGGACACATGGATGACCCTGTGAAGGAGAAGTGGATGAGATCTACATGAGTGGACTGGGTGGGGGTGTGGCAGAGGGCAAGGAGTGGGGGATGAGAACATAGGGAAATGGAGCAGGGACAGAGTGGGAGGGCAGGGAGGAAGATACCATGATAGATGAGGACATTGGGGGAATAGGAAGAGGCAGGGTACTGGGGAGGGTCTCAGGAATCCACAAAGTTGACCCCACCTTGGTCTGCTGGCAGTGGTCCAGAGGGTGCCTGGACCGGTCTACTCTGGTGACCAGCCTAGCAAATAAACCTAGCTGTCATCATAGAGCCTTTGTCCAGTGACTGATGGAGGCAGATACAGAGATCCACGGCCAGGCACCAGGCTGAGCTCCGGGAATCCAGTTGATGAGAGAGAGGAGAGATACTGCAGGCGAGGGACATTGAGATCATGATGGGAGGACGTGCAGAGATGGAGGCACTTTCTGAAGAGTCCCGGGGCAGCATAAGGCAGCATGGCAAGACAGACAATTCTAGTTTAGGCCTTTTCTCTTCTTTTTTTTTTAAATTATTATTATTTTTTAAATTGTTTTACATACCAACCACAGTTTCCCCTTCCTCCTCTCCACCTGTTCCCTTTTCCTACATTCCTTCTACACTCCACCCCTCAACCCACCTCAGCCGGCATCCAAGGGAGTCAACAATGCATGGCATATCAAGTTGAGGCAGAACTAAGCTCCTCCCTACATCAAGACTGAGCGAGGTATCACACCATGGGGAATAGGTTCCAAAAAGCCAGCTCATGCATCAGGACAGATCTGGTCCCACTGCTAGGGGCTCCACACAGAGACCAAGGTACACAACTGTCACCCACATACAGAGAGCCTGGGTCAGTCCAATGCAGGCTCCCTAGCTGCTGGTTTAGAGTCCATGAGCTCCCATGAGCTCAGGTCAACTGTCTCTGTGGGTTTCTTTGTCATGATCTCGACCCCCCTGGCTCCTACAATCCTTCCTCCCTCTTTTCAACAGGACTCCTGGAGCTCAGCCCAAAGCTTGGCTGTGGATTTCTGCATCTGCTTCCATCACTTACTCTTCTTTTTTTTTTTTTTTTTTGTTTTTTTTTTTGTTTTTTTTTTTTTGTTTTTTTTGTTTTTTTCGAGACAGGGTTTCTCTTTGTAGCTTTGCGCCTTTCCTGGAGCTCACTTGGTAGCCCAGGCTGGCCTCGAACTCACAGAGATCCGCCTGGCTCTGCCTCCCGAGTGCTGGGATTAAAGGCGTGCGCCACCACCGCCCGGCTCACTTACTCTTCTTATAAAAGCCACAGTCCCATTGGATTAGGGCCCCACCCTTATGGCCTCATTTAATCTTAATTACCTCCCAAAGGCCCATCTCATTTAAATCAAGTTTCCACCTTTCACAATGGAGGCTACATTTCAAATGTGTGTTAGTGGAAATGTTCAGACCACAGGGGAGACTAGATATTGGTAGTGGGGAGTAGGAAAGGGGACAGCTTCTGCTGTGTCAGATCAAAGCTGACCTTGGGTATGTTGCCTCCTCTACACTTGTTGCTAGATTTCCAGCTTCATGTTAAGTTCTTTTCCTCACTAGAGATCTAAATTTACTCCTCTCTCCTAAGACACACCCACTTGTTGGTTCCAAGAGCAATTTGCTCCCTTGGAAAAGAACAGAGGTCTTATACAGACACTCATTGCTAGCAAGGATTACTATGACAGACCAGCATCAACCCTGTACCATTTCTTCCTAGCTAGGCTACATCTGATCGTGCTATTCCCCCAGGCCCAGATGACAGGGCCATGGTGCCAATTGTTGATCCCCAAACTCTTACTGAAACAGAAACTACTGTGTTCCTGGATGTGCAGGAGTCTTGAGGCCTAGTGCCTTCGGGCCTCCCCAGACCTTCTCTGGAAATGCAGCCCAGCACATTGCTAAAGGAAAGAGTGCTAAGCAGATCTGAAGGCCTGTCTAGTTACTTGTTGGGAAGTACTGATTATTCAGAGCTTCAAAGTATCTAACACGATAGGACTGGATCCCACTGAGCCCAGCAAGAAAGCTGACAGGTTTTGGCTTTCATATCTTGGAGCCCAATCATCAGCAATCAAGCTCCAGGGTTTCTACATCCACCTCTGCATATCTGGTAGGCCAGAACCAACTCTAGATCCATAGTTGCAGTTATTTAAACCCTCACAAGTCTACCCTACCTTTTACACACAGAGCATAGCCATAAGATCATTATCCCCACATGATTGCCAAGTTGGGTTATATCACTGAGACTCCCCCTACCTAGTCAGACTGGCCTGCTTTGCCCATTTCAACATTGTCCACTCATATATTTTTTTTCCAATGGTAAAGATTGAACCCAGGGTCTTGTATGCTAAGTAAGTACTCCACCACGAAGCCACAAGGACCCTCTGCCCTCTGCTGGGAACCTTTGATGTTACTGTAGTGTTCAGACTCTAGAAACTGACGGACCGTAGCCTTTTCTGGACTCTTATGTGGCATAGTTATCTGTGTCCAGGTTGTCTCTCTCTCCTAGTCCAGACCCTGGCACAGGTGGAAGGTTCTACAACATGGAGACCTCAGGCTTGCCTTTTATAGAAACAATCAAGCTCTTGCTTTTCCTCCCATAGTCAGGCAAGAAAAAGCAGGGGTTGAGATGTCACTTCCCAGCATGACTTCCTGGAAAGTCCTTTGCTCTCTGTGACCATGTTTGCTGTTTTCCTCCTGACCTTTAAAGCTCAGACTCAGGATCATCTGGGGACAAAGGATAATCCCTGCTCCCCTTTGAAAGTCCAAGCAACAAGTCCTTTCTGGAGCCAGCCAGCCAGCCCCTTCTGTTACTGCACCTGCTCCCTGCAGATGTTCAGGGAAGGGAGAGGGAAATGTGTTCAGTTTGCAAACCCGAGGGCCAGTGGCTGCTTGAAGTGGCCTGCATTGCTGTTCTACTACTGGAAGTGTTGCTTCTAACATACCCATCAAGCACTAGTCCAAGTCTTTCCGATCAGACACAGTTTATTGCCTGCTGCCTCCTAATGCTTTTTTTCCATGGCCAAATCTTCCCGGGCAATGCTCACAGAAGCAAAAGGGCCTTCAAGCTGGAAAATCTTGGGCCATTAGCTGATGTAAGTGGAGTCTAGTGAGTTTGTCTCCACGGTGATGTTTATTTTCTTGCTCTTGGGATGAGACTTAGGCTACTCAGATGCACCAAGCCAAACAAGGAAATGGGATGTGGTGAAAGTGGACACCAGTACAGGAAGCCCAGGGAACCTGGCAGGAGGACTGGAAGTGAGTCCCTCTGGGGCCTTGTGTCCCCTCTTTGAAGGCCTATCTTTCCATTGTATTTCTGAGCCTTGAGTCTCAGGAGCACAGGGATCCTCAAGTGAACCCATCTTATACCTGCCCCCACTTTCTAAGCCCTTCTTCCCCCTTCTGTCCTGCCCACACCTCTCTCTTTCCTTTCTCTGATTTAATGTCTCAGCTCCCACATTTGAAGGTGACTGCTCACAGTGCATCAACACCCCCCACCCCAATCATTTTCAATTCCCCATCCAATCTTGGTTTTGAAATTTGGTTGCTGAGTGAACCCAGGATACCTCAGCCTCCCCACCTGTAAAGTGGGAGTAATTGTATCAACATGTGGATTGATGAGAGGACATATTAAAAACACTTAAAGTATTTGACAGAGATAAGCAACCTATAAACATAGTTATTATTGTTGTTTCTGTTGTTAATAAACACTAGCAGCCTGAGGTTGACAGTGAGCCTATATGAAACATTTAAATGAGTGCACATTGTCAGGGCGGAAATTTAGTACACTGATGGGAACAGCAGTGAGGAAAGTAGCTGTGTCCCTTGGCCTCTTGGGGATGTTTCTATTCTGAGCAGTTCTTTCTCTCGCCATATTGATTTTAAATCAATTGTTACGAGCTTTTCATTGTTTCACAGCTTTTTAAAGCATGTCTCTCTCAAATATTCAGTAGTTACTACTGGCAGCTTTCATCAATGAGTTACTTGTATAGAAGCCAAGTTGCAGGGGTGAGCTACTAGACCAAGCAGGGATCAACTTCAAGCTGCCCTAGGGACACCCGTAGAAGCTTCTAGGCATAGTCAGGAACTGGTTGTCAGCATGACCTGGGTCAGCCAGTACACCACTTTTCCTTTGTGTCCAGTCTTTATAATGACATAGCACATGGGGTTGTCAAAGATCAAACGGGGTTATCAAATTAATATTCACTTTCCTGGTGATGTACTCATGTCAGACATTCATGCAGCCTGGTTAGATGCTGGGCAAATGTCCTGATACATGTAAAGGTTCTATTTTGAAATGAGATTTGTCTTTGCAAACATGAAACAGGATTAACATTGCAATAGTTAAGATGATCTATTGAGACTTTATTGTATTTTTACTTTTCTTCTGTCTTAAATCTGAAGTTTATCTTTCTTGAGGAAAATATGGCCCACAATCAACACCAGAGATCCCTGATCCTTCTAGTTAAACCCACTCACTCAGCACCCCCTGAGCACCTTTACATTGACAAGCTCTGTGGTAGAAGCTGGAAGTCTGTGTGTTTGGCTGACTTCCCTACAGCAGAGCACAAAGGTGAGAGTTCAGAAACCCAGGTCCTATCTCTTCAGAATAGTGTTCCTCCACTTCCCTTACAGTGGAAATACTTGTTCTCCAGGTTTCCACAACCCAGTTCCAACCTGCTCTGGCTTGGCCATTTATCTACTCGCCCCTTACCCTGCAGATTCACTCATCCATCTCCTTGCAATACTAACAACTTTATTAGTTGAAATCTGAAAAACTTAAGGTTAACTTTGAGACTTGCCATGGCCTGACATTGTCCCATGAGTTCCTTCAGCCACTTCAGTCAATTTCAGGCTCCAGAGCTGCCAGATTCCCCCGTGAATAGCTTCATTTGTGCTGCTCTTCTTTCATGCTCAGTGTACCTGGGCCATACAAAAGTGTCAAGCTTAGAAAACACCTGCAGTGGATAAACAGAGCTGGCCCAAGATCCCTCGACTAAACCAGAAACAGAGGTCTAAGGTATAAGACTAAGACCCCAAGGGAGAAAAGCCAAACCCTGTCTGTTTGTAGAAGTCTTGGGAAAGTCTTCAGCCTTGTGGGTCAGGTCACAGGATAGGGGTGAATAGATGAACTCTGAGATCTCTTTTGTGCCAAAGATTGGGCCTTGAGAGAAGGAGAAAAAACCTGAGTCAAAATCTTGGCCCTCATACTAACTTGAATCAATCACTTCACTTCAATAAGCCTGTTTCCTCAACTATAAGTTGGGGAGATCTCAGTATCTGCTTGTGGGTTGTTGTGAAAAATCAATGAGATAATAACTTTGAATACCAGGGCAAAGCCCCGTTAATGAAGCTAACTAAAATCCTACAAAGCTAACTAAAATCCTACTAAAATCCCATGACAAGGGACAATGGTGAAGAAGTTTGTCCTCTTCAAGGAGACTTTTTAAGCTCAAAGAGATCACTAAGGACCTTCACTTTAAATTTCTCTTCAATGGGAGAACCATTGCTAAACAGCCAGACTCTGGTAACCACTGGGAAGTCAGAAACTTGCCCAGAGCTCCCTGGAGGTCAAAATAAATAGGAAGCATATATATGTATAGGAGGCAGATTTCAGCCCTCTCAGATCTGTAGCCAAGGAGGAAAATTTCCCTACATTTCTTCTCAAACCCTCAGCAGCAGCAGCAGACTGCAAAGAACTCCTGAGTAGGAGGTGAGCTTCCTCTCTGCCAGTTCTTCCCCTGGGCAGGGCCCTCAAACAGCTGGACCATGTTTTTCTTTCAACAACAAATGCATTTTCCTTCTCTGAGTCCTGTCTTCTTTTCCTCCTGAACACTTTTCCAGCTCCTGACTTTCAGGAGGTCTATCCCTCAACCTGGCTCTTAGCACCTGGCCCAACATATGTGGCTTCCATGGTTCTGGGGAAAGGGAGGGATCAATTCTGGTTCTGTAGAAATCAAAATAAACCTCCTCTCTAGCACTAAATAAATTCCTCCTTCTGCTGAGAATTTCTGCTGGGGTTTAATGATGCTGAGAAATTTTTTTTTTTTTCGAGACAGGGTTTCTCTGCGTAGCTTTGCACCTTTCCTGGAGCTCACTTGGTAGCCCAGGCTGGCCTCGAACTCACAGAGATCCACCTGGCTCTGCCTCCCGAGTGCTGGGATTAAAGGTGTGCACCACCACCGCCCGGCTTCTGAGAAAATTTTTTATCTTACCGTTTCAGAGGCTAGAAACCTGGTCTTTATTCATTTAATTTTTTTTCACATGTTCTCATGTATTGAGACCCAAGCTGGTCTCAAACTGGATTCTCAACAAGAATGGCCTTGAATTTCTAATCCTCCTGCCTCCATCTGATGAGTGGTGGGATTATAATTGTGAATCACTACCCAGGTTTTTTGGTTTGGTTTTGATGTCTGTTTTAAGACAAGGTCTCATTGTGTAATATAACTCTAGCTGTCCTGGAACTTGCTATGTGGACCAGGATGGTCTTGAACTCACAGAAATCACCTGGCTCTGCCTTCCAAAGCAGATTGGATCTACCTCATGGTCGGGAAGTAAAAATCTCTGTTGGATTACCTCCAGATAGTCACCCAGTCCTATAGCTCTCCTTTCTAAATTAGAATCCTTTCTCTCTGCTTCATTGCCATGGCTCTGTTGGAAGCCTATCTCTACTTCCTAGTCTCATTGTCAGGCCTCACTGCCTCTGTCTTCCCATTATTCATCCTACATACCTATTTGCTTGTATCATGCTGAAGCACATCTGTGACCATATCCTCTTTCCCTTTTCGGACTCCCTACATCCTCAGGTAGAGGCTTAAGTTCTTTATCCTGAGTTAAGAATTCTCTGCTCACCTTCCAATTAAACCTCAGGCAGTCAGAGCCACATTAAGTAAGTAGAAGATGACAGAGGGCAGATCTGAGGATGAGGGAAGAATGGTGTGGGGGGTGGAGGGGAGATGGATAGGATGTAGATGGTGTTTCAGGGATGGGTTGACACCAGTAACTCATGTATACAAATGCATTTGGCCTTCACATTTGGTGGGCACAGGCCTAGAGCTATATCAGCCCCCAAAGTGCAATTGGGCCAGCATGTGGGCAACAGATAGGACCATTGGTATGATTGTAACTCAGATAGAAAATGGCTTCTGAGAACTGGTTGCTATACAAGTGAAAGGACAAGAAGGAAGTCCACTCTGCAAATGATCATGAGCAGGAATGGGGAATGCCCCCTGGATCTGACTGGGCAGAAGGCCATGGTTTGCTGAGGGAGTGATTTGTTCTCTTTTTGCACCAGCTGAAGACATATAGAGTGAGCCTAGGGCTACCACCTAGCTGAGTCACCACCACAAGGCTTAATTAATGCTTGCAAAGCACTCTGGGGCCTTGACTGAGAGGCTTCACGTGAACACAAAAGATCCTTATTAATCACTGTGGCAGCACCAAGTGGGGTGGCCTAGGGGGCAGCTGCCTCATGCACAGAACAATGGATGGTTAAATTGTGATTTTGAAGAGCAGTTCTGATCAGCTGGCTGGAAAGCAGCTTAGCTCAGAGGAGGCAGGCCCTTCTGGGAGGCACTTAACTCACCTGGTCCTTATCAGCCATGCATTAAGTAGAGGGATAAAACCTCTGTCCCTGCTGTGCATGGCTAATGGAAGGACCGTCAGGCAGTGGTGAAGCATCTCTTCCAAGCCTTTCCAGGTGGGCCAAGTGGAGAAACTTACAGGCTCAGCATCAGGCCAGGTATCTTTAGGCACATCCCTCAATCTCTTTGAACTCCAGTTCTTCATCTGGAAAGAAAAATAACAATAAGCATACCTGTTTCTGTACAGGATTATGAGATTAAAATGATCTTCAGATGAAATGGCCTTGGTCCCTGTGTTAGTTATCCTTGCATTGCTGAGACCAAAATATCCAGCATAACTGAAGGGAAGAATTATTTATTTAGGCTCATGGCTATAGGGGGCTCCCTAAATTGTATGGCTCCACATACTTAGGCAGAACTTCTCAGTGGCAGGAATAAGGCAGAGGGGGTTCTTCACTTCATGGTCCAAGGGAACACAGAACTGTGAGAACCAGGTAGACAAGCCTCCTAGGACCTATATCCTCCAACTAAAACCCACCTCCCAAAGACAGAGCCTCCCAAGACAGTGGCACCAGTTGAGGACCAGGTATTCAACACATAAGCCCATGGAGGATAGTTCATATTCAAATAATAACTGTGCATACAGTAATGGTAAGAGTAAGACAAATAATAAAGTGGTAATGATATCAATAATAAGAATAATTACAGTAATAATAACATCAGTAACCAGAATAACAATAATAATAGCAATAGCAGGTATACATATTGACCTGTGTCAGTCACTCTTCTAAATATATTCAAGTAGTTAGCTACTTTGAGATTTATTTTGCTTTTAATTATGTGTATGCTTGTGTGATTGTATTATGTACCTGTGAGTGAAATTACCTGCAGAAGCCAGAAGAGGGAGTCAGAGCCCCTGGAATTGGAGTTACAGGTGATTGTAAGCCACCAGACATGGGTGCTGGGAAACAAACTTAAATCCTCTGCAAGAGCTATAGGTGCTTTATGGACTCCAGTCTCCTCTTTCCCACACTTTTTGCTGCCTTTATTAGTATTGTCACCCATTTTAGCAATCAAACTTCATTACAATTATCATGGCCCTCATTACATTACATGGCTCTAGGGCCTCTGTGCTTGGGTCAGGAACAGGGAATAGCCTCTGGACATCTTTGATAGGAAGAAGAGGAAGTTATTGCTATAAAAATCATCAAAATTCTGGAGGTGCGAGGAAATTGCAGGTAGCTGGCTTTCTAGAGAAAAGCTGTCAATAGATGCTGAAAGATATTGAAATACGGCCCCATTCTATCCCTTCCCTCTACATATGCTTAAGGGACAGTATCCCCACATCTGGGAGACAAGAAGTTACCTGTTACCCTGGTTACTCAGGCATTTCCCAATTTCCTGCACTGATTGACTTCTCCCAAAGGAAGAACTGAGGCCCAACCCCAAATCCTCAGTCTGATTATTGTGCTCTATCTGTATCTTAGAACTTCAACCAGTATCTGGATCAGGACCCTAACTCAAGAGCTATCAACCTTTTGAATCACTTCTTATCTCATTGGTAGCCATAAAATATCTTATTAGCTCCTCCAATACTCATCTGCCCCATCCTAAACCAGCCCCAGAGGAGTTAAGGAGGCTAGACATAACTAAATGGCCCAGCCAGATAATTGCTGTATCCCCTAGCCACATCCCCGTTCTTTGCTCCTCTCACCTATATTGAGGCCCCAGACCAGACTGAGCTCAGATTTGTCCACATGCTACCCACTCCCCATCCTGTCCTGATACCTCTCCTTCATCCTGTCCTTGACCTCATCCTCAGCATTTTGCACCCCCACCATCCATCTCTCTACACAAGAAAGGTGCAACAGCAAACCCATTCTAGACCCAACATAGGGCTTGTTCCCTGGTCTGGACCCACCCCTCAAAAGACAAGAAAGAATCTGGATATGGTGGTACACATCTGCAATCCCAGCACTCAGGAGGCTGACAGAAAAGGATGGAAAGTTCAGGGCCAGCTTACACTATATAGTGAATCCCCGTCTCAAACAAACAAAAGGGAATCCAGTTCTAAACCCATCCTTGTATAAATAAAAGACTATATAGTTCAGGTTTATCTGGGACACAAGGGGACAGAGCCACAGATAGATTGACTTTCAAAATAAACAAAAGAAAACCCTTCGTGAACCACCTGCCATTTGAAATGGCCTTCTCAAATCACTACTATGATTCTGAACTGGCTCATAAGGTAATATGTAGTAGGCACATGGGCTGCTATTGTAGACTATAAAATGCATAAAATTCTCTGTTGCCTATAGGGTAATGTGATATCATGTTGTTCTGTGCCTTCTCTGCTTGCCTTATGGGGATCGTATCTCTATCAAGAGAGTCTTTCACCCTAGGAAAGATCTCAGCTTTAAAAAATTTAGTGCAATGCTTTTTATATCAGTGGGTTATATTTAAAGCATCCAAAGGCCTAGATTTGCATCAACTGTATTTGACTTAGTCAAATTATTCATCATCCATCTCTTATGTACAACCCTCTTCTCATTCTATGAAGTCTCTGTTTACATAGAGTTTAAGTTTCCCTCCAACCAAGCTGATAATCAGTTTCTTAGACCTCACCCTACCAAGTATTTGGGACAAGTGCTATCATGCCTGCCTCTCCTGTTGGTATTTTGAATGTGTCCAAGCTCAGATCTTGTCCAAGCATCGCCACTGGCCTTTCTGCTGCAGTGCCTGGACATCTTTCCCTTAAGAGAAAGTGAAACCAAACAGGCCAGAATGCATCTTAGCAGTCAGCAAGCACAGGACAGGACAGGAAAGAAGGAGGGAGATCCTCCTACATAGTAGGGCAGTTTCTTGAGAACATGATTTATAAACAATTATGAATACCAACCATTTATTAATTACTTGATAGGTTTAAAGCAGTACATGTTATATTTCTCTTCAAAACAACCCCATTGTAGCATGCACACACACACACACACACACACACACACACACACACGGCTGAGTCAACAGATTTAGAGTAGCTGTGTCTTGGCAAATGTCCCTAACTCATACCAAGCAAACATGTCTGTCTGACACTACACCCCCACAGCTATATGTGTTTATTCATCTATACCCTACCTTATACCAAATAGCATTTGGGGTAAAGAGGGAGCTGTGTGACATCAAGATGCAAAAAGACACAATGAGGAAGACAGGCTAAGGAAACTCAGAAGATGTTAAGATCATTGTTCTACAAGCTCCAGGCCTCTGACTGGGCTCCAAGCTTTTTATAGCCATGTGGGGAGGAGGAGGACTCATGGATTTCTTCCCATTGTTGGTGTTTGTCACATAAACATAAATCAAAATAGACCAAAGACCTTTAAAAGTGTAAATTTTTCCTAATTTCAGGTCCCCCAAACAAATGCCCCCCAAATAGCATATTAGAGAAGCTTGAATGTAAAGAAAGATTGTAGCAGAATAATTAAAGGGGCTTTGTTCTACTATCTCCCCATTCAGCAGCCCCAACACAGCTTGGCCAAGCAGCTCTGGAGGATGTGGAGGACTGCAGTCAGTCTAGCCTTTCAGCCGAGCCACGCAACTGTCCTAGCCTGGATTTCTTGAGCCTGTGTAGATTTGTAGTGAATTTGAGGAAATGAAGGTAGAATTGGGCAGAGGCAATAGTTCTTTAGGGAACCTAGTAGCTGAAGTGGCTCTTCAGAATTGTCCTAAGGAGAATCCAAGAACACAAGCCTTGTGTTCCCTCCCCATCTGCCTGTCATAGGCCACCAGCCAACCTTGAGGAGGAGCTAAGACCTGAGTTAAGCCATGGAGGCACACAGCTGTGAGATATTACCAGTGGGCCTTTGGGTTCAGCATTCATGACCACTGCCCAGTAATCAGTAGACAACCTTCTAACACAGAACTCAATGAGACCTAGGTATCCTCCAGGACCAGGCATTACACCCGGACTGGCCAAGGAGGCAGGCCCTTGGACCAGCCAAAGTACCTTGGAATATAGAGCATAATGCTTCTGCTCTGAAGCCCTAAAGCTGTTCCTTTTGTCACAAATAACAGTAACCTCAGCCTGTTAAATTGTGTTAAACACTTAACTACACACACACACACACACACACACACACACACACACACACACACACACACACACTCCTGAAATAAAAGCTCCAGAAAGCATCTAGCTTTAGCAGTATAACTACTTCCTGGTGAACATGCCAAAGTAAACTGTTTGCTGAGCATACAAGGACAAGGCAGAATCGGGACAGTTGGGTGGTGCTGTTAACAGGAAATCTGCAGAGGTTAGAAGATGATAACAGCCTTAAACTTGGACTTTGTAAAGTTTGCAAGCAACAGGGTTAGATGAGAGGGTCGGGGGGGATTTAGGGTGGATCCCTAAATGACTTGTGGAGGGGAGAGGTGGCCAAGTGGGGGCCTGGTGTGTCTGAGGCCTGGAGGCCCCAGGGAAGGAGATGGGAAGGGCTGCTGTGTGAACCTGCAGGAAACTGAAAGTGCTCCTGCTCCACAGCCGTGCAAGGCTCCAGCTGTGGCTTGAACCAGCTCTGCAACTTTGCAGGTGCTATGTTTTCCTGGACTGGGGTTCAGAGTGGGCTGCCTGGGGGTTCTAGGTGATCTGCCTGTGGACACTCTCCTGAGGCTTAAATTTTTCCCTGCTGGGTCTATTTAAAGTTAACCTGAAAAGTGTAACTGTGACTGTTGTATTTATATTATTCTAATTTTGGCCTAAAGAAACATAGCAGAAGTTTATTTTAAATGTTAACATGAGATTCTACTTTACTGTCCTTTATGTTCTCTGAATGAAGAGGCTAACTTTGAAAAGATTTACAAATTACTTGTAATTTGTATCGTCTTGGATAGTCTCTGTCTTCAGCTTTTCTTTTTAGGGCATGAGAGACCTGTCTTAGATGGTTAGGTATTTAATGTGACATGCTCTGCTTTGCAAAGTAAAAGAGAAAGGGAGTTTTCTGGACCAGATAC
This sequence comes from Peromyscus maniculatus bairdii, assembly GCF_049852395.1. Taxonomy (NCBI): domain Eukaryota; kingdom Metazoa; phylum Chordata; class Mammalia; order Rodentia; family Cricetidae; genus Peromyscus; species Peromyscus maniculatus. The sequence continues at coordinate 39,226,966 of NC_134856.1, read as the reverse complement.
AAACAGCTTTGCCCCCAAATGTGTCCAGCAGGCTGATTCAGTATTAAAGCTGGGAAATGATTGATTATCCACTAGGGAAGCTATTTAAAGAGTTCATTGCCGCAGATTCAAACTGACAATATCTGTACTGCAAGGGCAGCAAGGCGGAACCAGGCAGACCGGCAAGGCTTCGGGTCAGAGCTGTTGGCTCTGCCTTCTGTGGGACACGGACACCAAAGTTTCAGGAAGGAAAGTTACAGGTTGCTGTGGCCACTGTGCTTGGTGACCAGGCATGCACAAGCTGCCTCCTGTTGGGCAGGACACGGCAGGGAGAACTCTTGGTATCTGTGAATGAAAGTGCTCTGGCAACATGGCTCAGGCCCAGCCGCTCTCCTCTGCTCTATGCTTTGGGTCTCTTCATTCAGAGAACATAAAGGACAGTAAAGCAGAATCTCATGTTAACATTTAAAATAAACATCTGCTATGTTTCTTTAGGCCAAAATTAGAATAATATAAATACAACAGTCACAGTTACACTTTTCAGGTTAACTTTAAATAGACCCGGCAGGGAAAAATTTAAGCCTCAGGAGAGTGTCCACAGGCAGATCACCTAGAACCCCCAGGCAGCCCACTCTGAACCCCAGTCCAGGAAAACATAGCACCTGCAAAGTTGCAGAGCTGGTTCAAGCCGCAGCTGGAGCCTTGCACGGCTGTGGAGCAGGAGCACTTTCAGTTTCCTGCAGGTTCACACAGCAGCCACCCAACCTCAAAGGCCTCTGCCCCACTCACAACACACACACCAGCTGCCCAAACCCTGCTGACTACACCTCAGTGTCCTCACTCAACACTCCCAGTCACGCCTCTGCCCACTCCATAGCCTTGTTCTGCTTCAAACTCTAATGTCAGTGATTCCTGGAGCCTCTTCTTGGCCCTCTTTGGTCTTACTCTAAATGATCCCTGCTGAGTACATCTACATGCTTCTGTTAGCTGTTATTGGCCACTCTTCAATCTCTGGCTTCCCCCAAACATGCCATTCCTTCTGTTCCTACATAGGTGTCAGGGAATGAAGGGCAGCTCCCACCTGTCATTCCTCCTAGGAAACGAAGCTGCCAGACCCAGCCTTAGACCTGACTCCATCACTCAGCTGTCTATCAGTGAATTGGCCAATGTGGTGAAGCTGGCCAGTCACCATGGGGTGAGGCTGACACAGGGTATGGATAAAACTTTAATTTGATAAGGTGGAGGAGATATGGCCATTTCTTATCTTCCCAAAGACACTCATAAAGATTTTCTCCAAGTTCTTAAGTGTTTTCAAAATACTCTATCATCAACCCACCACTTGCTCAGCTTCATAAAAGCTGTTAAATTGCCAAGTGCCCTTTTAAAATGGCTTGGTGATGTGGATCTCACAGTTACTTGTTTATCTTCCAATGGCAGGGACTTCACAGGTCACCCAAGTCCATGCACTGGCAGAGCTCTTATCTGAGTCTGGGAACATAGTCTGGTGGCCAGGTGGGGAAGGAGGCCAGAACAGGAGTTCTGTCTTCATGTGCCTCTGCCAGTGCCCTTCTTAGTTTGAATTCATCTGTCTGCAGGTGAGTTCCAGGTGGAAAGTCCCAGGTAAGATGGTAGAGAATGCTAAGGTCCTTCTGAAGAACACCTGGGGGAATGTGCCCATTTGATCATACAAAGGAACTGAGGCTCGCAGGTGAGGAACTTGCTTAGGCTTTATACTTGGTGTGTAGCAAGCTGGTAAGGATTCTGATCCAAGACTATCAGTACAGCCCACTCATTCCACTTATTGAGAAGTACTTACTTTCTGTCCTTGTACCTGAATTTAACACACATAGGGAGAGAGTACAGAGCAGATCATCACCAGCTGCTTCCAAAGGGGATTAAGTCCTTATTTGGATTCCTCCTAATGTGCACCCGTGTTCTATGACTAGCCTAGAATTCTCTGAGTCCACTTAGCTTTTTATAGTTTGACCTTTGCACAGGAAAAATCTCAATGATTTCCCACTATTTTGAATAAATGGAAATGGATATGTTTTTCTGGATGATTAAAGAGTGAAAATCCAAGTCTACCATCACCCAACTCCTCTGGAAGTAATTTCTCTTGAAAGATGAAGTTCACAAAACTACCTTCCAGGTGAGCCAAACCCTTCCTCCTGGCAGATATTTGGTAAAACATTTGTTTATTTTCCATTCTTGCCATAGAGAAGAGGGTAGATATATCCTGGATACAGAGGTAGAAGTCCTCTGGAAGAGCAGCTAATGGGCCTAACCACTGAGCCATCTCTCCAGCCCCAACAGGAGGATTTCTTAAGTCCAGAAGTTTAGGGCCAACCTAGACAACTATAGTAAGGCTCTGCTTCAAAGTACACAAATGAATACATAATAAAGCAATTTTCTATGCTTTTCTTTGCTCATATCCATTCACCAAGGACAAGAGGCAAGCCAAGGTGAAAAAAAATCAGCTTAGCAGCATAAAGTGAAGTGCTCTCTGTCAGCTCTCTAAGTCTACTTCCTTTTCTGAGATCAGTAAAGAGAATGGTTCCTTAAAAGACTGTAAGGAAATCAGTGAGTTAAGATAATGGTTGTGTAGTTGGTACTTAACAAAGGTATTCTCATCTCCTCTTGAAATTCGTAATTTTTCAAAGCATATATCATGCACCACCCTGCTTCTTGGAATGTTATTTTATTTTATTTTTGGTTTTTTGAGACAGGGTTTCTCTGTGAAGCAGTCCTGGCTGTCATGGAACTCACTCTGTAGACCAGGCTGGCCTCAAACTCACAGAAATCCAACTGTCTCTGCCTCCCGAGTGCTGGGATTAAAGGTATGCACCACCACTGCCCTATGGAACGTTTTTGTTTGTTTGTTTGTTTGTTTTATTTATTTTATTTTCTTTCATTTTTGGTTTTTCAAGACAAGGTTTCTCTGTGTAGCTTTGTGCCTTTCCCGGAACTCACTCTGTAGACCAGGCTGGCCTCAAACTCACAGAGATCCGCCTGTCTCTGCCTCTCAAGTGCTGGAATTAAAGGCGTGCGCCACCACCGCCCGGCTGGAACGTTATTTTATAATGCCTATTGACACCAGAATCCTTATTACAAAAACATGAGAATCATGGACTATGGTCTAAGTGAGAATTAGGAGCCTATCCAGGCCAATTTCTCACTGTGACCTTGCCCATTTGAAATTTGCAGGGCCATTTGCCTTATGGCTTTTCTTTTGGATTTGTGTGTTGTTTTTTGTGTTTTGTTTCTTAATGAAAACCAGGAAAAAATGCTCATCAGAGCCACGTGTTAATGCATGCCGTCAGAGAGTGAACAAGGGCTCTCCTTACAAAGCCAGCCTGCTAGAACTGGAGCTGCCGCGGCAGCTTAAAGCTGCAGAGACGCTTTCCACTTGCTTCTAGACTCAGTCTGTTTGGGGAGGTCGATGGCTGGATATCCGGAATTTCCTCATCTTGACTTTTGCTGCATTTGATAGGTGGTTGGGTCACCTGTGGGACTCGAGGACTGCCAGCTGACTTTGGTTCCCTCCCTGGCGCTCTCAAGGATCATAGCTGGCAGTCAGGAATGACACTGTAGGCTGGTGCTGGTTATTGGCCAGTGGGCACTCTTAGCTAGCAAGCTGATGTTTAAGAACCTTGACTGTCCTCACCACCCACTCGTTTCTCCTTCATGCCCTTCCCTCTTTATTCCTTTCCCAGGGAGGAGCCAGGCCCACCCTAGCCTCATCTGCTGAACACAATCGGTCTGCCTCCCGGGCACTCTCTACTGCATTTTCCCTTCATGCCTCCTTCCTGTCATACCCTGTTTCTAAATTCAGACCCTCCTCACAGCTCCATCTCTGACTAGTGCCTCTCTCAGCAACCCCCTCACCAGGCCACTCATCTCCTAGTGTATTGACCCTCTCTGGCATCCTGCCTCAGCTCTCCAGACCCGGGCCCACATCTCCAGCTGATTATTGCCTTCTCAAACTCAGTGTGTCACAAGTGTATTTGCTTCTCCCATACCCATCTTTCTGCTGTCCTCCCAGCCATCCCAGCTCAGCCTCTTTTCTCCAGCCCAGGGGAGTAGGTGAGTCCAAAGACCTGATACAAGGCTTGCTTTAGGGACCTGGCTCAACAAGGATGCTCAACACACTGCCTGGTGGTTCTTCACTCACTGCTTGTGAGCCTCGTGTTTGAGCATTGTCGCCATTATTTCCACCTGCTCAGGTTCGAGTCCTCAGGCAATCTGCCGTCATCAGCACTAGATTGGTCCTTCTGTTTGCCTGCACCTCTCCAATCTTTCCCTTTCCCTCCATCACGTGTGTGGGGAATCCCACTCTTCAAGTGTACAGGGAGGCAGCTAGGAACAGGTCAGCACTGTCACTGAGGCTCCTTCCCTGCTGCCTTTTCAAGACCTTAGTAAGCCCAGACTTAGCTACCTGAGCAGAGGCCCTCGGTGAGCATAGCATCATAAGAGCCACGACAGATCCTTTGTAGTCAAAGTCCAACATCACGTCCCACTTATTGGGCACTTCATAACTGCCTGGGTCCTACTGAGAAGGTCCATTGAAGTATTTGTTTTGGTAAAAATGCTGGCAGATTTGATTGCCATCATCAAACAATCCAAAAATGGCCCCTACTAAGGTATAACTGCTGTTTATTGTGTTGTGGATACTATTCCTGCCTTTAGTTTGTGAGATGTCGTGATTCAACACTAATTGAGTCCTGACTAGTCCCAGGCCAGTACCCCAGGCATGCTGGGAATGGTGTTCTTCATCCCTAGAGCTCCCAACCTATGGAGACAGCCATGGCTGAGTTCTTTAGGTGCCAAATGTACCAGGCACTGTCTGGACAGACCAGTGACACTGAGCACGTTAGGGTAGACCAGATGCTTTGAATGCTGAGATCCAGGTCAGCGGCTTTGATGCAGTCCATCTGAAGCGGGTCATTCATTCAGGGATGAACTGACCAATCTGGAGCTGCCCTGTGTTCATTCAAACAGTGAGTGTGTCTACCCTCATTGTAGCTTTGCCTCCCACTCCAAAAGTCAAAATCAGTCTTTTCTAAAAGTTTTAGACCTTACCTCCATTTCCCATGAACTTACCACTGCTTCATTTTTTATAAATTGACAAATAATCCAGTTGCCCCGAATTAGCACACTTTGTCCCTGTTAGTTGCTGGAATGCTGTAATTGGTTATTTTTTCCTTTTTGTTTTGGATTCCACGCCTTTAATCCCAGCACTCAGAAGGCAGAGGTCTCTGTGAGTTTGGTGCCAGCCTGGTCTAGATATCAAGTTCCAGGACAACCAGGGTTTTGTAGACTGTGTCTCCAAAACAAAACAAAAAATGGCCATTATGTTTAGAAACTTACATTCTCCTTTCTCTTCAGAATCAGGTTCTAATTTTCCACTTCTATCTTGATAATCTCACTGTCACATCTTTTGTTACAAGCTTCTACTAATCCAGTTTTGATAAGAGGATGAGAATAAATGAATCTTTGAAAAAAAAAGACTCCAAGTAGTCTTTCAAAAGAGGCTATTAGTCACTTAAATTATCCCTTTTCCAAAAAGATTACTTTAACTTATGGCCACGAGCAGGCTAGCTGCCCTTCTATGATGTTGTCTCAGACATGAATTTTGTAAATTGATGAGGATAGCTCTGGTTGCTTATGTTGGATTTTCCCTAAATGCCCTTAGGCAATCTATAGATAAATCAATGTGCCTCACCAAGCTACATTTATGGTTAAGCCATAATTATAATGTGCTCAGATGGAGGCCTCAAACGTTTGCCTCAAGCAAGATGTGAGTCCCCTTTAATATTCTCCTGGTCAAGCTCTTGCTCTATTTCTGATCTCCACTACGGGGTAGTAATCTAAAGACATTAATGTAGAAACAGCCTGGAACACCCATCCAATTTTAGAAGACTCCCCTGGCAAGCATTATATCCTCAGCCTCCACACCCTACCCCCAGTGCCTTAGTGATTTGCTGAGAGCAACTTTCATTCCTGCCAGCTGATTGTGTTCAGCAAATGTTTGTAAATGACGATGGCCGTGTCTCCTCCACACTACAGTGAGCTTCCGCCCCCTGAAACTGTGTTTTTGGAGTCTTTTGTGTCTCCTAATGGTGCCTGGAACATTTTGCACATGATAAGGAACGCAAATAAAATGAACAATAAGCATCCCGACCAGCTCGAGCTTTTTACAAGGCTCTCAATGAAAACCCTGAACCACATCGATGTCTGATAAAGGCAAACATCTGGAGATGCCAGTGGCAGATGCCCAATTATGCTGAGCTTGGCACATGGCCGGGCATTATTTGGAACTCCATAGCATTGCTCAGCTTTGCCTGCTGCCGCTGCTGTTATGGTTATTGTTGTTGTTGTTGCTGCTGCTGCTGCTACAGGCAACCGGTTTCCCCTTCCCAAGGCACAATCCTGGCCTAGAGTACTGGGAACAACTGTTTATCTACCCACCTGCCTCCCAAATGACCACTGCATAAGCCTCCCACCTGAGGATGAGGAAGGCTAGCTAAGCTTATTTTCTCCTTCACTTTTTCATTTCAAACAAATATACTTTCTATAAGAAAGCATTAATTATACCACAGACACCATTAAATGCATCAAGTGATAACTAAATGTTCAGGAGGTTGACATGGATATTGTTTCAAGTAGCTCCATGATTTATTATCTAATTTAGATAAATGGCAAATAGTGATATCATAATAGCATCTTTTTATTCTGGTTTATGCCTCATTGTCTCTGGGTATAGAATAAGAAATGAATCATCAAACAGGTCCCGTGGGAAGACTGTGAAGAGCATAGGCTCTTAGTGTCCTACCCCTGAGGGTTCAAGGCCATGACAAAAGCTGCCAACACTAAGAGATCGGGGAGTAAGAAAGGGTGAAAGGGGCGAGTTTGATAGAAGTACATTGTCTACGTGTGTGAAATGTCATGACAAACCCCTTTATTTTGTACCAACAATATAAAATAATCTTTTTTAAGGAAGTAGGGCTGGAGAGATGCCAGCAGTTAAGAGCACTGGGCTGCAGGCCGGGCAGTGGTGGCACACGCCTTTAATCCCAGCACCTGGGAGGCAGAGACAGGCAGATCTCTGTGAGTTCGAGGCCAGCCTGATCCACTGAGTGAGATCCAGGACAGGCACCAAAACTACTCGGAGAAACCCTGTCTTTAAAAAAAAAAGAACACTGGCTGCTTATCTAGAGGATCCAGGTTCAATTTCCAACACCCACATGGCAGCTCATGATTGTCCTAGGGGATCTAATGTCCTCTTCTAGCTTCTGCAGGCAGTGCACATATTGGTACACAGACATACATGCAGGCAAAACACCCATATACATACAAAATAAAAATAAAAATGAAAAAGGGAAGACAATTTTTTCTTTGGTTGGTTGGGGTTGTTTTTGTTTGTTTGTTTGTTTGTTTGTTTTTGAGACAGGGTTTCTCTGTGTAGCCCTGGCTATCCTGGAACTCGCTCTGTAGACCAGGACAGAACAGGCCTCAAACTCACAGAGATCTGCCTGCCTCCTCTGCCTCTGCCTCTGCCTCTGCCTCTGCCTCTGCCTCTGCCTCTGCCTCTGCCTCTGCCTCTGCCTCTGCCTCTGCCTCTGCCTCTGCCTCTGCCAGGATTAAAGGTGAGTGCCACCACCACCCAGCTTAGGAAAACAATATTAAAGGGTTTCCCAGACAGTGACAAAGCTGAGGATTAGTGAGCTAACTACTTGACACTGTCTAGCATGAAAAATTTTCTCCACCTGCGTTAAGTTGTCACTCCAGGGGCCAGGCCCTGCCGAGTGAGGAACATGTGTCCCCTTCACCCTCCAAACAGCACCCAGTGGTGAGGATGGCAATGGAGCCAGGGTTTTACTGGCACCGAACCCTTTCTTCGGTGTTTTCATGCGTGACTAAAGAGGGGCAGAGATGAGGCGGGCGGGCGGGGAACTGCTATTCCTCAGGTCACATCTGACCTGCAACCTGCAGCCAAAAATTGGTGCTGTGTCTGCTCCAAGCTAGGCTGTTCTAGGTGTTTCACATCCAGCAGTGAAAGGGCAGCACCTGTGGCATGCCATCCTGTAGCTCAACTGGCATCTCTCCAAGGCCCATGACATGACAACTTTCATTTCTGACAGAGAAGGAACTTTGGGGCCACAAATTTCATCCAGAGAAGCTACCATTTTCATCTGTGATTGGTGAGTTCATGGTCGCCTCCCAGCCAGATTTTCTGTGCATCTCTCTTAAGGAGGCCAGCAGAGCCAGGCAGACTGAGTGATCCAGGTAGATGAGGAGATTTGAGATACCCACGAGTCCCAAGGCTGTGGTCTCAAGTGTTCCTCAAAATGACTGCTTGGAAAAGAAACTGTCTGTACTTAAGTAGAGGTCTCTATTAGCAGATATTAGCAGATCCCAGAAAACAACTTCTACAAGCCATACAGTCTCAGAGTTAATCCAGTCGGCAGCAGAAGAAATTCCCATTAGGGAGTTAGCAAATGGGTAAGACCCAGATTCTGTCCCAGCATCCCATGGGGCCTGGCAAGTCTGAACACCCTATAACTGAGCTTTCAGAGCGCAAACTCAGGTCAGTTTCTGGGGTTTCCAAGATTGGGGTCCTTTACAGTGTTTTAAGTCAATGTGGCAGGTCAGTTAGTCCCCAATACCTTTCCCTTTCTGGTTTGAGTGGAAGCCTTTACAACAACATACTCCCAGAAATGGCATTGCTGGCCATCACCTTGCCCCCATGTTTTGTATTAAGCTGGGCTGCCAACAGTAGCCTGGAAAGAGTGGGTGTTAGTACCTCAGTGGCAGGTAGATATAAGCACAGAAGGACCTCGAACACATCCTTTCAGCCCTGCTTCTAAAGTTTGCATGCCTGAAACTCCTTGTGCCCCCCAACTCCTGAACACCCACTTTTGCAATTGCTAAGATGCAGCCCACAGGGATTCCAGGAGAAAAGAACAAAGCCAAAGGTAATTCTGCCCAGACTCCATCCACAGTGCAGCCTTGCCAGAGCCTGGTGCCCTGTAAAACACAGTGTCATGGGCTTTGTGACAGCTCCTCTCAATAGCCTTGGTCCCTGTGACTCTAGTGTATGTGGTCATCCTCTAGTCCGAGGCACTGAGTAAGTGCTGTCGCAGGATAATGGAGATCTGCTCCCCTCTGTCACAAGAAGTCCATCAGAGTGATCTTCAGGGACCTGGTCTGGAAATGATTCATAGTTAAATCATTGTGCAAACAATCAAACCTCCGCAAATCCATCCTAATTCACTTCATTTAAAACTTTTGTTTTCCATAAAGGATTAGACTAAGAAAGAATTTAATCAGAGCAAATCCACTTCCAAAATAGTTACAGATCCAGGATCAAGAAGAGTGATTAGAAGAAAAGACTGAACACTCCCAGATGCTGAGACTCTTGTTAGGTACATAGTTATCAAACTGCTCTTCCAGACACTGGGAGTCGTCCACTTCTGGAGCTGGGACATGTTCATCAGCATTGTCATACACAAATGAAGATGGAGATAGAGGTCGAGACCAGGGCAAGCCACTGCTTTTCATCAGGGATCAGTTCTGACCTGCAACTAATTTGTATTGTGTGCTCTGAGGCAGGCAAAGTTCTGGGAGTCATGTATCTATCGACAAAACAGACATGGCCTTGCTTCACATTCTGGTAAAAGAAAAAAAGACAATCTGAAGATGCAGAATGTGTTCAGTGGTGACGCCGGGAAAGACAAATAAAGCAGGGAAGGGGTCAGAGAGTGACCTGAGGGTCGTTGGGTGTAGAGGGTGATCCAGGGAAGGCTATCTCAAGGAAGTAACAGGAAAAGTGACTTACATAACCTAAGGGAATGAGTTGGGCCGAGGGAAGACTGTCAGTGGGGCCACAGGAAGGATACTTGTCACTCAGAGGCCTCTGGGAAGGTCTGAGACTGGGGCCCTCCCCAGTGGTGAAGTGAGTTCCCAGACAGCAGGGCTTCTGGCAGTGGGGTGGGGTAGGAATGGGCCCGGCCAGGAAGGGGTGAGTTACGTGGATATCCAAGGATAGAATATTACAACAAAAGCAAGGCGCTGGGGCCAAAGAGGCTCTGTGTACTGCACCCTGACACAGCATCTGCAGATTCACTGCATAAGTTCAGGAGACAGACTAGCTCATCATCATTACAGGAACACTGCCTCTCCAGCAAGTCACTGACTCCCCTGCTCCTTCCATCACCAGAGTAAATGGATCCTCTGGCCCTAATGGATCTGTTTAGTAGGACTCCTTCAGCTGGTTCCAAGGTAAAAATCCCAGCTGTGTCATGATTCTGGCCTGGAGCTTGTCCCTTGATTATGCCTAATAAACATTCCACAGAACCAATCCCGGACTGGTAGACCTTAGCACTTAAAGGGAGCCCCAGGATATCATGTACTGTCCCCATTTTACAGGAGAAAGAATGTAAAACCAGAAAAGGTGGGATGCTTGGCACTCAGGGTTCAACAGTGGAACAAGAGCCACTAAAGCATGATGGAACTGGGAACTTGTTGTAGAAATTAGACCTCATCAATAATGTGAGTCACTAAGGAATCAAATCTGAAAGGGAGACATGGCACATTAGAAGAGATCCATATCCAACCCTGTGGGGTGAAGGAGTCACCACCTGCAGGGAGGTCTAGAAGATTGTGTGTCCCAATACGGGATGCTGGGAGAGGAGTCCATTAAACCTTGCTACCTATCTGTTGCTCCCACCTCTAAGTTAGTAGGGTCGTGTCTGGTGTAGGCCTGGGCTTGCTGTGGGTCAGCTGGGACAGTAATCAGGAAGGACAGCAGAGTTAAACTGAAACCTGCTGGAATGCTAAAGGTCTTTGGGGAGCAATTATATGGTTCTAGATAATCTAAAAAACTATCTGGCTCAGCAACTTTGCCTCTGAAATCTTCCCTGAAACTCCCAGGCAGTACCAAGACTACACCTTCTGGCATTATCCTCCTGGTATCTCCATGTGTCTGCCTCTCTATTGGACATTGCCACTGATGTTCAGTACAAACCAAAGGCATTGACATGAAACCACCACTGATGACTGGCTGCTGAGAACACCCTATCATTTACTCCAAGAGTAAGTGAGTCCACTACAAGCTGAAGAGACCCCCACCCCTCAGCAGTAGATATCTCTACCAGCCACTTCCATATCACAAGTAAAACAGATGATACACAGAGAATCTGAAAGTACCCAGAATCTGAAGCATGACAGTTTAGAATTCCAGTCTCAGTTCTGACACCCACTGAGCTGGGTGCTCCAGCCGAGAATGAGCTTCTGTGTCACTGTCCATGTGATATAGGAAGATTGCAGGGACCCTAGCTCCTGTCTCTTCAGTGCCCAGCACTATCCATTGAGCACAGAGTGGGCCCAGTGAGAATAACCAATGGGACACAGCTAAGATGAGCAGCACTGGACAAGGCCCTAAGACAGGCCTCTCCAAACCACCTCTCTGTTCTGCCTGTCACGTCTATCCTAGAATCCTCTTCCCTATCCCCTTCCACACTCATCTCAGTGCTTCCTTAGACCCAGAGATGAAACACTTCTCTAGCTTTCCATCCTTGTACAGCTGCCACCTGTGATGGCAGCCAGGGCTGGACTGGGGCTCAGCTATGGGCCCCATTTCTTCATATTCTTGGCATTACTATGAAGGCAGGAGACAGGGAAACAGGCACAAAAGTTCAGTCCAGTGCAAAAGCAAGAGATTCACAGGGCTGGAGATACAGTTCAGGCAATAAAGTGTTTGCTTTGCAAGCATGCGGACCTGAATTCAGAACCCACCTAAAAGTGTGACAGCACACACCTGTAATCTCAGTGCTGAGGAAGAAATAATTGCATCCCAGATGCCAGCTGCCCTAGCCAAATCAGTGAACTTTAGGCTCAGTGAGAGACCCTGTCTCCGAAATTAAAGTAAAGGCAATAGAGAGAGACACCCAATATCAACCTATAGCCTCCAATTGCACCCAAATATGCACATACACATATACCCTCCCGCACTTTTTTAAAAGTAACAGATCCAGTCACAACCATCAAATAATCTGATTATCATTTGACTTCTGTGACACCCCATCCCATGACAAGTTAGAAGACTCTCCCATTCAGGGCTGGCCAATAGTTTTCTATGTACATGTGCTCAGTTATAGTCCTGACATACACACAGGAGGCCCCAAACATTGGCTGATCTTTTAGGTTCAGGTTTTGGGGAGTTGGTTTGTTTCAGTTATGTGAGGGTTGTTTGTGCTTTAGTGTTTTGAGGCAAGATCTCACTCTGAAGCCCAGGCTGCTGAAACTCACTGTGTGGCCCAGGGTGGCCTTGAACTCAACTGTGATTCTCCTGCCTCAGACTCCTGAGTACTGGGATTATAGATATGAGCCACCATGCCCATCTGGGTTCAGTTTTAAGCAGAGCATCAAATCCAGACATCTAAATACTTTTGTCATGGTTTGTGGAAGATAACCATGGCAGAATGAGGCTACCAGATATACACATGGCTATCTAAAAGATGCTCCCACCTGGGACTAGAACCTATGAATTCATGTACCTGTAGGATATGGTACTAAAAAAGATCATTTCCACTCAGGTTTTAGAAAGCTGTCAGGAAATTCAGGCTTAGTCTTCTTGTCTGCGTCCAATCCTACATCCACAGCTGTCTAGCCACAGAACAGCTTCTGTACCTTGATAAATGTTGCTTAGAGCCACCATATCGAATTAGAAACCCATTATATCTGATTTACCCTGTAACAAGGTTAGGTCCATTTCCTGGGATGTAACAGAAAGGTCTAATGGTCACCAAGCTCATCCATAATCATCTTTTAAAATTACAGTCCAAATCGGTCATGCTGACAAGGGCCTTCACCCAAAAGGGACAACCCAACAGGGATAGGCACCATAGTTGCTGGCACCTCATCAGAGCTTTTGATCCTTAGGCTCCTTCTAGAGACTATCTGTCAGAAGCAGGAAGTAGAACCAGAAGAGTCTGTGGCAGAGTAGGTTAAAAACAGCACTGGTTTAGGAGTCAGATGGATTCAGGTTCAAATCCCAGATCCTACACTGTGATCTTGAACATCATATTTGATCACTCTGGCCTTTCAGGTTCTTCATCTACAAAATGATAGATAGTAGCTACCCTGCTATGGTGTTGATGAGATGTTGGTGATGCCCAAAGGGCAGGGAACTAGGGTAGGAGAAGCTAGGCGCCGGCTGATTTGTCATTATCCCTGAGATGATATAGGGCTCAGGATCATCATGACATCACTGGTATGCTATATTTGTAACAAGGAGCTCCTCCCTGGGTGTGGCTACAACAGAAGTAATGTTAATACCTAACCACTGGTCATATCTTCTGATCAGTGAGGACAGGAACCCCTGGCAGTCTTGATAATAAGTGGCTAATTGGTTCTGAACCATCCAGGGATAAAGACCACTATGCACCCACCCTACATTATATGTACTGCCTCTGAAGGAGAGGTACTGAAAGGTCTTTCTATGTATGTATCCATGTGAGGAGATAGATACATTCTTTTCTTGGTTCCAAGGGCCAAGAAGAAATGCCTCCAATTCCTGCTCACTTCCATCCCAGGCAGCGGCTGTGATGCAGGGCATGCACAGCAAACAGTGTTACTCGTTCACATCTATTGCTTGTGGATCCTGTGCCTTCATTTACAAGCAGGCAAGTGGTGACCACTGCAAAGATGTGCAGTGGGCCATTAGGAAGAAGGCAGTGGAAGTCAGAGGGTGATTCTTTCTGCCCCTAATACCCTGACCTCCACTTTGAAGCTAGATGAAGGGCCAGGCAATAGGAGAGACTAGACATCCTCATCTGGGGAGGCAGGGCCTCATGCTTTAGCTTGTCAGGCCTGATTTTGAATCCTAAAATGACCCTCCCATGCTTTGACCTGAGGGATACTTCTCTGGCTTCAGCATTTGAAATCAAATCTAAAAACCCAGAGGAGCAGGCAAAGGTTTGGCCAGAAGAGGCCTAGGATCTGCTCTTTGTCCAGAGCCAACAACTACAGACTCGGTATTTTCAAATGTTTGAAACAACAACAGAGAGACTGTTTACCAATATTTAAAAAAAGAACTGTAATTAGAGTTTGGTGAAGCCCCAGTGTTCCTGGACACAGATGTCAAAGGCTTCCTTAACTTGAAGGGACAAAATAAAAAGCAGCCACAGACACCATCACCATGGTGTGCTCTGCCACAAATCTCACTTGACAGGCGCTGCCCACCGAGGCTCATAAAAGATTCTGTGGCTAATGGAATGGCATTTCACATATGGCTATGTCTTTTTATTCCTAGGTAGTTTTCTTTCCCAACTTGGGAATATGGGGATTCTATTTTAAGAATGATAATTGCTGTTCAATTTTAATGTAGTTAGCATGAAAAAAAACCCCACAACTTTGAACTGAGGAAAAGAAACAAAAGCAATTTTGTGTTCACTTCCCTCGGAATGGCCTGAGACCCAGGTCTGGTGCATTTATTTCTGGTCAAGAGAAGTAAAGAGCCAGTGTTCGGGTGGTTTCTGGAGAAGGAGACAAGGGCTAGCCACAACTGCCTTGGAGATGCCAGCGCAAGCCACCTCAGGTCAGGCTCCCTCCCTCCTCCAGGCTCAAAGAGGTAGTGTGGGGAGGCAAAAATAGAGTAAGGGATTCAGCTACAGCTTTGACACATGGTTCTCTCATCCCAAGGATTGCCACCCAGGGCCCTCCTTTTCAGCTATTCTAAGGAGAAAGAAAAAATTTGAGAACTAAATAAGAACAGTGCTACCTCTTAGCCACCTTCCCTGAGATCTTCCCCCTTCCTCGGTGCTCTTTTTGGCTCTTCTTTCCACACTAAACCAAAATGGATGATCGCTAGTGCTCTGTCCTTGACCACCACCCCCATTTTTTTCTACCTGCTGGACTTGAGAATAAGTATCATCAACAGCTTTAGCAGACATCTAAGTGATCACAACCCTGACACTGTCCAGCACAGCACCTTGTATGATCTCTTTCTCCGACAAGGCCCTCACATCCCAGAACCTGTGGAGAGGCATGCTTGCGGCACAAGCGTTACTCTCTGTAGTCATTATCCCTACAGCCTTACCTGTCTGCAGGTCGGTGGGATTATTTGACCTCGGAATCTGGGACTAACCCTACCACAGCTTACCCCTTCATAGGGCCTCTCCTCAAGAGAGTGGTGGGCTGAAATTCAAGTGAGTATACACTAGCTAGACAAGGTGTCGATTTCAAGCTGAAGAAGGGACCTTAGAAAGACACAGATGACTCTGGGAACAAGCAGATGATAATAAGATTGCCAGGGAACAGCCAGGAGAGGCAAGTGGGCCCAGGGCATGGACCTTGCTTGAGGCCATGAGTGTGGTTCAATTGGAAGTGTGCTCAGCAGTGTATGGAAAGGTCACACTGGCTTGTGCACACAGAGGTGGGGCTCAGGAGGCAAGGTCGACAGACTTGGTAAGTGATGTGGGGCTTGGCCAGGTGTCCCTTCCTATCCCACAGCCTACAGCAATAGCTCTACCTGATTTACACCTCCTGGGGTGTCCCCTCCAGCTCTCTGGTCAGACACCTGGGACAGCAGATGACAGACCTGTTCACATTCATTTCTAACAAGGAAGCATGGCAGTGTCTACCTCATGTCCCTTTTAGACAGACCAGAGTGGCAAGAAAGGAAGGAAGGCAGTTGCCAGCCAGCTTTCCCGCCGCTCCGGGTGTCTCTCCCTTTCCTGTGACCAGTGTACACGTGTTAACCATTCAGAGCCATCCGAATAGGACCTCAGAGAAGAAGTTATCCCATTGAATCTAGACTGTGCCACTCATAGCCATATGACTTCGGACAAGCCACTTAAGTTTCTACACCACTCTATCAAGTTTCTCCTCTGAGTAGAGGGACAAAACTCCCAAACCATTTCAGGTTCTAAAGCAAGAAAATACACATGCAATGTTCTTAGCACAATGCCTGGCACATGGCAAGTACTCCCAAAATATTCTTGATGATGAGGATGAGGATGGCAGTGATCCCAGCAGGCTGCCAGTGCCAATACCACCTACATGAGTTCACACAAGACCTCTAGTCTTCAAGGCTCCACTTTGACAAGTCTTTCTTGATGACAAGCAGCCTAATTGATGCATTAGTTCAAGCAGTCAGGAGCAGTCACTCATGGTTCCCATTGTGCTCCTGGTGTGTACAGAGAGAATTTAACATTTTGGTGACTGACATGCTAGCCTGGCTAGAAATCATTTTATTTTTTCCATTAAAGTTCCCCAAGCGTTTCTCAGGGACTGAGCCCTGCTGGGTTTGGTACTCACACTCTTGGCTCTTATAAAAAGCTTAAACATAGAGCTAGAGAGATGGCTCAGAGATTAAGAGTGCTTGCTGCTCTTGCAGAGGACCCAGAGGTCCAGCTCCACGGGATCCAATGCACTCTTCTGGCCTTTGTGAGCAGCAGGCACACACATGGTGCATAGACACACTTCAGGCAAACATTCATACTCATAAAATAAAAATAAAACTTAAAAAAAAACAAAGCTTAGAGATGCCAGTCTAAGGAGAGATTGGCAGCCTCCGATTTAAGCTTTGGGGGATGGGTGCTGTAGAGAGGACAGTGAAGCATTCAATAATTAAGAAGTCTGCATGATGCTTGTCTTTCCAGTGTGCTCGGTTTATTCACACAAATATTCCTTACAATACCATGCCATTATAAAGGTTTCGGTAATCTCATGTAAACAGGCATTTCACTGATTGGGGACTGTTGGTGGAACGGAAACTGCTGGAGGAATCCTCTGCAGTGAGAATCCTTCAGGAGCTTGCATGCTCTACCTGCATCTGCCATGAACTCCTTCAGCTATGGCAGGCTGGGAGGATGGCACCGCTGCTGTGGAGAATGTCAGCCCACAGCTAGCGCTCACATGTGTGAACTCAGCATCAGTGCTGGAAACCAGAGCCACACAAAGGCCAGTCTCAGTGTCCCCTTGCTGATGATGTGTATCAGCGCAGAGTCTTGAGATGTGTCTGGGAGCACAGTGGTACGATCCTAGGGGCCGTCTCCAAAGTTTCAGTTTTTGTATTATTCCAATGTGTGCTAGTTTTACACTATTGGGATTCACGGCTTAGGGCTAGTTCACTAACAGAGCAATGCCACGTCCAGGTTGGTTCATTACCATATCAAAGCCTGCCTTAGTTTTGGCTCATATCTGAGCTACCTTGTGTCTGGCTCCTATCTTGCAGTCATTAAATTATTCCATGTCACACAAAATGGTTTTCAAGTTACACAAAATGGTTTCACTTATTTTCCTAACAGATGCCAAGTGGACCACCCAAGAAGGGTGTTCTAGACACAGGGACAGCATAGATACAGAAGACCATGATCATGAAGAACATGATGTCTCTAGGAAAGAGATCATGAAGAACATGATGTCTCTAGAACAGAGATCATGAAGACATGATGTTTCTAGGAAAGAGGAGGGCTAGGGGGTGTGTTCACACAATGAGTCAGTGGGAGGAAAAAAGGGTAGAAATGATGCTGGAGAGGACATGGCCTGATCACCAGGAGGCCAGGCAGAGAAGTTATCCTGTGGGTGGTGGGAGATCTGAAGAGGCTGAGCAAGGACAGAAGGACAATCCCTCACCCCCTTCCTGGTCATGTGGGGATTCTCTGTGTAACCCTGGCTGTCCTGGAATTCACTTTGTCGACCAGGCTGGCCTTGAACTCAGAGATCCACCTGCCTCTGCCTCCTGTGTGGAGTGCTGGGATTAAAGGCGTGCGTCACCACCACCACTACCACCTAGCACGAAATACTTTTTAATTTCTTCATATAGTTTCTAATTTTAAATCTGAAAAAAATCAGTAAGTGAGATGTTTTATTTTTCTTCCTTAAACAGAAAAGACAAAGTTACCTATACATGGTCTCTCCTGTATATAAGTCTCTAGACTTTTGTTTCCCTTGTGTTGAAAAAAAAAAAAAAAAGACAACAATTAAAAAGCATCAGCATGACAGCCATTGGTTCAGGAAGCCAGGCCTAAGCTCACCTGTCCTAACTAGCTTGTCACTCAGGGGCTTGAGCTAGACCATGACATGACAGCTCCTTACCTGCAGGACTGAATTCTTCCCTCAGAGCTGGAGGACAATGTTCTAATCCCTGGGATGATGACATTTTGATAAGGTTTTAAAAAACGATTTCACTTTGCAAGACAAACAGCTAATAAAATAGATTCTTTTTTGGTAACCACCCATACAGCAATCAATCTGTCACTCCAAAACCTGGCTCCCAAGAAGTGTGAAATGAGGCCACTCTGGAGTTCTTTGGGAACAGAGGGCCAGAGAAACCTTCCTCTCTACCAGACTCCATTTGCCCTCCAAACAGGGAGATCTCAGATTCAGAAACCAGGAGACACTTGTAAGGAGTCGCTCACTCAGTCCTGACTTTGGGAGGATAAGGAGTGTGTGCGGAGGCCGGGGAAGCAGAGCTGTCTACATTCAGCCTGCCGACACTATCACCTGTGTCTCTCAACCTTTTCAGTTCCATCCCCAGTGAGCACCAAAAACACAAGCTTTCCCTCAGGGCTGATGGAGTGAGTCACACCCCAGTGGCCTCTTCTGTGCTCCAGCCATTCAAGCAGGAACTTAAAACAAAGGGTCATTTCAAAAGCACCAGCAAAAGATCAATAGGACAGGCCTCAGTCATAAGACAAATCACCTGTGTGTCCACCTGAGGCCCCTAGCTCCCTGATTCTGTTTCTAACTCTGCCTGGAGGCCTCTAGGGGGTTCTGTCTTTATTGAGGGGAGGGGAAAGCAGAGGAAATAAAAGAGGGGGGAGGGAAGGAGGGAAAAAGAAAACATGACATTTGCACCCAGAGCATAGCTGAAATCCTTTCCATTCTTTTTAGGAACAAGATCGAACCAATGAATGATTTAGTCAGAAATGGCCCCCAAAGCAGCCCTAACCAAAGACTCTAATGTTACTGCCCTAAACTTGTAAGAGAAACAGATGACTACAAACGCTAACTAGTGAGCAGCGGCAGCAGTACTATATATATACTACTATATATAGTAGGCCCTCACTAAATATCCATTAATTTACCTTTTAAATGATGGAGTCTGAGCGAGGCGTGGCGGTTTACACCTGTAATCTCAGCACTTGGGAGGCCTAGGCAGGAAGATTGCCTTGAATTCAAGGCTAACCTGAGCCAAAGAGTGAGACTGTCTCAAAAAACATACCCCCAAATAACCAAAAAGGTGGTTCTTAAAGGTCTAAGGAACAAGTAGAAAAACTCGGTAATAACTTAAAAAGTCTCAAATGAACCCCTCCTCAAAAAGAGTCCGAAGAGGAATAGATCAGAACAGATAATGGCTGTAATTCCAACTTGAAAACACAAAAGAACCAGAAGCACCTGGAAGGAGTAATTGACAGAAAATGAAACAATAGAACAAAGGCGCCTGTGGTGCTGGGAGTGAAATCAGACATCAAACCAGGAGTGCAGGAAAGAAAACAGGAGCAAATAACCGATTTGGAAAGGGGTAAGGGGCACCACAGGGCTAAAATGAGCATGGAGGGAGGCGAAGGGATGCAGCCTTCCCCGAGGGGAGGAGGGGCAGAGTAAGGAACCAGCACACCTCCACCAGAGCTAAAGAACTTACATGGTGCCTTTCAAGTTTAACTCGGAGGAGAAGAAGTGAGCATTTGCTAGCTAAAATCTTGAATTGTAAATTCTCCACTAAGTTGAAATGAAAAGAAGGTACGCTTTTCTGAAACTGGATAACAATGACAAAAGAGTTGACATCACAGACATTGAATAAACAGTGAGCTCCAGGGAAAGGGTGAGTCTAATCAAACGTGGGTTTTAACTCAGTTACGATCCTAAACAAGATCAGAGCTGTAAAGTAGGAAGAACATAGTCATGTATTGGGACCAGGGTGAATTAGTGCACAGTTAAGCTTTTTAAAAGCCAAGGTGGATGTCTGCTTTTTTTATAAAGGTGTAAAAGACAAAAGCTGTCTTATGTAACAAGAATTAGAATTAGAATGAACCAGCTGAAGAAGAAAGAATAAATGATCTGACAAAATGTTGTCACTCCAAAGACTCCGTCTACACTCTAAGAATTCCCTATTTCTGCTCCAGCCCAGACCTCAGCTATGAGGTTTTTTTTTGTTGTTGTTGTTCTTTTTGTTTGTTTGTTCGTTTTGTTTTTTCAAGATAGAGTTTCTCTGTGTTATGGCTCTGGCTGTCCTGGAACTCACTCTGTAGACCAGGCTGGTCTCGAACTCATAGAGATCGGCCTGCCTCTGCCTCCCGAGAGCTGGGATTAAAGGTGCGCCACCACCACTGAGCTTCAGCTCTGAGTCTTATTGCCACCTGGCAGACACATGAATGCTACACAGTGTTCACCCACTCCCTGAGTGGGGAGTGACTGCACCATCAGTAGTTGCCTGAACTACCTCAGAATGTCCTCCTAGCTACCCAGCTAGCTACCCCTTAGTCCCACCCACTGGTATCAGTCTGCTTCTCCTGACATGAAGGTGCCACAGATTGGGTGGCTTAAACAAATGGCATTTGTTTTCTCATAGTCCTGAGATCAAAGTCTGCCTGATTCCAGTGAGGACTCCCTTCGTGGCTTATAGACAGCACTTTCTCTGAGTCTCCACAAGCTTTCACTGGGTGTGAATATTCTGCAGTATCTCTCTTCCTAAAGAAACACTAATCTTATCTGATCCGGGCCCTACCCTTATGATCTCATTTAACTGTAATTACTTCCTTACAAGCCCTGTCTTCAATCACAGTCACACTGAAGGCCTAGGACTTCAACCGATGAGCTAGGGGAGAGGGACACATTCGGTCTATGACATCATTCTACTCTCTTAGATGTCCCACATATACCTACATATATATACATATACATATACATATACATATACATATACATATACATATAAAACACATAACAGACCACTCTTTGTTCTCTTGTCTCCCTACTTCAGCTCCTGCATTGGCCTTCTTCCTCATTGCCCTTCCCACCCCTCCCCCTGTAGAATTATCTTTCCAAGTAAACAACAGATCACTGGCTATCTATTAAGCATTTCTCCTAATATCATATCATCTCTACATTCTCCCCAACAACCCAGCAAAGTGATAGTAAGCCAAGGATGGCTCAGAGAGGCTCAGTGAAGGCCTAGTGTTACTCGGGGTCAGATCTGAACCCAAACTGAGCTCTGAAATGCATGTTCTTTCCGTCAGTGCAGTCCAAGCACCTGAAAGGGTTCAAGACCCAGATACCCAGGACAATTAGTGATGGGCAGATGAATTTGTATATAATGTAACCTCAGCTTCTCCTTCAATAGTATTTATGGCAAAGCTGATTTATTTTCTGATTCCATCAAGAAACCCAGGACCTCTGAGTTGCTACCTCAGATAAGTAAATACTTTTAAAACTCAAACTGAAAATCTGTATTTTTCTGTTAAGGAAGAGTCCTTATATGTGACTTCAATTATGCATTAACAAATTTACTTGTACTTTTAAGGGAAGAAATTTTACCAGCATGAAATAACAAATGAACTACTACTTCATCTTAATTTCCTGCTAGCTGATGATCTAGCTTCCATTCGCCGAAGCAGTGGTACTGACTCAATTCACCAGAAGGTCAAATTGAACCAACCAGGTGAACCACTCAGTTCCCCACAGAGTCCTTTAGACACTGCTGAGATCTGAAGGGGTATTCCTCCAGCATCATGCTAGCAGTTGCTCTGGGCACTTCTGCACACTCAGCACTCACAGTCTCAAACAAATACACACACAGGCAGCCTGAGTGTGCTCGCCTTTCCCCTTGCCTGGGTGTTGAAGGCATTATTTCTGCAGACATGAAATCAGAGTTATCTTGGTTTCAAAAAAGTACAGACAGGGTTGGAGAGGTACTCTGCCTGAGCTGCTGGTGGTTCAGGGGAACAGTCCATTCTACTCCAGTTGGTTCTGTTATCCAGGAGAGGCAGAGGCATCCTGACTACACTTGGAGCATTCAGGGACTGTAGTGTCACTTGGAGCTACACCTCCATCACGGGTCACCCCAGGTGCTGGTCTGTGGTCTAAGGGCTTGTGGGCTCCTGGCCACCTGGTGGACAGGCAGACAGGCGTGTGTCTAGACCACTGCTGGCTGCTCAGACACTGCTTTGCTGTGCTGGGTAAATGGCCCACTTTCCATGCCCGCCCCACCAGCCTGCCCTGCCCCACTCCCGCTGCCTATTTAAGCTAGAGGCCCTGACTCCAGCCAGACACAGCCAGTTTCCAGAACCAGGAGAGTAATGCAGCTGCTCCGTTCACCCAGGGATGAAAGGTCCTTCTGTTTCACCATTTCCAACTGATGCCATTTCCAACCGGTGTGTACCAAATGATGTCAGTGAGGGGGGTTGTGGCAAGAACTGATTCCGCCGCCGCTACCTGGGGTTATATGGAGATGTGTAGTTGGCAGAGGGAGGCTCGGATTGGATTTTCCCCATTTCTGTTACCTGACTTGATATGACCCTATGTTCAAAGAGGAAGCAAGACTGTAGTTTGTGAAGGGATAAAAGAGAACATATTTCAAAACAAGGTCTGGCTCGGAATATCAATTATCATATTTTTTTTTCTTTGAAAAGGGGGCCTAGAATGTCAAGGTTACCAAGATTCCATTTCCTTTCAGGAACTCTCCCTAGAGCCAGTTCCTGTCCTTTAGTTCTACTTGGAAAATACACGCTGGGAATTTGGGGAGCTGGGGAGCTATGCAGTTGGTGGGGGCAGTTTGGTAAACTGTAGGAGGTCAGAGACTGCTTGGCTGACATCTTACTGAGGACTGGAGTGAGCGCCTCCCACTCTGGCTGTCTTGAGTTCCAGAGACCATTGTTGTGGTCACCACTGTGATTTGCTCATCTCCTTTCAGGTCCTGACTGCCTTGATGTCCCCTCTCCAGCAGGAAGGACTGCACAAAGGGCAGTGGAGAGCAAGAGTCACACAGGCTCAAGAGGGTGGGGTGGGGTGGGGCCTGCCTCCTTAAAGTTCACTTCCAGGGGCTAGTCTGTATTCTTGAATCTCCCACCTATCGAGAGTAAGGAGGTGGGATTCCAAGGATAAGAATTAGGATTCCCCCCACCCCATCTCCAGGAGGCCAGGTCAGCAAGATAACCACTCAACTTCCACTGGACTGGAATCCCAAGGTTTGGGGGTGGGGCAGGATCTTCTCTCTGAGAGAAAAGGCCAAGGTACCACATGGAACTAGGGCCTCTGGGTAATCCAGAGTCACCTTGAATAGAACCTAGACCTATGGGCCGCCTTCTACCCACCCTGATCTGAGAGCACCAAGTACTGATGCTCCTTTGGTGCTAGCCATGGTGAGCCAAGATCCTGCACTATCCCCCAGTGTTCCAGGGGAGGGATGGGGGAGGACCGCTAGACTAGAACCAGGCTTTCCCTGGAGTCGATGTCTCAACCTGAGGGAGCCAAGCTATGAGAAATGACACTCGCACCAGTGCTTCCAAGAGATGTACTTGGTTATGGGATAAAGATGAATTCAGCCTCAGATTTCAGATTCATTCACTGACAGAGTATGGTCTTGGGGACAGGGGGTGTCTCTAAGGAGTGTGGTAGGTAGCCTTACTCAGGATGCGCGGATGATACAAGGGCTTAAGACAATGCAGGACAGTGGAGTTGGAGAAGGTGGAGGGCAAGAGGAGAGTCTCAGGCTGTGTTGGGTTGGGGCTGAGCTTGATAGACCAGGGTCAAGAGGCAAGTGGCGACAGCCAAGGATTGGCCGGTGATTGGGGGCGTGGCCCTCACACGAGGCTAGAGGCGGAGCTAGAGGGCAGGGGCGGGACCTGCCAATTTCAACTTCTCTAGGGCGTCAGGCCAGGATCCCTGGGCTGTGGAAGCTGGAGGGATACAGGGAGTCTGTCGCATCATGTCTAAAGGCCTCCACTCACACGAGTACCCTCCCAACTCTCCCCTCCGACGAGACCGTGGGGTTCATGAAATGTCCCCGCTCAGCCTTCCTTCCGCTGTTCTGCCCATCTTTCCTTCTTAACTGCTACCAATATCTCTCAGGTTCTTCCTCGCAACTGCTTCCTTCCTGAACTCCAGCCAAAGTGGCCACCAACTGTCTCTCCCGATCGGATTCGGCCTCCGCGGACCTTCCCTCCACCCCACCCCACCCCCCAATCTGTAAGAGGCAGAGATTACACAAAGCTACCAGAGAGCACTCTGATTGTTCTGGCATCACCTACAAGATCAGATCCGGGTCCACAACAGGGCTTGGAATTTGCCTGTTTGCTGCGCCCCTTTCAACCTGCACACGGAGGGCCTGCCTGGGTGCAGCAGTCCACGTGGAATGGTCATCCATCTCCCGCGGAGCCCTTCCCACCTGTCAATCTTCACTTTCTGTTGCATAAACCCCGCCCTCATCCCCTCTGGCTTCACTTCTGCTAGGATAGCCAGACCTCAAACTCCGGTCCTGGAGACAGGGAGGGTGTGGCAGCGCCTCCAAGGGTGGCGGCGGCGCACCGAGGTCTTTGTACCCAGCTCACCTGTGTGGCTGTCTTGTTCCAGTCACTACTGTGAATGGCTCATCTCCGTTCAGGTCCTGATTGCCCCTCTCTTCTCCAGAGGCAAGGCCGCAAGGCCCAAAAGGCCCCTCCTTAGGTAAGACAGACTTCGGGAACTACAGGAAGTGGACTTCAGGCTTTGCCTCATGGGCTACTTGTTCTGCTTTGTATTGTTGCTTGCTTTCTTTAGTTTTGGGTTTTTAGATGCAGTCTCGGTATGTAGCCCAGGCTGACCTGGGATTTACAGGCATCATGCTTAGCAATGGGTTGTGTGTTAGTATTTTTATATAAAGAGGTGCTAAATGAAATCATTTAAGAAAGATTCTCTAAAGAAGTTTGAAATTGGTGGCTCTGGGGTAAGAAATCTCTGTGGGCTTGCCCTCCTGTGGAAGGGAGAGGGAGCACCAGGCGGGAGTGGCTGACTCCCCAGCTGTGGAGAAGTGTGAAGAAGAAGAGTATTTCAGGGCAGAGTAACAAGTATCCCGAGCAGCGGATTAATGGACCAGATTCACACTGCTCACTAAACTATAAAAAACGAATGTTTTTCACTCTAAAACCCAGAAATGGTAAGAGTATTGCGACATGATCATTCTCAAATAAGTGGTGAACTGATACAGCACTGGTAGAAAGCTGTTTGGCAATATTTATCAGAAGCTTTAAAGTTCACCCATGCTCTTGATCGCACCAGGGAAAGGATTCAAACTCCGGAACGTTCAGAATCCAGGGGTAAAAGCAGACATAGGAACACAAAGTGACCCGCTATGGTCACTAACCCCAAGGCCACTGTAAGAACCCTTCCAATCCTGGCAGAACAAATGTTTTCTGGGCTGCCAGGGAGGTCACCAGGCCATGAGCAAGGAGACTTAGAGTCCAAGGTAGGGGTGACTGTATGAGAAAATGAAAGTGGGAATGGTGAGGCCAGGCCCCCCGAAAGGAGAAGATCATTGCAGGCTACACCAGGGCAGCAGGTGATGGATATAACCTTTAAGAGACTAAAAAAAAGCAGTGAGGACAAGACAGACAGGGCAGGAATGTGTTCCTCTTCCCCAGGACAGGGCCTGGTGCTGGGTGGTTTTGAATATGTTTGCTTATCATTTATACTTAGTCTTTGGAAGAAAAGTAGAGAGAAAAGCGAAACTGGAGTCACATGAGCCAACTGCCACTTCTCAGGATCTGCCATTTATCTCTCTGAATCACGGTCTCCTCGTTGTTCACGGGGGTCAACTGTACCCATTTGGGGTGCCTGTGAAGTATTAAGTGCACCCTTAGCAATAAGTACATATTTCCTGAAGGAGCTTGACAACTGTTCACATGGCCCCAAAGGCAGATCCATATTTCTGCTTTTCTGTGCTCATTTCAGTCTTCCCATGTCTTTGCCATGCCCTGGTACTTGGCTGTGTCCTGTCTCAACACACAGAGAGAAAGAAAGCAAAGGGGAAGAAGTCTGAGGCCCTGGGTGGCTGCAGGTGGACTCGGGGAGCCGGCTTCCTGAAGCCGTCCTGGCTGCGGTTCAAGGTCCTTAGTGCACAAGGCTGCCACCTGCCAGTCGGGTAGCAGGCTTCCTGTTACCTTTCTAAGCTGGGGACAGACGGTAGAATTAAACAGCGAGGGTCTGTGGGCAGTGAGGTGACATCGACCTCCTTCCTCGGAGCCGGGAAACAGTGCCCTCCTTCTCTGGGAGGAATGGGAGAATGCTCCTGAGAGACAACCCACCAGGCCCCACTGAAAGTATGGGATGTGCTGACATAGTTGAGCCTCCTCCAGTCAGGGAAATAAAAGAGAAGAAGCAGGAAGAAAGGAGTCAGGGGAGCGAAGGAGAGACTCACCAAGAGCTTTGGTTTGTTTCATTCCTGTCTCCCTGCTCGTGGCCCCTAGTCCTGTGTCGTCATCCTTCTTGTCCTCTTGCTCTCAAGTCTGCTCCTTTCCAGAGCCATTTGGGCAAATCTATGTGACAGGAGCTGGTCACCTTTCTGGTGTCTGGTGTACAGACTGCAAGGTTGCCAAGACATATGTGTTTATTTTAGGCAGGCCGAAGGGCTGCAGTGGTCTTGGGAGCCATGGGTGGGACTGGCTGAAACTTGACAAAAGAATCGTCACTGCGCTCTGGAAGCTGGGCTCCTCCGCTGAAGCCGAATCCTTCTGCACAGTTAGGGCCAAGGCAACCGCTCCTGCAAGGTTCCATGGGAAACTGCTCAGGTCAGAGCTCTTGGGGCTCCAGAAGTAAGAAACATAGAAGCCAGGCTGCTGGGCTCAGGGGATGGAGCATCAGCAAGAGCCACCAAAGGACTCAAGAAGAAGCAGTGTGGTCTTTTGTGTAGGTTAGGAAGATCCCACCAGTGACCAGGTGAACCAGAGGAAGGGGCTGGCTGCAGGGAAGTCGAGTGAGGCTGCTGCAGTTTGTGGTGGGTGGAGAGGATCGGCCTGAGCTGGGGCATGGCTGTGGGAATCCAGCCCAAGGGCTCCAGAGGCAGAACTTCAGGCTGCTGAGAGCAGGTGGATATGGAAGAGGCCATTGCTCTGGTGAGACAGAGCTGGTGCTGGAATAAAATAGAAGAGGAATAACGAACCTGAAGGGGAACTTGTCAGTCAAACACATGGGGTCAAAAGTCATGAGGCATCTGGGCTGGCTGTTACTTAGGAACAGATATCCTATGAGGAATCACCTGAGGAGGGTTGAGGGAAGACGGGCAAAGTTTGGCTTTAAGAGGGGACAGGGGAACAGCAGCAAAGAGCTTTGAGAAGGAACAGTCGTGAGAGCAGGCCAAGGGAGGGTGAGAAGGAGGGTGACAGAGGACCAGGGCAGAGAGTCGGGAACTAGAAATCAGCTGAAAGTCCTGCAGTCTATCCCTTTCTTCCTCTCTCCCTTCTTTTCTCTTCCTGCCTTCCTGTGCAGGGTACTGAATCCAGGGTCTTGAGCATGCTAAGCACTCAACCACTGGACCACATCCCCAGCTCCTGGAGTTAATTGTTATTGCTGTTTGTGTGAGACAAGGTCTCACCACTGTGTAGCTGAGGTTAGCCTGAAACTGTCCTGCCTCAGCCTTCCCAGTGTTGAGATTGTGTGCATCACTACACCCAGCTTCCTGGGGTTATTTCTTAAAGCAATTCTCATCAAAATTGCATGAACTGTGTTTTCACTAGTGCTGACATCTTTATGGAGATTTTCTTTTCAAAACTTACCAGCAAGTCCACCAAGATACATTGCCCACTTTTTCTCTATGAATGGGAGTGCAGCCTCAAGCTGAGCTGTCACTCAGCCAGCCAGAGGGCAGGTTCCGATACCACCAGCATGCTGTGAATGGTTATGTTGGCTGGCCTGAGATGCAGGGTGAGTGCACTATCTGGATACTGTCTTTAAACTAAATAAAACAGTCTTGGAGAGATGGCTCAGCAGTTCAGAGCATTGGTTACTCTTCCAAAGGACCTGGGTTTAGTTCCCAGCACCCACATGGCAGCTCAGAACCATCTGTAACTTCAGCTCTAGGGGATCCATTGCCTCTTCTGGCCTCCAAGGGCACTAGGTATGTATATTGTACATAGACATATATGTAGGCAAAACACCTATACATATAAAATAAATTTAAAAAAAAAGCCAGGTGTGGTGATTCACGCCTTAATACCATTACTCGGGAAGCAGAGACAGGCAGATCTCTGTGAGTTCGAAACTAGCATGGTCTACAAAATGAATTGTAGGACAGCCAGGGATACACAGAGAAATCATGTCTAGATAGATAGATAGATAGATAGATAGATAGATAGATAGATAGCAAATAAAATTAAGCTAAACAAACCATCTAGAGGAAACTGAGTACAGAAGCCCCCTCTGATGCCCACAATATGGAGATGTTCCTCTGTGCCTGTCTCCTTCTTGCCTGTAAGCAGTCACTGTGGTCACTAAGGGATGGCCCTGGCAGGCAGGACTTCCTGAGTGGCTCCATCCCTCTAGTGTCTACTCTCAGTTCCCTGACTATCTCTCTGCTCTACCTGCCCTACCCAATACCCAACTCCCTGCTGTCCCCACACCCTATAGAGGACACTGGTACCCTCAGTACATACATGGTCACCAGTATTTCTCATGCCCTTACAGAGAAATGCGCCCCAAGAAATCGTATCTGACTTTCTGACATCCAGGTTCCCTGTTTAAGTTCTCTGCCTCAGCCCTGTCTGCTGTCCAACAGTACTGACCCCATAGTATCTGACCACACCCAACATCTTGGCTCTGATTCCAAGCCTGAAGCATAGGCTCTTGGCTCTGTCTCCACATGTGTCCACCTGGGAGAACCTGATCCTGTCTCCTGCCTGTCTTCTGCAGGCCCTGGTGGTCCCTAGTCCAGCCTCTCACACTGACCTCTCTCAGAGGCTAGAGGTTTCCACCATTCAGATGGGTTTTCTTCTCCGTGTCTATAGATTGACTGTCTACTGGTGTCAAACTGTTTCTCTGAGCAAAAGTTTCCACTAAAAATGAAAAGATTCATGCTCAGAAGTCTGAGTGCCTCGTGATCCCAGAAGGTCTGGGTACAAACAGCAGGCATGGACTTTGTGAAGAGGTGAGGAGTGAGCTTCCTACCTAGCCTGGAGTCTGGGCAGAGCAACATTACCATCAGTACTGAAATGGAGACTAAGAAAGTGGCTGCCAGAGGTAGATCTGGCTGTTGTCCTGGAAACCAAAGACTGTCACTCATTAAGGCTGCATTCTGCAATCAAGCAAGGAGACTGATTCTACAGCAAACCTTACCTTCCTCTGTTGGCCAAGACTGGATGGCCAATGCTGTGGCTATAACTAGAAGCTGTCTGGGGTTATGGATGTAGGTCGGTTGGTAGAGTGCTAGTCTAACAGGCATGAAGGCCTGGGTTCAATCCCTACAATTATATAAACCACCTGTGATGGCTCATGCCTGTAAACCATATCTGAGATGTGAGAGCAGGAAGTTCAAGGTCATCCTCCCATACACAGTCAGTTCAAAGCCAGACTGGGATATATGAAACTCTATCTAAAAATTAAAGATGTCTTGTTAGTTCTATTGCAGGGGAGTAATTTGGGGCCCTGGATGATGGAATAGCTATAATCTCAAACTGTGGGTCCTGTGGCAGAAAGAGAGAACTCTATGGACGTTCTCACGCCTGCTGCTGAGTGTTTTGTCTCCCAGAGGGACTAGGAAACGCAACCTTACTTTGCTTGCTTTCTCCAGGTGATCTAGAGATTAAAAAGTCCCAGCCTAGCTTTGGAGACAAAAGGGAAAAGTCTGCCCAGACTTTCACCCAAGTAAAGCATGCTCATCCCTTTAAGAAGTCACTGTTGTGTAGAAATGTATCTCTGTTCACACTAGCAATCTGGGTACATGTAACTGGTGCAACCAGAGCCAAGAGTCCCTGCATCCTTTTAGGAGTACAAGATTTGGAGCCCAGTACTCAGCAGGGAGGCAAGAGGATTGTGAGTTGGAGGCCAGCCTAGGCTACACAATAAACTCCAGAACATCAAAACCTAGTCTCAAAAAACAAGCAAGCAGGGCTGAGGTGGGAGGTCAGTATGTAAAGTGACTGGTGTGCTAGCATGCGGACCTGAATTTGGACCCCAGAACCCATGTGCCTTATGGTTACTGTTGCTGTGATGAAACACATGACCAAAAGCAAGTTGGGGAGAAAAGGGTTTAATTGGCTTAAATATCCTGAGTCACAGTCCACTGTGGGAGGCCAAGGCAGGAGCTCAAACCAGGGATGGGGGTTGGGGGTGTATGACATGGGACACCTGGAGGCATGAGCTAATGCACAAGCAATGGAGGAGTGTTGTTTACTGGCTTGCTCCTCATGGCTTGTTCAGCCTGCTTTCTTTCTTTTTTTTTTTTTTTTTTTTTTTTTTTTTTTTTTTCGAGACAGGGTTTCTCTGTGTAGCTTTGCGCCTTTTCTGGAACTCACTTGGTAGCCCAGGCTGGCCTCGAACTCACAGAGATCCGCCTGGCTCTGCCTCCCGAGTGCTGGGATTAAAGGTGTGCGCCACCACCGCCCGGCCTCAGCCTGCTTTCTTACAGAATCCGGGACCACCAGTCCAGAGGTGTCACTACCCATGATGTTCTGGGCTCTCCACAATCAACTACTAATTAAGAAACGGCCCTACAGGCCTGCCAATGGCTGGATCTTATGGAGGCATTTTCTCATTCGGGTTCCCTTCTCTCAGATGACTCTAGTTTGTGTCAAATTGACATCAAACTAGCCAGCACACCATGTAAAAGCCAGGTGTGGCAACACACATCTGTAACTCCAGTGCTGGGAGACAGAGACAGGTGGATCCTAGGGGCTCACTGGTTAGCATTCATGGCCAAAACTGTGAACTCTAGGTTCAGTAGGAAACTTTATCTCAAAAAGTAAGACTAGAGGAAGAAATCTTGATATCAGCCTCTGGCCTCCATACTCACCTATCCTCATGGGCAAGCTCCCTGCCCCACATACACCACAGTACACACATACATGCACACATACAAACATGTATACGTAAAGTAACAAACAAAAAATGAAGTACAGAATTCAACAGCCAAAAGCAGGTATAGATAGGGTCACTGCCAGCGGTTGACCAGCTGACATAGTTGAAAACCAGAGCCCCTAAAGACCTTAGCGTTGAGAACAGCAAAGGTGGCAGTACTTAAAAGAACAGGAAGAACCACGAACCCCAAAAGCTCCTCTCCGTTTTGATGTGGACAAAAGATTGGTTTGCAGTCTTAAGACAACAGACTCCAGCAGCCCTCGACTCCCTCCCAAGTGGATAGACTAGTGCCTGGGCAGGCTCACACATGGGTCGGAGGACTTCCTATGCAGAGGCCCTTGCCTGTTCTGTGCATCCCTTTCTTAAGGGGAGGGAATTATGGCTGGTTCTCTTGGAGCCGAGGGCTTCTATAGTGGTGTATGCAGGAGTACCTGAGTATAGCGGTGGCCAGGGGTCGGAGGTCTTTGAAAGAGCCCAGGATAAAAGGCCTTGACCCTTAGCAGGGAGTGACACCTGACCTCAGTCCAGAAAACCCAGATTCGGCTGCCTAGGCCTGTAGCAAGGTTGGTCATATGCTGTATAACTGATTTAATTCACTCACTGGTTAATCTCTGCATACATTCTCTGGGACACAGTTTATTAAATGTTCTTTGCATAGAAAATTTCAGGCTGGATAGGTAGTGATCCTTCAGAAGACTGTCAGCAAGTCTGTTCTGCTTCAGGAAGGGTTGTGGTCTTCATCTGTGCTCTATGGTGCCTGACATGCCTGTAGGCTGCTCAGTCAGCTCACCCATTCCAGGAATAAATTCTGTTCTTGAACTTGAGCTGAACACAGGGTCTGCATAATTCTAGCATTTGTATGGACTTGTTTTTAAAATTCTCCTCCTCCAGAAAGTATGCTGCTGTCTCTTCTTAAGCAAAGCATGTTCTTTGGCTCTTACACCACTGACATCAACCTCTGTGTCAGGGATCAGCAGCTTTGCTGAGAGAGAGGCCTCAACCCCAGGGTCTGAGAGACTCGAGGCTCCTCTTGTCCCCAAGAAGAGATTCCTGGTAGTGGTGTGGCGTCCTAGGGCCAGTGCTGCTTCCTTGGCACCTGACCAGCTAGGCAGCCCCTCTCACACACTGGGTTCCCCAGAACTCACCAGAGGCCATAACATGATCCCCTGGGAGTTCCAAGAGCACCTGCTGTGGCTGTTCTTAGGCTTGGACTCAGACCCAGACTCCAGTGTCCAGCAGGCTCAGAACTCTAGAAGGCACAGGCTCAGGCTTGGCTCTGTGCTCAGGTGTTTACCCCTGGGCATGTCCACTCCAGTTCTACCCGCTGATGCCCATGTGGTGAAAGGCCTGAGATCAGGTGGTCTCAGAGCCCATCCTCATCACAGAGAAAGCCTTCACTCTAAGTCTCCTCTGCTGGTCTCAGCCTCCACAAGGTCATAGGACTGGTAGAAGAAGCCCTGTGGCTTCTGCTTCAGCCAACTTTATCAGATGGATCTGGTACAGGCAGGTTCTTTTTTTTTTTTTTTGGGTTTTTGAGACAAGATTTCCCTGTTATTTTGGCACCTGTCTCTGCCTCCCGAGTGCTGGGATTAAAGGTGTGTGCCACCACCACCCGGCTATCAGGTAGGTTCTTGAGCATAATATCAGGAACCGTGGGAAAGAGGAGGCTCAGGCAACGCTTTAGGACCCAGCTACACCTCAGCTTCCCTAACAGTGTTCTTTGTCATTAACTGCAAAATCTGGAAGGACAAGCAGCAGGGACTGGAGTGGCCAGACTGGCTGAGCACCCCTGTACCCCTCCTCTGACCTAGCTTGAGATGTGCCTTCCAAGCACACACTAGTTGGCTTCATTTGGGCTTTCTGAATTCTGCCATGGAAATGCCCGGCTGGCTGGTGGAAAGAACACCTCAGAGCTGCTCTCAGCCCATTCCTATTCTCAGAAACCACACCATGAATTAATAGCTCCCACGGAAAGTTTCTTTTTGAAAATTTTATGGACCCTTGGCCTGCACCTGGCTTCTACAGAAGCCTATGACTCTGGCTTATATGAGCAGCCCATGACAGACAGCTCTGGTGCAGCCATGCCAGGAGGGAAGCCTGCAATCTACCTCCCAGTGTCCTCACCCCATCACCCAGGAGAGCAGGTGCCTTTTTGTAGGGCCAACCAGCCTCATGAGAAAACTTCAAAGGCTTTTGAGTCTCTCCTCCCCTCCCCCTCCCTCCCCCTCCCTCCCCCTCTTCTTCCCTTCCTTCCCTTTCCTTTCTTTTTGGTTCTTAGAACTAAACTCAAAGATGCTAAGGAGGCCCTGCAGGCCAGCTCTTGCAGGGTCTTTGAGGCCCGGGGTCACAGCAGTGGTAGTGCTCGTGATAACACAGACAAGGCAGGCTCTGAACTAAGTGCTGAAATCTTGCCATCTCCAACTAGCCCAGAAGTTCTCAACCTATGGGTAGCAAACCCTTTGGGGGTCGAATGACCCTTCCACAGGAGTCGTCTAACACCATCTGAAAACAGATATTTACATTACAATTCATAACAGTAGCAAAATTACAGTTATGAAGTAGCAACAAAAATAATTTTATGGTCGGGGGTCACCACAGCATGAGGAACTGTATTAAAGGGTCACAACATTAGGAAGGTTGAGAACCACTGAACTAACCCAAGGAATTTTCATCCACATCTAATACAAAAGGAAACCAAGGCTTAGAGCATCCCTCAGTCAACTTGTCTAATATTCATCAGGACCTGACTCCACATACCTGCACTCAGAGCTTGTGATTGCAGCTTCTGTCTGCTCAGATTGCTGTCTCCAAGGGATGCCTTGAGGCACACAGACCTCTAGGGCCTTGACTCAGGAGGATGGCTCTACTCTCTGCCAGGGCACAGCTGGGGGCAGCACAGGAGTTAATGCACATCTGAGAAAAACGTAGCTTTAGAAACGTCATGTACCTGGCGGACACAGATAAAACAAAGCCTCTTTAGTGCTAAGTGACAGAAAGACTCAAAGGCGACTGGAGCAAAGAAAAGAGATTTTCTGGCTCACAAACTAGGAAGTCTACAGGCTGTGTGGCTTCAGACAGATCAGAGCTCAAATATATTATGAAGACTTGGCTATTCTCCAGTCTAGCCCTAAGGTCTGTTTCTCCCTGAGCTGGGTTCCTTCTCAAGGAAGGCTCTAGAAGCTGCAGGCTCTCGTTGTGGTCTTCTAGCTCAGAGAAAATGTAGACTTCTTTCCTAAGTGGTCTGATAGGAGTTCCAGGGAACACTTAGAATGGTCCCAGTGGTGTCGGGGGACCATGGTGCTGCTCACTGTGGCTGGCTGTTATATCACCTTGAAGCGGAGCAGGGCAGTGTGTCTGCCACTGCCAGAGAACTGAAGCCAAGCAGGAGGATGTAGGTGGAGCTGGGGTGCTTTGGATTGAGAAATATGAATAGGCATTTGCCTGTGTCTGTGTGTGTATGGGGGGGGTGCGCATCACTGCTACAGACTATGTATCTATGGTAGACCCTAAACCCCAATTCTGTCAGGCATATGGCTCTTTCAACCCCTCCCCCAACTCAGAAAAGCATCTGTCTCTCGTCAGTCTTTCTGTCCTCCTAGCGATGAGCTGACTCCAAGTTTCAGCAGCTCAGAGCACACGTTGCCATGCCAACTCCTCCGCAGCAGCATCTAGGCAGAATGGGCTGGCCTGATCTCACAGCCGCTGGTGAATGCAGACACATTCAGGTAATTGGATTGGAGCAGTCCACAGGCCTTTCCTGTGGAAACCTGGAGCTTGGTCCAACTCCTGTTTAGAATCAAAGACTTGGAGGACATTTTGCTCCAAGACTCCAAGCTTACAGAGGGAAAGAGAGAGCTCAGCAGGCCTGACGATCAGAAAACAGGGCAGTAAAGGAGGGATGAGCCCCAGACAATGCCAAATGGAGCAATCACCAGCCCTCTAAGTTCAGAGAGCTGTCAGAGATGCATGGGCTTCAACATGGGGGTCAGGACTTGCTTTGCTTGGCAAAACTGACAGCTGTCTTACCTTCCCACTGCAGGAGAAATTCAGATTCCAAGTCAACATCCACACAGGTCCCTGGGGCTACTGTGAAGGTGTCTTCTCTGAATCAGCATACCAACCAGGTCATCTCTCAGGTCTGGCAATCCTAGTCATTGGATGCTCAATGGAAACAGTCCTATTTCCCATAGTCTGCCCTGACAGGATCATTCCTAAAGAGTCCCCTCACTTCCCTCACTGGTGAGGGAAGATTGGCCACCCTGGGCCCACATGCACATATCTAGGGTGAAACCTTGGTTTAACTCAGACTTCTGAGCAGCCATGGTCCCCTTCCCATGCTGTGGTCACACAGGTCACTGGTTAGGAGTCAGGCCCTTCAGGTTAGCTTGTATGAATGGCCACATGGAAGCTGCTTGCTATTGATGCCCTGGCTGCCCATGAATGCCTGGGACGATATTCTTAAGGTCCTGCAGAGGAGTTGTCCGCCTTTCCCTCTTCCATGTGGATAAGGGTTTTCTGGGCTCCCAAACATCCCTAGGGCAAGTTCCTCTTCCACCTGCATCAGTCTGTGACCCACAGCGCTCTCTGTCCCCTCTGTTCATGCATAGCCCAGCCCAGTCCTCACTGCAGAGGAGAGGGGCAAGTTAGTGAAGGCTTTGGCTTTGGCCCAAACAGTGTGAGTGGCATCTGTAAGGATCCAGAAGGCCCTCTGGTTCAGCCAGGGTCCTGGAAGTCCCGTGGGTGAGCTCAGGTCAGCCCCTTAACAATCAGAAACCAAAGCTGGGGAGAGACGATGACACATGGAGTGGCTTCCGGAAATGGAGAGGAGGAAGCAAAGGTGACCAGGCCACCAGCCTGGCTCCTCTAGTCCTCATAGAAACACTAGAGGTAGGCACTGCTACCCCATGCCATGATCAGTGCTAGGATGTCACTCGGGCTAGCCTGCCTCCCAGGCTGAGTGCCAGACTGCAAAGCTCAGGTTAGAAGAGAAAGCCTGGTCTCAGTATCTGGGACTGAGAGGTTGGCTCCCAGGAGTCCCGCCTTGGGGCACCTTCTAGCTCCCAGTGACAACTCCACAGCTCACAGTGCTGGAATCCCTGACGACTGAGGACCTGAGAGTATCCAGGACTCCAGATCAGCTATATAGACCATGGTATGGCTGTGGTATGATGTGGCTTCTAGTAATCCTGGAAACTGTACATTAGGATTTGCAAAGGGGACCAACCCAAGGGCGATTGTTGGTCTTAACAAAAGAAACCTTGAATGATCCACTTAATCTAAGAGGTGAGGTAGCCAGGCGGTGATGGGGCACGCCTTTAATCCCAGCACTCAGGAGGCAGAGCCAGGCAGATCTCTGTGAGTTCCAGACCAGCCTGGGCTACAGAGTGAGATCCAGGAAAGGCGCAAAGCTACACAGAGAAATCCTGTCTCGAAAAACAGAGAGAGAGAGAGAGAGAGAGAGAGAGAGAGAGAGAGAGAGAGAGAGAGAGAGAGAGAGAGAGGAGGTACAGAAGCTCAGCATGCACGGCCTTAGAGGGACCTGCCAACCCTTTAAGGGTGTCCATGACAGGCCCTGCTTGCAAAGCTATCAGATCAAGGACATGGAAAAGAGAAGAAGGAATGATCGGGAGAATGGGGTCCCATGTCCAAAGCCAGACACATGCCTGACCCCATCGAACAGTGCAGACAAGAGAAAGGGAGATAAGCAGGGTGCAGCTGAGCACCTGCCTGCGGTGAGCAAACCCGAGGAAGCCACACCCTTCCATGGCCTCTCCTCGGAGCACTGGAAAACTCTGGGAAGTTACCAGCCCCTCGTGTTTAACTGCAGCGCTCCTCTTTCATGAGGAAAGTGTAGATCAGACTAATTAATGTGTGCTGTTTGTTTACCCTCCTTTCATTTCCCTGAGACAAAATAATTACCCAGAGCTTTAGAAGCAGCCTCGTCCGTGGCAGTCCCTCCTGCGTCTTCCTGCAGCAGCAGCTTCCGCGTGTAGACGAGGGAGCCAGCGCAGGGCAGAGCGCTGGAGAGGAGGCCTGGGGTAGCTGGGAAGGATTTGGAGTGGCACCATGGAGGGCCAAGGGACTCAAAGCTGCCTCATCTTAGAGGGTCGCTGTGGTAGCACAGCTCCCCCTAGCCCCTGGGGCTGCCACCCCAGATCTTCTCCTCCATCAGCCCTACAGTGGAGACCAAAAACATGCCCATGTCTGCCCAGGGCAGGCAGAAAGAAAGGTCACTGCACACTAGAGACTTTGCCAGAAGGGTTTGCCACAAGCGTGGAGGCATCTGAAGATGGATTCTCTCTCCTCGTCCCCTAAAGCCCCGTCCCAGCCAATAGCTGATTCCAATCTGATTAGCCAATGTCCGGGGTTGAGCCACATGGGATGACAGAATGGGTCATTTTTCTCAGGAAGCCTTTGATGAAGGAAAGCCTGACTCACAGGGGTGCTGTAGACACCGCAGTGGCTTTTGGAGGTACAAACCAACCTCCTCCCTGATACTTTCTCCAATGTCATCCATGTAGCCCACATTACTGCCCACAGATCAAACCTGACCCTTCCCACAGAAAGACTGACTTCCTAAGAGCTTCCCCACCTGAGTGGGCACTCAACCCAGCAGTCTGTTTATCCTTACATCTGTTACTTACCTCCCCAAGCAGGGTGGCCAAGAGCCAGGGCTTGGCCTCGGACAGACTCTTCATGGAGCTTATGCTGGAGGGAATCCTAGGAACAGCCCCAGCTCCAGGCCTAGTGATAGCCTGGTGTAGGGAGGGGCTGTGGTCACAGAATGCCTTGACAGGGTTAAGGAAGACTCCCCTGAAGGAGAGAAGTCTCAATTGAGCCCTGAAAGGTACAGAAGGGAGAGGGAATGGCCGGAGTCAAGAAGGGAGAGGTTGCGGGAAACAGCCACAGGCAGGTGCAGAGGGGTCGGGCAGAAGCTGCGGCTGGGAAGGAGGCTGTGGCTGGAGCCAGGATGAGAGGGGAAGGGAGCACAGAGACAAGAACACAGAGGGCCCAGACAGAGATTGTGAGCCTGGACTTTGTCCCCCAAAACAGTAGGGTCAGTAGAGGGAGAGAGGAAGGGAGAGAAGGAATAAAGAAGAGAGAGATGTTAAGTGGATCCTTCGGAGTCCTGCACAATTGTGAGAGAGGCACTCGTGACCTTAGACCACGGCGATAAGAAGGAAAAGAGGAAGGGAGACTTGGAAGTGGGTCTGCCTAAGACTCTCGGTTGACATTCAAGTGGCCCAAGGAATATGGCTGGGGCATCCCCTAGGGTCTTGGTGCTGAATTCAGGGAGCACTGGTGTCTGGGATGCCTCAGAAGACCTCATCGCACTGCCCGTTGCTCCTGCAGGGTCTGCCCTGGCCCCAGTAGATCTGGCAGGGATGGGTTGGTGTGGGCAGCTCCGTATCCTGTATTTCTCCCTCTAGCCAGGAGGGGTTCTGCCGGCTCCTCATTGAGAGCCGTAAATTGGCTGAGCACATCCAGCCAAGGGTGATAAGGAGTGAGCCATGGCTCTGGCTCCAGGCTGGAGTCCTCCCTCTGCTGAGTGGATGGGGTAGTAAACAACACGCACGGTGCTCTGGCATCGCCCAGGCCAGACGGCAGGTGTGGGAGGTTGCCGGACGTCCTCAGACCCGGCTGTGGCATTCGTTGAGAAGTCCTCACTTGGCTGTGCTTGTGTAGACACACTTGAGGCTCCAAACTGTGACCTTCCAGTGTTAGCTTCAAAGTGACTTCCCTTGAGGAAAGTAAAAATCTTCGTGCTTCTTGTTCATCAGAACTAGACACAGCCACCAGCCTAAGCTCCTCTTTGGACATGAATCCCTGGTCCTCCTTCATCAGCCTTGGGGATGGTGTCTGCAGGGCTCTTGAGCCTCTGACAGCTGTGTGGAAAACCCCACCTCCCCGAGGGCTGGAGGAGATGGCTGTCTCCTTTCTGGCACTAGCATCGTAATCCGCCTCTGCTGATTTATCCTATCTCTGAGGCACCCACCTGCCTTTCGCCTTGAGATGCCCTGGGACTCTTGTGCAGACCCTTCTCTCATGAAGCCCCTCATTTTCTGGGGTGGTAGACATATCACCAAGTGTAAGTAACACAAACTGCGAAGGCCAGGCCACCATTCTGGGGGACAAGCACCCCAACAGAAGTTCCTAAGCTACCCAGGCAAGGAGGTAAAGAGTCCTCCCTAGAAGGCCGCCGTCTAAGCTGAGCTGCGGAGAGGGTGAGGGAGCAGGAAGTAGCGCTATGGGAGCTCCTCAGGGTGAGGTCCTGGCACCACTGTCAGAGCGAGCAGGGGGCGAGCACAGTGGGTGGACAGGCTGCAGAGCCTGTGGACTGGTGAGGAAATGTCCCTCCAGCCAAAGCTGATCAACTGTGACTCTGTTCTCCGTCCATACTGAGCTGTTTCATCGGGGGCAGGGAACAGATGGGACAGGAGGACCGAGGGAGGGTAGTATGAATGGTATCTAGGTCTCGGTTTGGGTGACTGTCGTCTCAGGAGGGAGGAGGGAATGTGGGGCCGGGATCAATGATGGCAGCCTGGGTCCAGACCAATGAGGTGTCCCGGACAGAAGGGGTGTAGATCGGTGAGAAAAACAAACATTAAACTTAGCTGCCTGGCCTAGTAATCAAAATACAGATGCTACATCCAGGATTTTCCCCTCAGGACGAGAGCAGTGTGGGTCCCTGGAGGCTGGGTAAACACGAGACTCTTGTCTTTATTGACTGGGTAATCAGGACAGCCAATGCACCTGCCTGGGTGTGGTCACGCCTGCTCTGAAAACTGTGACTCAGTACATTGTGGGGCAGGGACCCAGGATGGAAGGATATAGGTAGCTGTTGGCTTTGCCTGAAGCTGCACCTTGGAGGACAAGCTGGAGAACTAATAAAGCTTTGGCCCGGACCCACACAGCCCCAGGAAGCTTCTCTAAGTGTCCAGGGGACTGTCAGGGCAACTGGGTAAACTATTCATTCTAGAAGCTGGTGAAACGATCTATGTCTGGGTCCCACCTACACACACACACTGGCTAGAGTTCTGCCAGGGCACCGTGGGGTAGAACATAGAGCTTAGTCTGTCGCTCGGGAAGCTGGGCCATGGTTAGAGCAGGGCTGCATGTGAACGAGGCTTCCCTGCTCCTCTGCCCAGCTAGCCACACTGCCCTCTGCCCTGTAACCCTTGGCCCCCTTCTGTCTTTCCTGGCCTGGTTGGCACCAGATAAAAGGTGAGCGTGTTTACAGCTCCTC
The DNA here is from genome assembly GCF_049852395.1 of Peromyscus maniculatus bairdii. Classification (NCBI taxonomy): domain Eukaryota; kingdom Metazoa; phylum Chordata; class Mammalia; order Rodentia; family Cricetidae; genus Peromyscus; species Peromyscus maniculatus. Next base: position 39,186,693 of record NC_134856.1, on the reverse strand, counting down.
TAACCTAGGCCTCTGCCTAACCAAACGGTTTCACCTGATTCCAACCACCGTCAGTCCAGGCACACTCTCGAACCCTAACCCACCTCTTTGTACCAACGAAGCTATGCCCTTCTGTAAACATGAGCCAGTTTTTAAGCAATTAAGTTACAGAATCAAGTCAGTCAGTTAGGGACAACCATATACAAAGCTGTTTATTCCAAACAAACAAAACTACATAGGCAAATGGAATGGGCTGGAGCATTCTTCTGGCCCCCAAGCACTCCATGTAAAACTGATTCCCTGGTTTTCACAACAGTCCAATTTAGTAACGACCTCTCTCACTGTTTCTACAGGTTCTCAACGAGCTTTGGTGTCCCAGCATGGCCCCTTGAGGTGAACCATGAATGTCTGCAGAACATTTAGCACTAACTATCCAGAGTCGCAGCTTTCCAGGAGGTGACCCATCCTCCGCCTGTCCCCAGCTTGCCCACCCCTGCCTGGAAAGTGCTGCAGCTGCCACGGACACCATGTAGTAGGGCGGCTGCGGCGCCCAGTGAGCTGCGATGGTTTTGTACACGACCCCCTTTCCTAACAGCTGTCTGTCCGCCCTCCACGCTGTGTCCTGGGCCCTCATCTTCCCATGTTACTGGCTGGTGGACCGGCTGGTGGCCTCTTTCATACCCACCACCTATGAGAAGCGTCAGAGGGCAGATGACCCTTGCTGCCTGCAGCTCTTCTGCACTGTACTCTTCACGCCAGTCTACCTGGCTCTGCTTGTGGCTGCATTGCCTTTTGCCTTTCTTGGGTTCATCTTCTGGTCTCCACTGCAGTCTGCCCGCCGGCCCTACTCCTACTCCCGGTTAGAGGACAAGAGCCCAGCTGGAGGGGCAGCCCTGCTCAGTGAATGGAAGGGCACGGGGGCTGGCAAAAGCTTTTGTTTTGCCACAGCCAACGTCTGCCTCCTTCCTGACTCACTCGCGAGGCTCAACAATGTTTTCAACACCCAAGCGCGGGCCAAAGAGATTGGGCAGAGAATCCGCAATGGGGCCGCCAGGCCTCAGATCAAAATCTACATTGATTCTCCCACCAACACCTCCATCAGTGCAGCCAGCTTCAGCAGCCTGGTGTCTCCGCAGGGCAGTGATGGAGCCAGAGCTGTCCCTGGTAGCATTAAGAGGACGGCCTCTGTGGAATACAAGGGGGATGGTGGGCGTCACCCCAGTGATGAGGCTGCCAATGGCCCGGCCTCTGGGGACCCGGCTGATGGCAGCCTCGAGGACAGCTGCATTGTGCGCATTGGAGGTGACGAAGGAGGGCGTCCACCGGAAGCTGATGACCCTGCTACTGGGAGCCAAATTGGGAATGGGGCTGGTGGGACCCCAAAGGGCCAGACGCCCAACCACAATCAGCGAGATGGGGATTCTGGGAGCCTGGGCAGCCCCTCGGCGTCCAGGGAGTCCCTGGTGAAGGCGCGGGCTGGGCAAGATGGCGGTGGCAGCGGAGAGCCGGGAGTCAACAGCAAGCTCTTGTATAAGACATCAGTGGTGAAGAAGGCAGCAGCCCGCAGGCGGCGACACCCTGATGAAGCCTTTGACCACGAGGTCTCGGCCTTCTTCCCGGCCAACCTGGACTTCCTGTGCCTGCAGGAGGTGTTTGACAAGCGTGCGGCTGCTAAGTTGAAAGAGCAGCTACACGGCTACTTTGAGTACATCCTGTATGACGTCGGGGTCTATGGCTGCCATGGTTGCTGCAATTTCAAGTGTCTCAACAGTGGTCTCTTCTTTGCCAGCCGTTACCCTGTCATGGACGTGGCCTACCACTGTTACCCTAACGGGTGCAGCTTCGACGCCCTGGCCTCTAAGGGAGCTCTGTTTCTCAAGGTAGGCATCCTCAGCCGAGGGCTACAAACCAAGTGTCCCCAAACCACATGACAAAATGGGCCATAACCCCTACCAACCCATATTCCCTGGGAATCCTCACTCCCTTGATGGGGTGAATTGGGAGCCAAAGCTTTCCATGGAACTGAACTCAGGACCCCCAGCTCAAGCACAGGAAACCCATGGACTCATGCTGAGTGATGAGGCCAGTTTCTCAGATCCGAGTCACATTTACTCATCTGTAAAGTGGGGTGAGGGTGACCCAGTATGTTGCGATCCAGATGGGATTCAGAGCCTCTTGCATGCAGTAGCATGCGGTGACCATGGTGGTACTGATCGCTGTGATTAGGGACGGAAGGAGACAAGCCCCATCTCCATTCACACGTGGCAGAGACCAGAGTAGAACCCGAGTGCAGGCCAGAATATGGGCTCTCAGGTCCCCAGGCCAAAGACCACACTTAGCCACTGAGGCCTCTAGCTTCGCTGGCCAGGACAGGCCCCCTTCCTGTTGCCAGCAGCTGCCATGCCGGGCTCTCTGCCCACCAGCCCTTGGCTTCATTTCCATAGTCACTAATTAAAGTGGATCATGATTATTTCTGCTAATTTGGATGCAGTGGAGGAGGTTTTAGACCATGGTAATTTGGCCATTACACATGATCTTCGATGGAGCCTGAGATACTGTGTCAACTTTTTGTTCTCTATCTAAAAGCCACTGCTAGTGAATCCAGTTTTCTGAAGCATCGTTTGGCCATCTGACGCTGACGGGGCTTTCTGTCCCCAGGGGCAGCAGCTGTTTTGCCTGTGGTTCTCCCCTTACAAGTGAGATTTGACTCAAGGGCTGCTTTAGTGGAGGACCCTGACTATGGCTCAGGGCAGGTTTCTCTCATTTCTCCGTTCCAGTCTTAACTGAGCCCGACCTGTGCAGGAAAATACTGAGCCGGTGCCTACTGGAGGTAAGGGCACAACGACTCCATCTGAGCTGGTTAAGGACAAGGAAGGCACTCATAGGCCCCACCCTGGGGTGCTCAAGGCCCCTTGCATGGCTCTGCCAGAGTTAGGGTCCCCAGCTTTCCAGTCTTCTGAAACACAGTTCCAGCCTTCCCATTCTGACATGTTGCTCATTTGTGTTGCATTCGTGGGTATATTTCTGTCTTGGTAGCCAGAGTGGCCTTCTGGGAAGGAAGGAGATATGTCATCAGTGGAAAGGTGTATCCTCTCACCCTTGGCCTGATACAGACGGCTGTAAGCCTAGAGATGTCTACCCCCCGGACCACTGCTGTGCAAAGAACCCACATGACCCCTCCTGACCTTTCTCCTTCATCTGATCCCCTGAAACAGTTTTAAGGGCGGCAACTGCCTCTCCTCTGTGGCTCTATCATTAATGTTCTCTTTGTCTCCCTTTATATCGAGGCAAATATGTTGATTCATGCCATTCCAAAACTTTTCTTGAGCTGGCCAGTATTTTTCATATCAAACTTCATTTGCAACATCTCTTAAACATCTTGATAGGTCTGACAGTACCAGCTTGTCTCCGTTTTTTGTTTTGTTTTGTTTTGTTTTTCCAGTTTCTCTTCATAGCCCTAGCTATTCTGGAACTCATGATATAGACCAGGCTGACCTCAAACTCAGAGATCTGCCTGCCTCTGCCTCCCGAGTACTGGGATTAAAGGTGTGTGTCACCTGGCAATCTCATTTTCTTATACCTGAAGGTTGAGATAAGCCATGTGGCCAGCTCTCTCTGCTTCTCAGGGTCCCCTACTGTCAACTCTGTCCCCCAGGGCCTAGTACCCTACAGCCTCCATTTCTGCCCTTGTTGGTAACCCTCATCCTTGTTCCAGCCCAGATCTCTCCCCAGAGCTTATCCCTGAATCTGGCTGACTCCTACCTGGGTACATCTGATTTACTTCTGAGCAAGCTCAGCATCTGCCCTGCCAGCCTCACTCAGGTTCTCCCATCCTGAAGCCAGAAGAAATCAGCCACCTTGGTTGTGCCTGCTCAGTTTATCCCAGGTTTTTCACTTCCAAAAATGCCCTTGGTTCCAACTTCACCAACTTGGTGAACCTCCTCTCTATTTGCCCACGGTAGATGCGGCTGTCTGACCTCTTCCAGCGAGGCCACCGCCTCCTTACTAGGTCTGATTCCCCTTACTGCCCTTACTAGACCGCCCTGAGGGTCCTCCTTATCCCAGGCTCTGCCAGTCTCAGGTTTGCTAAGCACCAGCCAGTTCTCCCTTTGTGGGCTCCGTGACTCTGTGCTCAGGTATTTTTTGGACTGCTTGTCCGGTCAGATGCTGCCTTTGAGAGCAGAGCTGTGCCCTGCTGGATTAGGGTATGACGGTCCTCCTGCCACAGAGGAGGGCCAGGTCCATCTGGAGAGCAGCTGTGGACATTGGGAATATGAGGCCAGCAGTCCCACTCTTTGCCACCTCCCTCACTGGGTCCTGCTCTTCTAGTTTATTCCATGGATTCCTGAAGAAATGGGCCTCTCCATGAAGGAAGGGGCTAGATTCCCTTTGGCCTCAGCACAGTAGAGCTAAAAAAACCTTTTTTACTGATACTCTGTGCCAGCAGGACTAAAGGACTCAGCCTCTCAGTATGATTGTTTGTTTTTATAAGAGAAACACACACACGACTCTGCAGGTCCTGAGGACACACGGTAGGAATCACTAAGTCCCAGCAAGTAATAAAGTGGATACTGTCAAGATCACACACGTGTTGAGAGGGAGGCAACTGTGGACTTGCTACTGTGGTGTCCTCCTCTTCTTGGCAGCAGGGCCAGCAGGGATGCCTTTGTCTTTGTCTAGAACTCAGCACAGGGCAAGTGATAGTAAGGAGAGTCTGACAAATGAGTGGCTTGTTAACATCTTGACAAAGACACCAACAGCCTAGAAAGGGACAAAAAACACCATGGGGAGGCCAACAGGACTGACAGGTACCCATCTATAAAATGGTACACACTGAGCATGTAAGGACATACTAAGCTGAAGTATCTGTGGCTGAAGATGACAGTGGGAGAAACCTGCTGCCTGAGGAACACAGGGTCAGCCATGTCATGTGCCCCTCTGAGCACTGCATTCTTTGAAAATGTGCTTTTATAACAAGATGCATTAGTGGTCCATGGTTTTGCAGGGCTAATTCCCAGAACAGGAGTGCTAGATGGCTGCACCTTGGGTCTGAACTTAATGTGTGAGTCTAGAAACAGCCCAGTCCGGGCCATGGAGCCTATTATCAAATAGCAGACATTCACCCATAGGCACTGAGGAGGACAGGAGGCATGCTGAGGGGAGGAGGATGGAGTTGCAAACATCCAGGGGACAGGACTGACAAGACCCCTCCATTTCAGCAGCCAAGAGAAAGAACACTGACTGAGAGGTAACTGTTGTGTCCTTTGCCACAAGATGGAACAAGAAGCTTGGCTTCTGTGGCCCACCTCTCTGGGAAGTGCCTGGTCTGGGGTTCAGCTGGATTGGACTAATGATTATCTGGGGAGGGCAGTTGGTGCTCACATAGGAAGATGTGCTATTGACAGAGACCTCTGAGGACAGGGGCCCATAATCATCCCTGAAGACTTTTCCGAGTGGCCTCCAGCAGTTGGATAGTGATAAGGGGGCCTGGAAGAGGTCTTGGGTGGGGGAGGGGAGGGGATGTGTGGTCTGCCTCACCTCCAGAGAGCCACAGCACAAACAAGGGCTCATTCTTGTGCTGAGTTACTTCCTTGATAAGTTAAGATAAATTAAGGTGCCCATTTTTATAAAGCCAGCATTAGAGGTGACCTGCCTGAGTCAACTGCCTGTTGAGCCAGGCCCACCCAGGGTAACTCTGCCCTAGTAAAGAAGGGTCAGGTCTGGGGAAAGTGGAGGCATGAAGGTGTGGCCAGGGGCCCAGAACCAGGGACACAGGCCAGAACTCTGGTCTAAGACTGAGGGACTGCAGGAGACCTTGTCCTATAAAAACTCATGAAGCACTGGGCGGTAGGGGCACACATCTTTAATCCCTGCACTTGGGAGGCAAGGCAGGTGAATCTCTGAGTTCAAGGCCAGCCTGGTCTACAGAGAAGTTCCAGGACAGCCAAGGGCTACACAGAGAAAACCTATCTTGAAAAACAAACCAACAAAAACTCATGAAGCAATGGGCCATGCAGCCAGATGGGGCAAAGACAGACTAGCAGAAGGCTGGCAGTGTCCAAGGTCCCTCCAGTGAGTTCTAGTTGTGATTTCAAATTGGGTCAATAGGAGGTCAGGTGGAGAGCATGGCCAAAGGAGAAAGGAAGAGTCACTAAATGAGAATGGACAAGACTAAAAGGGGGATAAAGAATATGGCTCCATGGTTAAGAGCATCTACTGCTTTATCATGAGGACCAGAGTCAGGGATCCCAGCATCCTCATTAAACAGCTCCAATTCTGGCTTCTGTGGATATTCTCTCTCTCTCTCTCTCTCTCTCTCTCTCTCTCTCTCTCTCTCTCTCTCTCACACACACACACACACACACACACACTCTCTCTCTCTCTCTCTCTCTCTCTCTCTCTCTCTCTCTCACAGATTATGATGATTATGATGATGATGATAAACAAATATTTAAAAGACTGAATGTTAGGCTGGGCATGGTGGTACATAACTGTGATCCCAGCACTTGAGAACCAGAGGCAGGAGGATTGCTGTAAGTTTGAGGTCATCCTGATTTATGTAACAATTTCCAGGCCGGTCAGGGCTACATACCAAGATTGTCTCAAAACAACCTGAAAGTCATGTAGGTGACTAGGAGATGCCAGGGACTGGGGAGGAACTTGCCTGTGACTTGTTTCTGCTCCATAAAGCCTTGCATAGACTATGGCCAACAATGTAACATTGTAGGCTGATGTTTTCTTTACATATCTGCTTCTAGAACCAGCCAGATACTTCTAGACAGGGAATGCCCTATCTCTACCTGGGCCTGAGTCTAGTCAGGAGCCTGGCACAGAGCAGGATGGAGAGAGCTTGAGCAGAGGGCTCTAGATGTTGCCAGGGTCCCTTTGCACCTGGAGCAGCCATGCTTGGCTGGCAGCAACACTGACACCCTGCTGCTTTCCCCCAGGTGCAGGTGGGAAGCACACCTCAGGACCAAAGAATTGTTGGGTACATCGCCTGCACACACCTGCATGCCCCACCAGGTAGGCCACAGCCTGGGGTTTTCTGGGGATGGGTTCAACACCTGGGCCTTGGCTGGGGTCCAGGTCAAGCTTCATAGTCTGGTCTCTTGTCCTGTCTGCAGAGGACAGTGCCATCCGGTGTGAGCAGCTGGACCTGCTTCAGGACTGGCTGGCTGACTTCCGAAAATCTACCTCCTCGTCCAGCACAGCCAACCCAGAGGAGCTGGTGGTGTTTGACGTCATCTGTGGAGATCTGAACTTTGATAACTGTTCTTCTGGTGAGGCCACACTCCTCCCCTGTCAGGTGTGAAGCTCCAGGCAGTCACAGAGTATAGCTGGGTAGTTTGAAGAACTACCAGTTCCTCATGAGTGTGTAGGAAATTTAGCAAGACTGATGCGTCTGCCCCACACTCAAGTCCTAGCATGGACCAACCCGTACACTGCCAAAACAAGCACAGAGGCCTCTAGCTGGAGAAAGAGAGACCCTAAAAATGAACCCAGGACAAGGGAGAAACTTCTAATAACACTGGCTTAAACTGGGCCAGGAAGATGGCTCCATGGTGGCTCAGGGGTTAAGAGCACTGGCTGCTCTTGCAGAGGATCCATATTCCATGCCTGCCACCCACATGGTAGTTCACAACTGTCTGTAATTCCAGTTTCAGGGATCCAATGACCTCTTTTGGCCTCTGAAGGCACAGTGGTACACAAATGTACATGCAGACAAAACAATCATACACATGAAATAAAACTAAATGGTGGCCCATGTCTGCAGTCTCAGCACTCGGGAGGCAGACAGGCCTGCTGCAAGTATGAGACCAGCTTGGTTTATACAGTGACTTCTAGGCCAGCCAGGGATACATGAGTCTTTGTCTCAGACACAGGCAAACAAACCTTTTTAGGTAGAAGACTAAAAGCCAATCATCTGTGAAGTTTTAAACAGATCTGAATCTGCACTTATGAAGACCTCCTTTGGGGTAGGAGTAGTTCTGAGCCTTCCTTGGCCTGGGAGCTTCAAGGTTCTAACACTCCTCCAGGAGCCACAGCTCCTGCAAGAGACTATGGGTAGGGTGGAACCTGGAGCCTTGAGTCCAGGCCTCACCCTCAGAACAGGAAATCTCAAGGTCTTACCTAGAGTCCACAATGGTACCCTCACCTGATGGCAGACAGTAAAAGCTGTTTTAACCTTTCATGGCCAGAGAGGCATTTCTGACAAGAATGGCAGTTCCAGCACGGGCAAGGAGAATGCAGTGCCAGCACGGGCAAGGAGAATGCAGTGCCCAGCGTGGAACACACAGTCACCAACACAGATGATTTTCCTCTCCAGCTGTGTGGGATAGCAAGGCTGTCAAATTCAACACACCAGCTTCTGCCCAGCACAGTCTTTCTGTTCTGGCCATGACACTCTTGGCACAACACACACAGGAAGAGGCTTTTGGAGAAGATCCCACCAGGAAGCCCTAACCCAGTCCTCTTCCTCCAGCTCAGGGGTCAAACTGTCCTGGTGCAGTGAGCAGGCAGGAGCCATGTGGTGGCCCCTCCTCCGAAGGGCCAAGCAGCCAGATCTGTGAGGAGAGCGGGTCTAAGCTGCAGCAGCATCCGTCCTTACCCAGTTTGCCATGGAATCTGGGAAGGCTTAGAGGACAGAGATCAGTGTTGGGGCACATCCCGAGGGCACAGAGAACCAGAGACATTTGACCACAGGACCATCAAAAGAACCATAAACCCAGAGTGCTTACCAAAGAGACAGGAACATAGTGGCACATGGTAGGCGTACCTGGCACGGACCAGGCCAGGTGGCTGCCACCCAGCACCCCTCTCTTCATTCCCCCACAGATGACAAACTGGAGCAGCAGCACTCCTTGTTTACTCGCTACAAGGACCCCTGCCGCCTGGGGCCTGGGGAGGAGAAGCCGTGGGCCATTGGTAAGCAGGGCCTGAGCTCACCAGGGACTTCCCAAGAGGCCATCAGAACCTGATTCCTGATGAAGGGGACATGCCCTAGGCAGCTGTCTGGAGGCCCCCCAAGCCCTGGTGTCTCCCTAATCTTTCCGTGGGGGCCACCCTTCAGGCTGGCTGGACCCTGCCTCAGTCAGCACTCTCCTCTTTTGCCCCCAGGAACCCTGCTGGACACAAGCGGTCTCTATGATGAGGATGTGTGTACCCCTGACAATCTTCAAAAGTGAGTGCCCGGCCCACACTACTGCAGGCTGACAGGGACCCCTGGTCCGAACAAGCTCCCAGGCCTTCAGGAGGCACCGAGCCCTTATGAGGTTGTAGAGATGGGGACTGGGCAGGTTCCAGCAGGGCCGACTCACTCGAGCCACTGAGGACTTCTGTGTTGTCAGGAAGCTCTTACACAGGAGAGGACAGCTGGATGGAGGCTGTCATCATCTTCATATTCTAGACATTTCAGAGGCTCATGGAGTCTGGAAGGGACAAATCCTAAACCAGCAGTCAGGATCTAGACTCACTTTGAAAAAGGCTCTTGTTGAGTACAGTTTACACAGGAAAAGAAGCCAGAATTTCCAGGCTCAGGTCAAGGGTCAAGGCCTAGCGAGCTGCTGGGTAGGGGGTCTGTGGAAGAGGAGCCCATGGCCTCTATCCAGCAATTAGAAGGTGAGGGGACACAGGCTGACTGTCTTCAAAGGCAGCTCTACCCCAGGCCAGCTTCATCCTTGAACCCAGCGAGGCTTCCATAAAGGACCAGTGGAAAGGCCAATAGCAGAATGGATTTATAATTCACAGCCCGAGACTGCAGAGCCACTGCCATGGCTCCTTGCAGCTAATTTGAGCCAATTAATTAGATTATAGACTAAATTTGAAACATCATCCTATGCAGAGAAAATTATCTTTTCATGAGATGATGATTAAAAAATGACTACCAGTAACTCTCAGATCATTGATGCTGGAATTAATTATCAAAGCAACAGACAGTAATGGATTATATCTCTGAGCCATTAACAACGCTCTGAATGTCATTAGTGTATTTATCTTAAGGCTGATAAAAACCTGTAGAAAACCATGTTTGCCATCCTGGTCTCTCCAGACACTAAATCTCTCCGGCGCTAACCACCTGGGGGCCTGGGCAGTGTCTCTCATGGCAGCTCCTGGCCTGAGCCTGCTCTCAGTAACTGGGGAAAGGTGGCCTACAGGGTTCCTCGGCTCTCCCAGGGTTACTTGGGCTCTCCGGGAAGGCTAACAAGAATTATGTTGGGTATTTAGGGCCCCCTGTGAGTCTCTTGGGATGACTCTGAGAAATGGGACAATAACCCATTTCCCCCAAGTCAGGGGCCACATCGACCACTCATTTTACGAAGGAAACAGCACTCAGATGATAGCACAAGCTGGATCACATCGCTGCTTAAGGACAGACCCATAAATAACAGACCTCCAATGTAGTACTCTCTTGGTTCTCTTAGCCCTGCCAATCTTCAATAGTGATGGAGCTTCCAGGGAAGAAGGTCTCTAAGGCTCAAACATGGAAGAAGAGAGCAGAAGAGGTGCATTCCCAACATGGCCACAGCCAGGAATGCCATGACCAGTATCCGAGTACAGAAAGGGAAATATGGGAACTGGTTAGCTAGCCCAAGGTGGAGTCGCCTCTGACTGATCATGGAAGTGCTCTGCTCACTAGGAACTCCTCCTTCTAGCTAGGCCCTCTGTGGAGCCACACAGGCAGATCTTAAACCCAGGTTTGGTCTCCCTTTCCCTCTTATGTTGTGGAGAAGATGGCTCCACAGGCCAGGGCTGGCCGAAGACTTTGCCTTGTTTCCTTTCTGCCTAACAGGGTTTTGGAGAGTGAGGAAGGCCGCAGGGAGTATCTGGCCTTCCCTACCAGCAAGAGCCCAGGGGCTGGGCAGAAGGGGCGGAAGGATCTGCTGAAGGGCAATGGCCGGCGCATCGACTACATGCTGCACGCTGAGGAGGGGCTGTGCCCTGACTGGAAGGCTGTGAGTCTGAGGCTGGGCCTTGTAGCCCCGAGTAGACTTTGAACCCAGACCCTAGTCCCTGCTCCCTTAAAATGAGAGCCATCACTTTTACAACCTGAAACCCTCCACATACCCTCTGTACCCTAGCCCAGTCGGCCCCCCCATCTGGAACCTCCCACCCCAGATTGTCATTTCCTGCCCCCCAAACCCCCCTTTACAGAGCACCCTCTCTCTGGATCTAATCAGAATATTCTGTTTCCCATTCCTTTCCCACAACCTAGGAGGTGGAAGAATTCAGTTTTATCACCCAGCTCTCTGGCCTGACCGACCACCTCCCCGTGGCCATGCGGCTGATGGTATCTGCAGGGGAAGAGGAGGCATAGACCAGCCATGCCACTGGCATCTCAAGAAGTGGGCCTCTGCCAGCCCTGCAAGCCACAGCCCATGCCTGGGCTGTGTCCCCTCCATTGAGCACCCAGTGCTGGGGGTAGGAGGGCAGGGGACAGGGAAGAGCCTGTCAGTCCCCTGGGAGCCTGGAAGCCAGGCTGCTCTGTGCCTCTGGGCCATCTCTAAGAACAGAGGACTCAGGCCAGTCTGGGAGCCCCTGGCTGCCTAACCAGTGCCATTCTTTCCAATCACGATTTTCTACAGATCTACACAGCACAACATAGTTTGTAACCCGAGGGTCAGTATGAGGACCGGGTTTATGTACTCTTTGTATTTCTTCTCAAGCTTTGTCCAGGGTTCATTACTTTCGTCTGCTGCCAATGTTGTCTCGCATGCTTGCACCCTCGCATGCACGCTGCCCGCATGCCATGTGCCACATTGTAGCACCCAGACCCCTTGCTCGGGCCTCACCCAAGGCCAAACTCCAAACACAATCAGAAACAGCCAAAGAAGCACTTCCTGGGCACAGCTGCCAGCTCTCCACCTCCAGCTTGATGGGGATGTGAAGGCTGTCATTACCTGCCAGCCCAGGGCTCTTCCCAGGGTCTTGCATTCAAGGGCGATTACATTTTAAAAAGAAAACAGAAAATGTTAAACACAAACTCACCCTTCACTTAGGGTCTGTAAGTCACTGGGTAGAACTGTGCTCTTCCCCAGCCCACACAGCAGGGTCCAGCTGGCTCTGGCCACCCCAGCAGCTCCTGTAGGAGACTGATGCCAGCTGTGGGGCCGTAACAGAAATCCAAGAAGAGGGCATCACTTTTTTTACACAAAGGGGACTCAGAACATAAAGGGGGGAGGGTCGATTTTGAAAATGACAGGTTTGTAGCTTCTTTTATCCAAGCCAGTATGTCCTCTTCTTCTACCGGCCCCTTGGGTTCAACCTTTTCTGAGGACTCCCTCATCCATGTGTGGCTGAGCTCAGGAACCACTCGCCGGCCCCAAGCTGGGCTGCGGCTCTGGACTCCCAGGCCCCTCTCCCTCAATAGCTACTTCAGCCAATGCCATGTCTAGGAGGGCACCCTGGGTAAAGTGCCAGGAAACCAAGGTGTAGAGAATGGCTTCTTCACCAGTCAGGCTCAGGCGGCCAGCCACCAGCTACTGCTTGTCTAGGGCAGGGGTGACTCCAGACTGCATCCAGAAGCCATTCTTGCCACTGTGTGACCAGAGCCAGCCCCAAGCTCAGCACAGTAAGGCTGCTGGAAGCCCACTGTTCTCCACCTGCTGCTCAGGGGCCCAAGACAGCACTGACTGCCCACCTACCTTCAGGGAGCAGAGGCTGCCCTGACTGCAAAGGGAAGATGTCCGTATCAGGGTGCTGAGCTCCAATTTGAGGGACTGTTTCTGACAACCCCACTGGTCTCTTCAAAGTGCCCTATCTTGCATCCAGCCCAGCTCAAGGCCAATTCTGCCTGGTAAGGATGGAGGAAGCATCAGGCCCCTGCTGTTGGGACCTCCAACTGCTGGTGCTCTGAAGCTGTGCCTTGTCACCCATTAAGTAGCAAAAGGGATCAAGAAGAAGGGCACATGTCCAAGAAGATGACAGGCCCTGCACTGGGGGTGATCCTTCAGAGCACAGGCAGCTTGGCATTAGGGCATGTATAGCTGGTGACACTGGTCTGTCTGAACTTTTGGCCTGGAGAGCCCTGGCCCCATGCTCCAGTGTCCAGAGCTAGGGCAGCCTTGCTGGCTTCTCTGCTGTGCCCTCTCCTGCCAGGGCCTGGCCTCCTGGTAATCTGGGAAGGCCTCATGGAATGAAAGGTCCCACTCCTGGGAACAACCAGGACTCTGTTCATGCAGGGTACCACTGGGCAGGCCCAATCCTTATACCAATGGCACTGTGTACATGAAGAGTAGATGATGTCAAGGCCAGGTCCCTAAACCTGGGTTAGGGTAACATGTTTGGAGTCAGAGCCACATGCTTCTCTCCTTCCCAACTCCAGGGCGGCCTTAGGCAAGTTGTACCGCCCTGTGCCTCTGTCATCTTCTGTTACTACAAGGTCACCTCTACATAGACAGGGTCTGGAGTCCAGAAGAGAGATAGCCTGCCTTCCAGCCCCCCTACACATCCCTCAGCACTGAGGCCATGACTGTCTGCCCAAATTTCATTGTGGTTTGCTTATGGACTCAAGACATGTGTACTGCCAGGCCTTTCTATTTAAAAAAGAAGAGACAATGCCAGGATTCCAGAGTCTAGGACAACTAAGGCCTAGATGGGGGCAATCACAGGGACCACTGGAATCCCAACCGCAGCTCTGCCTGCCCGGGACCCCTCAAGGGAAGCGCTAGGTAAGTGCATTAGCTTAGGAAGGACCATTTATTCATCTTTATTTGTCAAAACCACCTGGAGTTTTAAGTATGAATATTAACCTTGATGCTTTTTAACTATTGTATTAACTTGCTCAGATTTAGAAATACTGTTTTAAAAGAAAAAGAAGAAACTTTTTTAATTTCTGTATTGTATCCTCATGGGACATTAGGGGTTTTATATGGTAAGATACCTAAGGTTTTGGTAAAACATTATCAAATATATATCCAGACGATTCTTCCCTAGAAGAAAAACAATCTTTACGGCTGATTTAAAAAAAAAAATGTTAAAAAAGAGGTGGATTTTTCCTTTATGGTGCTGAAAGGAAGGATGGAGAATGAAGAGAAAATAAAACTGTGAGGCTCCAGGCTGGCGTTCTGGTTCTGTACTTATTTGCATGACAAACTGGGAGGGCCCACGATTTCCATGATTTCTAGATCCCGACTATGGGGAATGACTATGGGACACAGCCCATGTCTGCCTCAAAACGCTAGGGTTTGGCCACCTAGGTTCTACTACTGGGCCCCTCCCAGATCCTTTCAGAACCGAGAGGTCACCAGCAAGAGTGTGGGTGAGAAGTGAGAGGTGGCACAAGGCTGTGGCACTGGGGAATCTCTGCACTTTCTGTTTCAACAAGGATAGGCCACCAGAGCAAGGGCCTTCAGACAGACACAGGAAAAGGCTATTCCTAGTTTTCTTTGTAGTGGCTTTCCACAGGGAACTGCTTGAAGATGGCCTCTTCCCTGGCTTGTGAGCAGCACCCTGATGTCCAGGTCTCAGGGCTTACCAGGCCACCTGCTGGTGTGCACTGAGGCCAGATACCCAAATGTTTATGAATGTGGCGTAGTAAAGCTACTCAGCAGGGGAGCCTGGTCCTCTCAACCCAGGTCTTACCAGGATTACGAAGCCCCAAGGAACTCCCTAGAAGGCCATTCTCTAAGCAGAGACCTGGAAACTCCTAGAAAGCAGACAGGCTGGGTAGGTCCCAGCTGAGTGGGTAGTCCTACCTTAGTCCCAGTGAAGGTTGTTCCTCAGTGCTCCTCCAGGTAGGACAGAAAGCATTACTATACCAGAGCTTCCTGAACTCTGAACCACGGACCATTCTCCCTGGTTGATTCAGAACTCTTCGACCAGTCACCAGCCTCTGCTGCCTACCACCCCTGATGCTGGGAGCCAGCAGCACTAAGATACAAAAATAAAAGAGGTCTCCTGTGCAGACGCCGAGCAGGTGCATGCAAGGAAGTAAGTCCTTTGGCCTTCTTTCCCCATTGAGCCCCAAGCCATTCAGAGTCTGCAGCCTGTTGGCCATTTAATTTCTCAACAAGAGAAGATTAGTTCAAGGTGTCTGCAAGCCTAAACTCCATGGTGATGTCTCCAGTGAGGGGATGAAACTCCACGGCATAGCTGACTGACTGGGGGCCATCCAGAGGCACTCTGGGATCCAGGGTGGTACTGAGGAAGTACACAGCTTGCTTGCAGTGGGGGTTCCAGCAGCAGTCCCCCTGCAGGATGAAGAGCAGAAGGATGGGAGGGGCCCCGGGCACGCAAGCTACCTTTCCAGCCCATGCAACTAACAGTGGGAAGTAACCTGGACCACCTGGGAGTTCTGTGACCTGAAGGGCACAGAACAGGGGTATTCAGAGCACAAGGGGGTGCACGTGGCTACAGGGCAGGCACATACTCTGGGCCTGGTGCCCACAGTACTACCTTGTCTTCCAAAGGGTTCATGAGGCCGGTGCTGACTGTGCTGTCTGCAGTCAGGTGATATTCCATCCACAGGACGGCCCCATGGCTCTTGCCAGGTCTGGGGAGTATAGAGTCAAACAGTCACACAGATACGGAGGAGTTCAACCAACACATCTTTCTGCTTTCCTGAAACCTCTACCACTCCCATCCCTCCCAGTCAGGAGTTTCTGTACTCCTCACCCATGTAGGTAAAGCCTAGACAGAAAAGGTTGAGCCAGAGCAGCCAGAGCTCCTAACTCCACACTCCTCACAGCCTGGGCCCAGAAACCTCTGAGCACAGCTGCTCCCAGGGACTGACAAGGACGATTCCCTAGGGCAGTGGCATCTGCCCTGCCCTTGCAGCTTGTCCCTGGTGTAAAAAGCTCTCAGAGCTCTGACCTATGGCTCCCTTACGTAGGAGGCAACATGCTACTGTGAAGGGAGCTAGAGCTGGGTGGGGTCTCACACACCTTGCAGCAAGTGGCCCTCGCCAATCCTGACCTGCTGTAACTTCCAAGAGAATTCAGGAAAATGGGCCAGTGGGTAACCATAGCAACCAAACTCATGTTTGTGTGCAGACTGATACAAGGAGCCACAGGTAGGGAGGTAAGCAAGGTCCACTCCAGTTGTCCTTCACCAGCACATGTCTGGAGGCTGTGGGACCCTCCATAATGCAAAAGACGGGTGGGATGAAAGGACATATCCGGAGCCAAGAGTGAGAGTCTCCAGGCTGTTTGTCCCTCCCAACTGCGTGGTCAGCAAGCCCCTCGACTGTCTTCACTCATTCCAGTCTCCACTCACCTTCTCAGTTCCATGGAGCCCGCAGCATGCACAGGCTGCTGGGGGACAGGCTGCTGGAAATCGAAGGTCAGAATCTGCTGAGGCTCAGAGAGGCTCCGGCAGGGGTACTCCCACAATGGGTGGGGCTCTGCCTCCCTGCTCTCTCGAAAATCCAGGGAATGCTAGAGAAGAAGAGAACAGCTCTGTAGAGATGACCTGCAGCCAGCCAGGGTCACCCTCATTTCTGTGGCCCAGTCCTGCTGTGAAACTGCAGTCATAGGGAGCAGCGTGGTGTCTCTAACACTGGGCACCAGCTTCTCCCTTCCCTGTCCATCCATTAGAAGGCCACTTCACTTCCCCAAGCCCCAGCATCCTTTAACAGGGATGACAAAGTCTACTCTTGACCTATTCTGAGGACCAAATATCTTTGCTGGGGAAGAAAAAAAAAAAAAGGTAGGCATTCACTCACCTCTCACTGATCCTGCTCACTGAAGGGCTCCAGCAGGCCCAAGCCTGGCAAACAGGGCTCTGGGAGGCCTTGCCCTTCCCCTATTCCCTCTGCCTTGTTAAACCGTTAGAGTACATTCCTAAAGCGAGCCACCAAGACCACGGCCTCCTCCTGGGGCTGACCACCAAGGTTCAGCTATGAAAGCATTTTCGTCCAATAATCAAAAGTCCCCCCTTAGGCTGTCCCAATTAACACAATCAAAATTAACCAACTCATCCGAACATGGGGGTTTCCCTTTTTCTCTTTATAAACTGCCTTTGCCTATGGGTCACATTTGTCTCCTCTCAATCCAGAGGCAGCTCTGTCCCTCCAGGGCAAATATCTCTTCCTCCTCTCCCTTGTCCCTTCCCGATCTTCCTCCTCTATCTCCTGTCCTACATTGTCTCATATTCCCTGCCCTTTGTCCCTCTAGGACAAATAAATCTCCTTTGTGCTGAGAACTTGGTCTGGTGATTCCGGTCTTCGCCGGCTACCATGATACCACTCTGACAGGGGGCTGAGAAGCAAGGGAAATGGACACTAAATAATCAAGTCCAGTGCCCGGGAAAAGCACCAGTACCTATGTGAGAAGAGGCTGTGTGGGCAGAGGCAGGACAGGGAAGCTGCCTGGAGGTGACTCTAGGCAGAAAACTGGAGCCCAAAAGGCTGGAAGTGGGACACAGACAGGAGTCAGGCAGGAAGGAGAAGCAGCGGCCACAGGGGACGTCAAGAGGTTGCGTGCAGGAGGATGGAGCCCTATAAGATGTGCATTTCCTTGGACACCACGTAGAGGAAGGCTGAGGTGAAGAGGTAGGAAGCCATAGAGCAGAGTGTTTCTGACGAGGTTGGCAGCAGAAACCTGAACTGGAGACTCCCTGGGAAGCTGACCAGAGGCACTACAAAGAAAAGCACAATTGGCAGGGAGGGGGTCGGGTCTGGGGGAGAGAAGGGCTGAGTGCTGGGGAAGCAGGAAACTCACAAGGCCTGATGACATCCAGAGACAAGGTCTCTTTATACAGCTCTGCCTGTCCTAGATCTCACTATGTAGACCAGGCTAGCCTTGAACTCACAGAGATCCTCCTGCCTCTGCCTCCAGTGTGCTAGGATTAAAGGCAGGGGCCACCATGCCCTGCAGCTATCTTCCTCAAGATTTATTTTGAATAGTTCATATTGTATGGTGTTGGGGGTAGGTGCCCACAGAGGCCAGAGGTGTCAGATTCCTCTGGAGCAAGAGTTACAGGTAATTGTGAACCACCCTATGTGGGTGCTAGAAACTGAATTAGGGTCCTCTGAAAGAGGAGAAATGGGCCCGTTAGCCAGGCAGTAGACTGGAAATACAGGGTCAGGAATAAGGGCTGAAGGAGACCAGACATGACACCTCAGAGGATGGCAGAGTGAGAGAGGCCAACACTGCACCTGATGAGTGGCCAGATGTGGCAGGAGGACCCAGGAGTGTCTCAACACAAAAATGTCTAGGAGCATCAACAGTGGTCTACTGTGGGGAAGGCATGATACAAAAGGAAAACACCCATGGGGCTAACTTTAAAAATGTAAAAAAGCAACCTACATTGACACAGAAAAATGTAATCTAGAAGATAAGCAAAAAGGAGCAAGGTCTCCATCTAATACAAGCTATGAGTTCCACTCTCTTTTCTGTGTGCATATGAATTTTCAAGCATAAAAATGGGCCCATGTTTCTGCCCTCATCCTATGAACTCATCCTGTGACTTTCAACGCAATCCCTTTTTAACCATAGCTGCTGTCATGACGTTTCCAGGGGACATAGGCCCTGTAGGTCACCTACTCTGGTTGAACATTCAGGGAACTGGTGGCATCTGTTACATAAAATAACCTTGCAGAAACCTCCTTGTAGCTCCCTCTAGCACTCTTCTCGGGAGCACGGTGCCCCAGATGGAAGCGGCTCAGTCAGTCACTTGTGGAAAGGCTGTCCCAACAGAAAACAAGCTTCTGGGCACTAACAGGGTGGATCTAGTCCACAGTCCAGTGACATTCAAGTCCAAAGTGACCCTTCCAATCCAGACATTAGAGCATGGAGCTATGAATGGGGCTGGTACCATGCAATGCTATCCAAGTTAATGCTCACAGTGAGCCAAAAATGGCAGCACTGGCCTCACTATCCAAAACAGAAGCTCTCTCTATATATACTGTACATCAGGTCCCTGCCAGAGGTTTATGGCTTTCAGGAACTGTTGGTTGGAACAGGACTCAGAGCTGTATTCCTGCCTACCTATGTTTTTGGTGACACTGGAGATTGGGCGCCTAAGACTACACAGATGCTAGGCATGTATTCTATCAATAAGCTATATTCCTAGTCCCCTGGATCCCCTATCACATGGATTTTGGTTTTGAGATTTCTTTAATATTTATTTTATGTGTATGGGTGTTTTGTCTACATGTATGTCTGTTTATCATTTGCATGCCTGGTGCTCAGGGAGGCTGGAAGAGAACATCACACCCCCTGGAGCTGGAGTTACAGATGACTGTGAGCCTCCATGTGGCAGCTGTGAATTGAACATCATCAGTCCTCTGGAAGAGCAGCCAGTGCTCCTAACCTGTGAGCCATCTCTCCAGCCCTTTGAGGGTTGTTTTGTTTTGCTTTTTAATTTTTTTAAAAATTTGAGGCAGTCTTGCTAAGTATCCTGGGCTGTTGAACTTTTAATCCTCTCATCTCAGCTCCAAGTAGTATTACAAGCAGCAGGTCTAGCCATTCCTGCTTACCTTAATCATATCATCCATGATATGAACATCAAAGCCTTCGCAGTCACCACAAGGGCTTCGGATCCGCCACAGATCCTATGAAGGAAGAACAGTCCCATGTCACAACTAGGCCACAAAAAATGGCTACATGAATACAGATCAGGAGGGATGCTGGTCGAGGTGACACAAAACCTTAATCCCAGTGCTTGGGAGGCAAAGGCAGGTGGATCTCTGTGAACTGAAGCTACATGGTGAGTTCCAGGCCAGCACTGACTCAAAACAAGCACACAGATCACAAGTATCGCTTGCTGTTCCTGTACACCATGGACACACACACACAGACACACACACACCCGGCCCCAGGAAAAAGTGACAAAGACACTGAGGAGCCAGAATGGTTTGCGTAACAGACTGGTGTAAGCCTGTGTAAAGTGACATGACACCAAGTTCCCAACGATGAGGCTGAGGTTTCTGAAAGTAGCCTTCTGGGCCTGTGAATACGGACGGCATCAAAGGACAGGAGAAGGCCCCAAAGCACTGTCTGGCCAGTCCATCTTCTACCCCTGGCCCCTGGGCCTGGGAATAAGCATCCTTTCCTATAGCCTCTCTCTAGTCATGAGAGCCACAATCCATACGGCAATTCTATCAGGTAAATAACACAGAAAAAAATGCCCAGAAATTAAGTGATGAAGCCATGAGGCTACCAACAAACAGAGAGCCATTCTCGTAAAAGGAATATCAAATGTGATTCACTCTTCAAGTTCAAAGCACTTCAAAATCCTTTCAATAAAAAACGCTTTTTCCAAAATGACTTGGTGATTGTGGTTCTGCTTCGATGAGAGAATTAAAATGAAGCTTTTCTATTTCTTCGTGCATAGAAAAGAGCAGTCCACATCTCAGAACGCTCTGACAAACGCAGCCTCCATCCTCTACAAGAGCACAGCTAGCCGCACAGCACGCCTCCTGGAACGCTTCACTTATGTTTTTAATTATTCTGATAAGCCACAGCTGTAAAACGACAACACAGTCATTTCCATTTCACATGTCAAATTACTGCTTTTTAAACAACGCAGCCTTCCTCTAGTCCGTCCTGCAGCCACTGATGCAGAAAAGAAAGGCCCATCACCAGGACCCAACAAGCTGAAGAACACAGCTTCCCCACCCTCCCGTTGATCTGGTGTCTTGCAAAGTCCTGGATGGCCTACCCTGAACTCCACGATCATGGCATGCAGTGAGGCGGCCTGGGGCATCACCACAGCTCCAGGTTCCAGGTGCTGGTCCACGGAGGTACGGACGTACCAGAAGTATAGGTTGTGCCATGGCAGTAGGCTGGTGGTGAAGAAGGGTTCACCCAGGAGGAGGGAGACCTGGCAACCAGAACAGGAAGAAGCCAGGTATCAGGAGTGAAGCTAACAAGTGAAGGGCAGTTCAGCAATTTCACAGGAACATGTAACAGGCCATTCACTCACTCACTCACTCACTCACTCACTCACTCACTCACTCATTCATTCATCTATCACTCATTCATTCATCACTCAGTCAACAGATGAGCATGCCCCTGAAGACACAAAGGATGAAGAACACCACAAACAAGGGAGAGGATGGTCTTCGTGTGAAAGCAGCAGGGAATAGGTGCATGCAGGGGCTTCAGAAAGGTCTTCCAGAATGGATTTTCCAACCCCAAAATCAAGTTGTTTCACCCCAGCGTATCAGGACCAGATGACCATGTCACCTTCACTGCACTAAACCAATGTGGACACTGGCAGCCTACATTTCAGTCCACATTTGTGGAATGAGCAAAGGGCTGTGTGACTACAAGTCAGAAGTCAGACAGATGGACAGAGGCTAAGTGAGGGTGTAAGGAGAGCAAGGCCTTCTAGACATTTGTCAGGAGAGGATGAGGAGGCCAGACCAGCCAGAATCCAAATGACCAAATAGCTAAGCAGGTCCACTTGCCCTGAAGGCAAGAGGGGCGCCTAAAAGCTTTAAATCAGGGACTCAAAAGACAGAAGACGTGTATTTGAAAAGGTCCTTCTGAGGACCACAAAGCATGCAGGCACTCTGCAAGTGGAGGTGGTGACTGGAGGTATTCTAAAGGGACGGCCACAGCATTCAGGTTGATATGCAGGTTGGGGACACTGGGGCACAGTCTGAGACACTCTCTGGGGCCTCAGTAGATGGGAACCAGAGGACATGCAATACGTACAATGGAAGCAGACCACGGTTGGCCCTGAAATTGCCCTGCCCTTCACTCCTACCCCAGCATCAGGAACATCATACAGATGCCTTCTCTTACCGTTTCATCATTTCTACCAAAGGAACCTGGACTCTGGCCAGAACACTACAGAAATGACTTATAAGTTTTTAACTATGTTAAAACTTAACCTGCATTAAGAATGAGAGAGGAGGGGCTGGAGAGATGGCTCAGCGGTTAGAAATACTTGACTGTTCTTCCAGAAGTCCTGTGTTCAATTCCCAGCAACCACCGGATGGCTCACAACCATATGTAATGGGATTAGTTTCCTTCTTCTGGTGTGCAGGAAGACAGAGGACCCATATATATAAAATACATGAGTAAATAAATTTAAAAAATAAGAGAATGAGAGAGGAAGAAGAGGAGGAAGAGGAAGAAAACATAGCTGGTACCTGAACGTTCAAAGTAGCACTATTCAAAATAGCCAAGAAATACTGATTGCACAAATGTCCATCAACTGGTAAATGAAAACATAAAATGTGGTATATCCATAGAATGGAGTATTGTTCAACAATAAAAAGAGATGAAGCACTGACTTAGGTTACAAAATGGATGATCCTTGAAAATATTATGGTAAATGAAGGAAGTCAGTTACAAAGGACCATATAGTGTATAATTTCATTGATATGATTTGCCCAGAATAGGCAACCCACACAGACAGAAAGTAAACTAGCGGTGGTCTAGGGCTTGGGAGCACATGAGTGTGACCACCAACAAAAAGAGTGTCTTTTAGGGTAATAAAAATGCCCTGAAGTTGACCTGGTGATGGTTGCCTACTTTACACTCAACCACATACTTTAAACGAGTGCTTTGTACAATGTATGAATTACATCTCAAGCTGTCATTTTATAAAAGGCATGAGGGTAAATAGCAAGAGATTTGAACAGATATTCAGATAAGACTTCTAACTAGCTTATGAGTACATGAAAAGATGTTCAATATCTTAGCAGTCACGAAAACACAAATGAAAACTACATGATACGCCAGTGCGTTCCCACTAAAACGGCTACACTGAAAAGGAGAGAAAAGCACAAAATGAACTCACACACCGGAAAGGAACAATCCAGCACCTACGGACACCAGTTCAGTGCTTTCTGAAGAAGCTAAAGACAGCTAGTCAAGGTAGCACACGCTTTGAATTCCAGCGCTCAGGAGGCAGAGGTAGCCAGCTCTCTGTGAGATCAAGGTCAATCTAGTCTACATAACAACCCTTTCTCAAAACAAACAAAAGCCTGCAGGGAGCTGGTGCTTAGTAACCCCAGGGTTCCTGGTGAGCAGCTCTGAGGGGGTGAAAAGATCTGAAGGGGAAGAGGAAAGGCAGTCCACCAAGTTCCTTAACCTCAACAAATTGTTCTGCTCTCATCTGAGAGGCACAGGAGCCCAGTACTATGCTCACGGGGCCATTATTCAAACCCTCACCCACCCTCAGAGTAGTGAGGTCTCTCCTGGCCAAGTTGCATGAGTGATATCACACAGCATTTAGCCAAGGTGACAAGGCAGAGCTTAGGTTACCTTAGTGCTACTCTGTCCACACTCACACAGCCCCAGTGCACCACAAAGTTCCATTCCTTACCTTCTTACCCTCCAGGTCTGCAGATGTCAGCAACTCAGGCCGTTTCTTGATGATACTAATTTTATCTTCCAAGTGGTTAGCCTTGAAGATCTTCAAAAGAAAGAATATAACTGTGTTTATACTCACATATTGTTTCAGACCAGGGAAAAACAACTACTGAGCAGAAGGTGTAGCTCCATGGCAGAGTGCTTGCCTGGTGTGCTTGAGGCCTGGGTTCAATCCGTGGCATCATAAAAAGTTAAAAACTAACACCTCTCAAAGTTACCTCCTCTGCTGAGTTTTCTGGCCAAATGGCTCTAGGACACCACTTTCTCTGCTTGTGGGAACATCTCTTTGAGCACTCCTATAGACCACGAAAGAGGTCATGAAGAAATGATCTCTATCAGGCAGGACCTATTACATAGGTCTTGCAGTTTGGGTGGAGCAAGCTACTCCCAGGAACAAATCACTCAGATGCTAGTTTCTTAGTCTTGCATGAAAAGAGAAAAAGCTAAACTTCTTCAACTACAAAAACTAAAACCAGAGTGCTAACACTTGCTTCTGATTGGATGTCAGAAGCCCGGCAAGGTGGTGCACAACATTAATCCCAGCATTTGGGAGGTAGAGGCAGGTAGATCTCTATGAGCTTGAGGCCAGCCAAGTGAGTTACAGGCCAGTTAAGGCTACATAGTGAGTCTCTGTCTCAAAAACAAACAAACAAACAAACATTCTACTAATTGACGTCTGCCCCAAAGCCAAAAGGTCTGCTTTCCAGGTAGGAGCTACAGTCATGACGCAGGCCATTTCTACTAGCTCCTGGTTGTGACGCTGCTGTAAAGTCACCTCCCAACCTCAAGAAGGCAGGCCCAACAGTCCCTCACGAATTCAGTAGCAACTGTCACTTACCTTTTTCATCAGTCTAGAGGAAGCTACCGAACTCTCAACTGTAAACACCTGAAGAGAACACAGGAGATGGACTTAAAAAGGTAGATACTCCAAATGGAAACCTGTCAAGAGGACTGAACAACGCCTGGCCTTACTACCTCCCTGGGGCAGCCACTGCACTGGTGTTCACCCGAGAAGGGGCAACTCAGAAGCTATGCTGCAGCTACCTAGCAGTGGGAGCCATGACTGGGTTCCTGACCACGAATGGAAAGAGTAAAGTTCCTCTGCCCCCAAACCAAGACCATTCCACCAACAAAAGCTACATCAGCAAATGTTCTGATCACAGAAACTCATGCCTGGACCACACCATGCCAACTTAAAAACAACGAAATAGAAAAGAAAAATAAATTTACAAATGAAAGGAGGAGAAGAACGACCCTTACAGAGACAGCAGAGAAGCGTGAGCCAGTACCTGCTCTGCCCCCAGGTGATGGGCCAGCGCAGAGAGCAGACTGCCGTCACTGACACACAGACAGATGGTGCCCGGCATCAGCACCTGTGGGAAAAGAGCAGGATCAGCACAGGTTACCTCAGTCCAGGAGCTTCCTCCTGACGAGCTCACAGACATGCTGCCTTTCCCCCAGTTTTACTCACAACTTCATTCTCCTTTTTTTAAAAAAATTTGGGCTGGAGAGATGGCTCAGCGGTTAAGAGCACTGACTTCTCTTCCAGAGGTCCTGAGTTCAATTCCTAGCAACCACATGGTGGCTCACATCCACCCATAATGACATCTGGTGCCCTCTTCTAGCCTGCAAGGACACATGCTGGCAGAATACTGTATACATAATAAATAAATAAATCTTTTTTTTTTTTTTTTTAAATGTATGTGTATAGGTGTTTTGTATCCTGTGGGGTTTGTAACCCACTGAGACCAGAAGGGGGCATCAGATATTTTAGAACTGGAGTCACAGACTGTGAGTACTAGGAATCAAACCCAGGTCCTAGGGAAGAGCAACAAGTGCCCTTAACCACTGAGCCATATCTCTCTAGACCCGACAAACCTCTGGATACACCAGTTCTCATCCTATCTTCCTTCCTGCCCCACACTGCCACATAAGACTTCTCAGCACACACACTAAGCAGCTATGGCCCTCACCCACCCTTCCCACCAGGACCCACTGCTACAAAAGACCCCCCACACCCATCCAGAAGGCCCAGCTAAAGACATACATGCTCCACTGGCAGGAAGGTACCTTCTAATCTATGGTGGCAAATGTCATCCCCATCTGGCCCATGTGCCCTTCAAGTGGCTCCCCAAAGGTAGGATGCCTTTATGGGTCACAGATCCATTGGAGAGGAACTTATGGCAGCTTGGGGTCTTCTTCCCCCACAAAATGCATGCATGTGCAGATATATTTCTATACACAACTCCAATGGGTCCAGAAGACTCCTTCTAAACCCCATCTGGGGATTTCAGGCTGAACCCCAGGTCAGAGAGTTCCAGTCAGATTTACAACAGATGAAAATAGGAGAGGTGTAGGTTAAGGTGTGATCACCCACACCAATTGCTGGTGATTACAGAGGTAAAGGTAGCCAGCAGAACAAGTATGGGTTGGGAAAAGGCTCCCAGGGGAGCTCTTATGGGAACAGTGAACACCCAGGGAACCTCTCACAGAGCAGAGAACAAGAAGAGTCCAAGACAAGTTCTCAGGCTCTCCAGTGTCTGCTCCAGGTGGAGCCAGTTGGCGCTATTGACAAGGAAAGACAAACCAGTAAGAGCAAACCACAAGCAGAGCAGTGAGACCTAAACACAAAGACAGGGCACTTACAGTCCGCAGGGCTTGGACATACTGCTCAGTTCTGTCCTGATCATTGATCTCTCCAAACCGAGGCCGGTTCCAGAGCAAGTGAGCCTGACAATCACACACAGGGCGCACTTGGTAGACTTTCTCATTCTCATCAGTGCTGATCAAGGAGGTGAAAAGCCAAACATAAGTGATAAACATCCCACACTGGAAACTAGAGAGCATGAGGGCATGGCACAGGGGACGAGAATACCAGAACTGAGCCTGGGCGCTGAGAGATACATTCACAGGTTTAGATGACTCTGGACACGAGCACATTACAGAGCTCTGTGATTCCACACTTTTCATATATTTGTTTTGAACAGAACTTACCAATCCATAACAGTTTCTACATATACACACACACATTGGTATATGCTGCTACAAACTTCCACTTTTTAAATTATTAGTATTACTTTTTTTTTTTTTTATGTGTGTGGAAAAAATGTAGACAGCATCCTTCCACGATGTGGATTCTGGGACTGAACACAGGTCATCAGGCTTGACTAAAAGCACCTTTACCCACAGAGCCATCTTCCTGGCCCTTGCTCTTACTCTATTCTGTTCTGACATAAATCTACCCATTCAAATCTCTACAAGGGCTGTCCAATGGACAATGTACATCCGTGCGGTCTCGGAAGGCTGGTCCTCCACCTCAACAACAAAAAGGCATACCTGGTCCTCTGAAGGCTGTACCACACACAGTAGTCATCATGGTGGGCTACCAGGCTTCGGGGTGAGCCCTGAACAATGGGCTCCTCCTGCGGCAAGAAGTATACACACTGCATCCAGTGGTCCCGCCACTGAAACGAGGAGCAGAGAATCAGTTTTCACTAAGCTATGACAACAACACTTCCCACGGAAAGGCCCAAAACCAAGTATCAGTTGCACGGACACACGGCATAGCAAGGGCCTATAATGGCCCAAAGATAAAGAAATTCTAATCAGAGAAGCCATGTCCCAAAAGGCTTTCTGGAACCCTGCTGACTTTAGAAGACATCATCGGGGCAACGGTCTCCTGAGGTAGCTTTAGAAGAAGGGACAAGTGCAAACTCTGCTCTCTCCTCACAGAGAAGCGCCATCATAGTTAGAGTTACTACGGCTGAGATTGAAACAACTGGGTGCCGGGTGTGGTGGCTCATGCATTTAACCCCAGCACTCAGGAGGCAAAGGCAGGTGTAGCTCTGAGTTTGAGGCCAGCCTGGTCTACAAGGAGAGTTCTAGGAGAGTCAGGGCTACACAGAGAAACCCTGTCTTGAAAAACAAAACAAAATAAAAAACAACAACAACAACAACAACTTGGGGAGGAAAGGGCTTATTTGTCTTACACTTCCACATTGCTGTTCACCACTGAAGGAAGTCAGGACAGGAACCTGGAGGCAGGAGCTGATGCAGAGGCCGTGAAAGAGTGCTGCTTACTGGCTTGCTCATCATGACTTGCTCAGCCTGCTTTTTTATAGAACCCAGGACCACCAGCCCAGGGATGGAACCATGAACAATGGCTGAGCCCTCCCCCATCAGTCACTAGTTAAGAAAATGCCCTATAGCTGGGTCTTATGGGGGGGGGGGTGGCATTTTCTCAATTGAGGCTCCCTCTTTTCAGACAACTCTAGCCTGTGTCAAGTTGACACAAAACTAGTCAGCACAAGTGCCAATGCTCTTTCCTTCATCGGTTGGACGATAAACCATCTTTCATTTGAAAGAAAAATTCTCTGGCTCACGACCAAGGCTGACCTAGTAGTCTGGGGGAAATTCTCCTCTAAGAGCCTCTTGGGACATATTCCAAGGCTTTACTATATATACGGAATTTCCTTTTGTCTTTAAGTGGCTTCAAAACACAGAAAGGCCAAATAGAATACATAATATCTAACCGGATCCTAGACTAGGAAAACAAAAGTTATCAAAGACATTTGCAGACAATTAAGGAAATTTTATTTTGAACACTGTTAGATGCTATGAAACAGTATACTGTTAATTTTCTTAGTTGTGATGATGATATTTTGCTTATGAAGAAACTTTTATTCTTAGAAATATTTAAGAGTCAAGAGTCAGGTGTTTGTAACTTATTATCAAATGATTAAGCAGAAACTGTGTGTACAGTGAGAGAGGAAAGAAAGATACATACTGCAAGTGTGGAAAATATTAACAATTAGTAAATTGAAGTAAAAGTGTCCAATTTCACCTTGTGATTCTACAATTGTTCAAAACAAAAGTTGGGAAAAATGGAGCCAGGGAAGATGACTTAATCAGTCAAGTGACTGCTGGACGGCATGAGGTCCTGAGTATGAAAGGCCAGCACCCATGTAAAAAGCTGAAAAGCTGAGTGTCTATAATACAACTTGGGGGAGAGGGCAGAGACAGATGCATCCTGAGTGGCCTAGCCAAATCAATGTTTCAGGCTCAGGGAGAGACCTTGCCTAAAACATAAAGATGGATGGTGACCTCTGGCCTCCATATATACATGCACAGGCCCACCTACAGGCACATATGCATTTATCAACACTAACAAATACATACACTACATACACCAAACTCATACACACACCACATTATATCACACACACCCAAAAGTTCAGCAGAGAAAAGTTGTTTGGCTTACTCTTTTGAATTAAATGGAGTTTTCTGTTGTTGTTGTTTTTGTTTTTAAGAACTAGAATATTCTAAAGTGTGAAACATGATTTACAGTGATTCTGACTGGGGATTAAAAACCCAGAGGTAGACTGAGGAGCTCACAGGTCTGGCTAGTAACAGCAGCCCCACAGCAGCAAGAGCCATTGGCCTAGGCAGTAAATCAGGACCCAGAGCATGGGAGCTACTACATATATATTTCTCCTTGAGTCAACATCATATTCAAGAAGAAAACATACCAGGTAGCTAAGTCAAATGGTGCAGGTCTGTATTCCCAGCTACTAAGGAGGCTGAGGCAGTAAGATCTAATGTTCAAGGCCAACCTGGTCAATTTAGTATGATCCTGTCTCAAAAAGTAAAATGAAGAAGCCGGCCACAATGATATATAATCTGTAATCCCAGAACCAGAAGGTGGAAGCAGGAGGATTAGAGTTCAAGGTTGGCTACACAGGTATGTCTGAGGCCAGCATGGACTATATGAGACTGTCTCAAGCAAACAAACAAAAGCAAAAGGAGGCCTGGCAACTGCAGGTGGTGACACATGCTTCTAACAGCAGGAATGAGAGACTGAGACAGGAGGATTGCCTTGAGTTCACAGTAGGACCCTGACTAAAATGAAGGAGTACTTAAGGCACTTAGGAACATCTGTAATGCAGTGGTGGTGTGCCTGCCTGGCACATGTGAGGCCAAATGTCTAATCCAGGTTCTCAACCTGGAGGTTGAACAACCCTTTCACGGGGGCTGCCGAAGACCGGCTGCATAGCAGATATTTACATTATAATTCGTAACAGCAGCAAAATTAGTTATGAAATAGCAATGAAAATAATTTTATGGTTGATGTCACCAGAACTGTATTAAGGGGTCACAGTATAAGAAAGTTTGAGAACCACTGGTCTAATCCTCATAATCCAAGAAAAATTAATACAATACATAAACATTGACTACTCTGCGTGGAGTGACCTTGTTCACTAAAAGACACAGGATGACTTGAGTCCTTACAGGTGGTCTTTCTGTTGTTCTTTCTTTATTAAATTAAAGATATGATTATCCAACATGTGAGTCACTTTGCATGTGTGACTTAAGCCAGGGCTCCAACATCTATCACTTTCTACCAGGTTGGACTGAGCTATGCAGTGTTCCATGAATGTTCTGACAGTTTATACTGAAACTTGACCAATAGTGGGTCACCAAACTTTCTGAATTTTATTTACTTACAGGTAAAGACAGTATTTCACTGCAGTTCATTTATGTTGTTTTCTTTTATTTCATAGCAGTTTAAAGGTAAAAACTTATATGCTGAATAATAATCTGTACTTCCTCTGCTCCTTTTCCCTGAGCTGGAGAAGGTGGATTTTGAACCAAAGGAAGTGAGGTTATAGTAGTTCTCCATTCCAAGTTGACCTGAGCACCCTAGATCAATTATGGCAGAAGGTGGTGAGGTGAGGGACTATGCCAGGAAAAGGAGAATAGGAGAACTAATTCACTAAGACTTCTGTTGTTCACTATGGCCACTGGTGTCAACCATGAACTCATCTGCAGAGGAGAAGTCTACTACTCACTGGCAGGCTGTTATTTTTGCTTTTTGAGACAGGGTTTCTCAATATAACAGCCCTAACTGTCCTGGGATTTATTTTGTGGACCAGGTTGGCCTTGAATTCACAGAGATGCTCCTGCCTCAGCCTCTGAGTGCTGGGATTAAAGACGTGCACCACCACCGCCTGGAGTGCTTTCTAATTTTTATTTTTTATTATTATTTTTCTGTGTGGTGTTAGGGATGTAGTATAGGGATTCGTACATGCTAGGAAAGTGCTCTATCACTGAGTTATATCCCTAGTCCCTTGTGCTTGTGTGTGTATGCATGTGTGTTTTCCCAAAAGAAAACTGCTTCTTTGCCCTTGACTGATGAAGTGATCTGGGGTAAACAGAAACAAAAATAGAAGTTTCCTGACTTACATGAAATGTGCTCAGCTCCTGACTCTTACCTGAAGTTCCTGTGGGTCTGTCTGTGCCCAAAAGGGTGCCATGGTACATCTGATCTTCCCCTCAGGGTCCATTTCAATGTCCCACCAGGACAGAACCACCTGTGCTTGGCCAGACGCCAGGGGTACAAACCGCCTGCTATGGCAGGCTGGCGAGCTACTGACTTGCTTGCTGAAGTCCACGCTGTGGAAGAATATTCAGGAACTGAGGCATAATTTAACTCACACACTCCACTATTAAACTTCTACAGAGACCTGACCAACACTGGTACTGATGTGGAGAGGATTCAGGTAGGTTTCCATTCCATAAAAGAAGAAATCTGATCAAATGTCTCAAAACACTGCCACCCAGGGAGGTTCCACAGTACCTGAACATTGGCAGCACATCACTGAGGGCGGTGAAGTCAGCCAATGACACCTGGTTCAGCTGAATGTCATAGACTGAAGGTGCACCAGGACACTTCTCCAATTCTGAGGGAGGGACAATGACCTGCTCTCCGAGACTAGTCTGAACATGGACAGGAAAAAGCTTGTTCCATGACCACATCCTTCTGGACTCCACCAGCTGGGCATAGACAGTTGCTTTGTGAGGTACTGCTTCACAATTTTCCTAAGTTTATATCAAAACAAACAACAACAATAACAGTAAGTCAGGTACCTCATCTACAGTGACTCACACTCACCAAAGGCTTTAATATTTGTTGCAGAATATTTGTTTATACTGTAAAGCTGTGTCTTTGCCAAGGTGCCTTCTGATTGGTTTAGTAAAGAGGTGAATGGCCAATAGCTAAGTACAAAGAGGTTGGGGACTTCCAGGGACAGACAGGACTCTGGGAAGAAGAAAGGCAGAGTTGCCAGCCAGCTGGGAGGAAGGAGAGTGGGCAGTACAGAGAACTGAGATATCAAGCCATGCTACTGAATGTAGATTAAAAATTATGGGTTAATTTAAGTTATAAGAGCTAGTTAGGAACAAGCCTAAGCTATAGGCCGAGCTTTCATAATTAATAAGTCTCCATGTCATTATTTGGGAGCTGGCCAGCAGTATAGAAAATGACTTGCTACAAATATTTGGTTGATTTAGTAACTTTAGACACCTTCCTCATGTCAGAAGAGTGAACTGTTTCCTGCCCTATGTCTTAAGAAAGTACATCATGGCTAAAATGATCATTATTTTTAATGACAATGTCTTGTTATATAGTCTAGGTTAACCTTACAGTCTTCTTGCCTCGGCCTTGAGTGCTAAGATGTTTTAAGCTGAGTTCCTAGTTACCTAGAATTATTAAATATTTCAAAAAAAAAAAAAAAAAAAAAAAAAACCTTATTGACATGAACTACCACATAGACCTACAAGAGTCTTCCTGACAAGTAGCCATTTTAGCCTCAGAATGACCTTCAGTAAAACCCCTGCCTAGCACACCAGGACAAAATCCCAATGTACAGCTGCCCATCCTCATCTGACTGGCCTGCTGGGTTTATCCAGCACTGCTCATCATTCTCCCTACCTGTCGGGGGTACAAAAGTCTTTTTACCCACAGATTACTAGGGAACCAGGAATGTTAAATACACAGGGGCCTCTCCTTAATGGAGGAGATAAAATACCTGTTTTCTTGCTCAGAAGGCTGAGAGTGGCTATTGTTAATGACCTGGTGATCTTTCTGTTATTTGAGGAGGCAGATTGCATCCCCCTTTTGCTCTAGAGGCAGACCTTACCTAAATTCTCCAGAATGTTTATCCCAGACTCTCCCTCCCTCCTTTATCTTTAACAGAACCCATCCTTAGGGGAGATGTCACATGTATTTTATAGCCTGCTGACCTTTATGCTATCATTAGAGACCACATTAGATTTTAGCTATAGAACCTATCCTCATGGTCACATGTACTTTGCAAAGGAGTTTCTTAAGTTTTATTGTGCACCTGGAATTGGAATAATTTGTTACCTGGAAACTTGGAATGGGAATGATTACTGGGGAAAAAAAAAAAACTTTTCCCCAAACTGTCATGTTTTAAATAATGCTGACAATGAACCGCCTGGCATTAGACTCTGAATAATGGGAAGTCATCATGATTAAAAGGATATGACATCATAAATGGAAGGATATAGCATCATCAATGTAAATATATGACATCATAATTGAAAGACTATATCATTTTAGATAGGATATGATATCAATGTAAATATATGACATCATTATTTGAAAATTATATTAAATTGTCATATGATATCATCAATGTAAATATATATCATAATTGGAAAGTTATTACACTATAAGTAGGAAATGCATATTATAATGTGAAAAATGGGGGCTGGAGAGATGGCTCAGAGGTTAAGAGCACTGGCTGTTCTTCCAAAGGTTCTGAGTTCAATTCCTAGCAACCACATGGTGGCTCACAACCATCTATCTGTAATGAGATCTGGTTCCCTCTTCTGGCCTGCAGGGATACATGCAGGCAGAACACTGTATACATAATAAATAAGTCTTTAAAAAATAAATAAATAATGTGAAGAATGTCACATCATGCTTGGAAGGATATGACATCATCAATGTGAACATATGACACCATAGTCAGAAGGGTATGGGACCATGAGTAGAAGGTATGACATCATAATTAAAAGAATATGACATTTGATGTAAATATGACATCATAATTAGGAGGGTATGATATGATATCATAATGGCATGATATCATAATGATTATAATATCATCATTATAAATATATGAGCATAATTGGAAGGCTATGATACCATTATTGTCAGGATATGACATCATCAATGTAAATATATAATTGGAAAGGTATGACACCACAAATATGACATGACACCATAATTGGATGACTATGACATCATAACAGAAAGATATGACAGCATAAGCATAAATTTATGACATCACAATTCATAGTATGATGTAATCAATGCAATGGCATGACATCATGGTTGGAATTATGACATAATTGGGAGGGTATACTTCATCAGTGTCAATATATGGCATCACAATTGGAAAGTTATGACACCATAAATGGACTGGCATGACATTACAATTGGAAGACTATGACATCATGAATGTTGGAACATGACATCATCGACGTAAATAGATATCGAAATTAGAAGGGTATGACATCAATGTAAATATGACATCATAATTAGAGGTATAATGCAAAAAATGTTATATATACATACATATATGTGTGTGTGTATATATATGTATATATATATATATATATATATATATATATATATATATATATATATATATATATAAAGAATATACACCCTTAAGAAATACAACCTTCTTGGTTAGCTGTCCTTCCTTCATTTCATCCTTTCTCCATTGCTTCTTCTTCCCAACCTACCTGCCTCCCTACACACGTCCCATCCTTTATCTTTTATTATTCCTTCTGCCTCTTTTGTTTCATCTTTCTCTTTCTCCCTCCCTTCCTTCTTTCTTTCCTTCCTGTCTTCTTTGTACTTGTCAGACAATGTTTCTGCAAAAGAACCTCATCCCTATCACTAATACAAAGTGTTGTGAGCACTGCAGTGTAGTATACAGACTGGGCATCACATATAGCTAGTGGATGTGTAGCATCAAGTGGCAGAATCTGAGTCTTTCCTCATGGTGAAAATGACCAGAAGCAGAGACCACCATGCAGGGACAGAATGCTGCTTAAACCCAGTCAAACAGGAAGATTTTCATGTGTCCAGGTTTTACTCCCTTTGTGCCTTATGTTACAAACCCACATCCTGTAACAGCTTTTTTTTAATATGGTGGCACTTCATTCCACCTTGGTCATGATCCCCTGGAGAACTGTCAGGATCAAGGTTGAGAAAGCCTTCTAGCCACCCTGTTCCGAGTCTAGGCAGTCCTCCTTGTCGAGATACTCCCTGATCACAGATGGAAGAATGGGTTGCACAGGGTCTAACTGTAATCTAGATGGGGGTAGGGTTCAGAAAGCCCATGAAATGGTGAACGAGCATGCACTCTGTGTTTGCTGCCTGGAGACGAAGCCAATCTTCAAAAGGTGTAGAATTACTGGCTGTGTTATATATGTAATAGATGTAGGACACCTACTACCTGCCCTCTCAAAGTTTAAACAAAGAACGAAGAACGAAGATTGTTCTATGGTGGAATCCCCATACAGACACAGCCCTCAAAAAAAATCCCAAGTTGACCCAGGTGTGCAGGGATCACAGAGGAGAGGCATCTACTTTTGTCAGGGTAGTTGTCTATTGTGTGAGGGCAGATAAGACCAAAAGCTGGCAAACTTGTGGATAGCAGCTGTTCAGTTCACTGAAATACATGATTTGCTCTTGGAGAGAACTCACAAGATGTCAATATGCAGTAAGCTCAGTTGTCAGTAACAAATTAGCTCTACAGATTCTGTTTAGTACAGAGGGAGAATAGGATGTCTTCAAGTCCCAGAGTGAGAGGTCTTTTTCTCTGGATATCACCAAAGACCTCAATAGTGAGGAGGTAGCCTCTGCAGTCTCAGTCCTAAGGGAGGGGAAGTTTCCCTGTTGGGATACAAAAAGCATTTCGAAACTGAAAAGGGCAATTTCCCTGAAATACAGATATAACTATCTGTCCTGCTTATGAATGTCAGGGAATCTATGGGAGCATGGATGTTCACAAGCATGGGTGTAACTTTATATGCAGTGTCTGTGTTGTGTATGTTTGTCTGTATATGTGTACTGGAAGAAATATTCATGTACCTACATCCTCCACTGATTTGTACCATGCCCATGGGGTCCAGTTTCCCTAAAGAAAACAGAATGAAGGGAAGTGGTTTTCATTTGAGTGGGAAGCTGCTGAGTAAGGCAGAAGCACTCCCATCCCTTCACAGATCACTACCTGCATGGACACCTGCAGGGTCCCCCTCACCTAGCTGGCTGTGGTTCTACCTCCTTGTCTAATGATCCTCCTACCTCATTCATCCTTTCATTCTGTGTCCATCACCAGGCCCTGGAAACCCAGCAGTGAAGAGAATTTTCACAGCTCAGAATTTAAACAAAAGTTTCTCTACCTCCTCACTACTGCCACCTGAGCTAGATGCCGGCCAGGAACTGAAGGGAAGCCCAGGGTATATGGAGAGATTCTGAAGGGCTGTACGGAGCATGGTGTAGCAGTGACTGTGTACAATGGCTTCAATCATAGCTCCTGAAGGCTCTGAGCCTCTTACCTGCACAAGATGCCTATGTGCATGCTCATAAGAGGGCAGTGCTCCCTCCCCAATCAGTTCCGTGTCAAACAGCTCTGTGACCAGGATGTTAGCACGACATGGCAAGTCACCATCTGAAAACAAGTGAATAGAGTCAGAAACGTGCCCAGACTAGAAAATATATTTATGACAAATACGTTAAAGACACCACATCAAAAAGAAGGGGCTAGAGAAATGACTCAATGGTAATAGCATGTGCTGCTCTTGCAGAAGACCCAAGCTCCGTTCCCAGCACCCTTATCAGGCAGCTCAGAACCCCTGTTAACTCCAGCTCCAAGATATCTGACACCCTCTTCTGGGTTTTGAGGAGTTCTTTGGTCAACTGTTTTCTAAACCTCTAAAACATAATATACTGCTACAATTATTATTTTTAATGAGCCAATAGACCTTGGAAAGAGCTATTTATCATGGAGAATTAACTGTAAACATTTCTAACAGCTGATGAATTACATTAGACAAAGCCCACTCATCTTCCCTACACAGAGGACAAATTTCACAGCTGACACTGAAAAGGAGATGTGTTAAAGTGGGTTAGAGTTAAGTGCAGTGCAAGGAGTCCTGGAATCTTGTAGACCTTGTCAGGACACCACTTTCTAGCCTGGAGCCTGGGTTCTTACCATCAAATCAGGTACTTAACTGTAAAACGGGGAGGGTTAGCAAAGTACCTCTCCTATGACACACACATGGGCTCCATGTACCCATTTTACTTAAACATCAGTAAAGTGGAAGTTAAGTGTAAGTAAATGGAAGTTAAGAGCAAACTCCATCTCTTGGCTTAGAAAGTGTCCATTGTCTTTAATACGTTAAATTCAAGCTGCAACACACTGTCCCCACCTTGATCCATCCCACTGCACTACCACCCACCCACTAGCCTCTGCCTTAGTGAACAGCACCTGTCACACAGCACACAAAGTGGCATCATTTGTCAAGTCTAGGACTGTCCTATTCACCATATCTCAATGACTACAACAACGCCTTACAACCAGTAAGAGGAGTCAGCAAACACCAGCTGAATTCTTGATTCTCCCCTGTCAATCACCAAAAAACCTTGCCAATTCTACCTCCTAAAATAAATTTTAAGGTGATGAGACTTGAAATGATTTACCATCCAAGTTTGCTTCGTTAAAAAAAAAAAAAAAAAACAAAAAAAACGAAGCTTTATGATCCAGTGAATTTTAATAAATACTTCTTAGAGCCTAGTATTATCAAGTTAGTGTGAATTTATGAGAGGGTGGTGTACAGGAGCCTGAAGAAAGGCAGTTATATTAGGTGTGTCCTAATTTATCACATGAATGCAATGGACAGCTGAACAACTGTTGCCACACATACTCAGGGTAATCCATCTAAGGAACAGGCTCCAAACTGAGATACTAATTTTAAGACCTCCGAACAGACCCTTGGGGAACTCACATTTGGAATAAGAAGGAAAGTAATAAATTAACAAAGGTATATGCCTAATCCTAACATTCAATAGGCCATTCCTAGTAAGTACCAGGCTAGCCAGGCCTACAGAACAGATCCTTTCTCAAAAAACAAAAACAAAAGAAGTGAAAAAGGAGAACTAATATTAGGAAACATGACCAGGAACTGGAAAGTTTCAGGAAGGATGGAATGCAGAAGCACCAACACTGTGGCATCTAGAGCAGGGAAACAGAAGACTTCTAATGTAGTAATGAGGAGATCACTTGTGGCAGGATATGGCAGTGCACACCTGTAGTCCCACCACCTGGGAGGCAGAAGCAGGAGGCCAATGTATTTGAGGCTAGCCTGGGTTACATAAAGAGACTCTGTCCCAATAAAATAAAAACCTTGCCAAGCCAACCTTTAAGATGGGGAACTAGTATAGGGCAGTTTAATCAAGAGGGAGAGGCAGGTAGATCTCTGTGAGTTCAAAGCCAGCCTGGTCTACAGAGTGAGTTCCAGGACAGCTAGAGCTACACAGAGAAACCCTATCTTTTAAAACAAAACAAACAAGTGTTGAAAGAGAGAGAATGGTGTGTAAGAAAAGAAAAGAGGCCGGGTGGTGGTGGCGCACATCCTTAATCCCAGCACTCAGGAGGCAGAGGCAGGTGGATCTCTGTGAGTTCGAGGCCAGCCTGGGCTACAGAGTGAGTTCCAGGAAACCCTGTCTCAAAAAATGAAGAGAAAAGAGGGTGCGGGTTCCTCAAGTGAGCTTTTATTTCTTTGTTGGGCCTGGTGTGGTGGTGCAAACCTTTAACCCCAGCACTGAAGAATTCAGAGATTCACCTGCCTCTGCCTTCTGAGTGCTGGGATTACCATTTCCCTGGCTAAAAGAATCTTTATAGTTAGGAGTTTGTTTGAGGCCAGCCTAAACTGTGTGTTGTGTTTATACATACACATGTAAACACATACATATGTACACAACACATACAACACCACAATACACACAAATACACACACACACACACACACACACACACACACACACACACAGATTTTTTTTTTTTTAAATTAGATTAAGGGGCTGGAGAGATAGCTAAGTGGTTAAGAACACTGACTGCTCTTCCAGAGGATCTGGTTCAATTCCCAGCACCCACATGGCAGCTAACAACTGTAACTCCAAGATCTGACACCTTCACATAGACATACATAGAATAATGCACATAAAAAAAATAAATTATTTTTAAAAGTTAGAATTAAATATAATCACTTTACGTTTGAATGCTTTGCCTGCATATATGCCTGTGCATGGTATACGTGCTTTGTGCCCACTGAGGTCAGGAGAGGGCACGGAATGCCCTGGAACCAGAGTTATGGGTCATTGTGAACCACCACATGGGTGCTGGGAACTGAACAGTGCTCTTAACCTTTGAGCCATCTCTTCAGCCCTATATTTGGGTTGTTTTTAGAAACAGCCTTGCTATGTAGTTCAGGCTGACTTGAAACCTACGATCTTCTTTCTGCCTCAGCTTTCCAAATGTTTGGGATTGTCCACACCTCCTAGCTTTAGGGTCTTAGGGATCAAACCCAGGGCCTTACATACCCAAGACAGGTACTCTACCAATGGCTACATCCCTATCCTCAAAGTAATTTTTTTTAATGTGAGAAAAAAAAATCCAGGTATGGTGATCTGTTGATCTGCCTGTTATTCCAGTACCCAGGAGGACCAAGGCCAACCTCATCTACAAAGTGAATTCAATACCAGCCTGGACTATATTAGATCCTGATGATGATAATGGCAAAATTAAACTTAAAATAAGTAGATCCTTCAATCCTAAAATACTGCATCTTAAAAAGTGGTAATGGCCGGGCAGTGGTGGCACACGCCTTTAATCCCAGCACTCGGGAGGCAGAGCCAGGCGGATCTCTGTGAGTTCGAGGCCAGCCTGGGCTACCAAGTGAGCTCCAGAAAAGGCACAAAGCTACACAGAGAAACCCTGTCTCGAAAAAACAAAAAAAAAAACAAAAAAAAAAAAAAGTGGTAATGGCCATAAAGAAAAGCTTGTCTTTCCCCTTCCCCAAATGTTTTAGCTGTGTTCTCCAAGTTTCAAAGAGCATGTAGAATTTTCTAAGTTCAAACTCCTGACTATAAAGACTTTTCTTACTACTGTTAAGTTTGCTTAAAGCAAAAAGTTTCTTTGCTGTGTGTGACTGCTGTGACATTTCATTAGCTCTACTTTTCACACAAAGGTCCTCACACAGGAGGAACACCCCTCACCTGGTCCAACTGTCACCTCAGTGGAATGCTTGTTAATAACTTTAATCTTATCACTGAAGCCATTTTTCTCCACAATCTTCACAGCAGCATCAGCCATAGGCTTAAAAACCTGTAAGCCAGAGAAGGGGTGAGAGGAGAGATAACAGGGAGGGGAAATGAGCAACGTACTAAAATGAAACAAAAAACCCACTTATCGCTCAGGGACTCATAGCTAGCAAGACAGTACCTGACTCTGGTCCCATAATTTGATGCTAAAAATGTTTTAGTCTCCAAATATGTGATAATGAACATCAAAGGATGAAATTCAGCCAGGTGTGGTTAGCTTGTGTCTAATCCCAGAATACAAGATGGTAAGGCAGGAGAATCATCATGAGTTAGAGGAAAGCCTGAGCTATAGTGAAACCCTGTCTCAATTGCCCCCACCTGCACAAAAATAAGTTTAAATTCAAGGTACTGTTTACAACGTCCCACTTAATAGGGTCATTAGGTGTCACTGCCCTTACTAAATATGTTGCCCTTACTAAATATGCTAAGAGCAGAGAGAGCTGTTCCACAGACCTGGAAAAATGTGCTTTAGTCTCCAGAGATAAGAAAGACAGCTAAAGTATGGCGAGACCACCTTCATTTTCAGAACTGACCCAGACTAAAAGCACAGTCTGTATTTCCTTATGAAACAAAGTAGAGCACTTTACTCTCCCAGTCATACCCCCTTTCTTTTTTCTTTTTGGTTTTTTCGAGACAGGGTTTCTCAGTGTAGTTTTGGAGCCTGTACTGGATCTCGCTCTGTAGACCAGGCTGGCCTTGAACTCACAGAGATCCGCCTGCCTCCCAAGTGCTGGGATTAAAGGCGTGCACCACCACCACCACCACCACCACCACCACCACCACCACCACCACCACCACCACCACCACCACCACCACCACCACCACCACCACCCAGCCATACCCCCTTTCTTAACCCACATGATCCTCCCCAACATTCATAGGCAAGCCTGAACCTTTCCTATCCCATCTACCAAATCAAATCCAACTGGAGGCTGAGTATGGTGATAATCCCAGCACTTGGGAAGTGTAGGTAGGATTGGGAGTTCAAGGCCTGCCTAGCTACACAGTAAGTTAGTTTGAGGCCAGCCTGGCCACACAAGACCCTAGTGTCTAACACAAACACAACCCACAGGGAAGCACAAAGTCTTCCCTTCAGAAGTCATCCCTGAGCCCTTCACTAGCCCCTCTAGGGGCTTTTCAACCTGCCTAGTCTGGATGTCACAGCTCTAACCCATAAAACACAGAAACGCTCATAAATAAAAAGGGAAAACAAAATAAATGATGGAAGATTTTCATTTTTTCCTAAATCTTTTTCTGTATTTCCTACCATGAACATGATTTGGGTTTTTACATGACAAAGAAAAGCATATCTTTTGTTTGTTTGTTTTTCAAAACACGATTTCTCTGCGTAACAGCCCTAGCTGTCCTAGAACTCAATTTGTAGACCAGGCTGTCCTCAAACTCACAGAGATTCTCCTGTCTCTGCCTCCCAACTGCTGGGATTAAAGGTGTGCGCTACCACGGCCCAGCCTCATTTTGATTTTTTTTTGAGACAGGGTCTCTACATAATCATAGCTGTCCTGGAACTTGCTATGTAGACCAGTATGGCCTGGAACTCAAAGAGCTCTGCCTGCTTCTGTTCCACCTCCCAGTGCTGGGACTAAAGGTATGCAACACCACGCCCAGCTCATATCAGTTTCTGTAAAAGATGAGCCTATGCCGGCACTCAGGAAGCAGAGGCAGGAGGATCTCTGTGAGTTTGAAGCCAGTGTGGTCTACATACAGACTTTTAGGACAGCCAAGACTACATAGACACTGTCCCAACAAAGGAACAAACAATAAAGTGAGTGAAGTTATTTACAAAAAAAAAAAAAGTTTTTGGGGTCTGGAGAAATACCTTAGCAATTAAAAGCTGTGTGGGGTATCTACCAGAGAAGACTGTTCAGACGTGGATTTAAGCCAAGAGAAAGTCTTTATTAGCTAGCCAGTGACTACAATGGGTGTTTGGGGTCCCAGTATAGCCCCAAGTCTTTCTCAGGACAGGCTCCAAAGCTACACAGAGAAACCCTGCCTTGAAAAAAACAAAACAACAACAAAAATCTAAATAAATAAATATTATTATTGTTGTGTGTGTGTGTGTAATGATGTGCATGCATAAGTGTGAGCATGCATGTGCCACAGAGTGCGTGTGTAGGTCAGAGGACAACCCTTGGGAATCTATTCTCTCTTTCCACTGGGAGATCCAGGGGTCAAACTTGGGTTATCAGGTTTTCAGGACAAGTCATACCTCTATACCTCTGCCCACTGATCCATCTATCACACTATCCCAAATGCTCATCCTTCTAGACTTTGAGATTAGGGCCACACTGTAGAGATGACAGGGTGGGCAGCTATCAGGAGCCTAAGTGGAATACATTCTACTGTTGACCTCAGGATTTTATGTGATTAAAATTTTTTATCTTATTTAAGATATTGTTATTATTCATTTATCACATTTCTTGTTATAGTGTATACTATTTACACTATAATAAAAATAACATGCTTGGGGCTGGAGAGATGACTCAGTGGTTAAGAACACTGATCTCCAGAGGTCCTGAGTTCAATTCTCAGCAACCACATGGTGGCTCACAACCATCTATAATGAGATCTGGTGCCCTCTTATGGCCTTCCCGGACACATGCAGGCAGAACACATGGTATACATAATAAATAAATCTTCGAAAAAAATAGTAACATGCCTAATGTTTCATTAAAGAAATAAATGGTAAGGATGACAAGATGGCTGAGTGGGTAAGGGAGCCTGCTGCAGAGGCTGATGAAATGACCTGAATTCAGTCCCTGAGGTCTGCATAGTGGAAAAAGAAAACAAACTCCTAAAGGTCAACAGTAGAATGTATTCCTTCTACTTAGGCTCCTGATAGCTGTCCACTCTGTCATCTCTACAGTGTGGCCCTAATCTCAAAGTCTAGAAGGATGAGCATTTGGGATAGTGTGATAGATGGATCAGTGGGCAGAGGTGTAAAGGTGTGACTTGTCCTGAAAACCACCACACAAATGCCCCCCCACACACACACATACACAAAACAAATAAATAAAAATGTGATTAAAAAAATTTAAGGGGGCTGGAGTGATGGCTCAGTGGTTAAGAGCACCAACTGCTCTACCAGAGAATCTGGGTTCAATTCCTAGCACCCACACGGCAGCTAACAACTGTCTGTAACTCTAAGATCTGATACCCTTACACAGACATATATGCATACACCAATGCACATAAAATAAAGATAAATAAATTGTAAAAAAAAAAAAAAAATTTAAGGGTATGGTAGTGGACACCTTTAGTCCTTGCACTTGGGAGACAGAAACAATGGATGTCTATGAATTAGAGGCCAACCTGGTCTACATAGTGAGTTCTAAGCCAGCTAAGGACATGTAGGTAGACCTGTGTCAAAAAAAAAAAAAAAAAAAAACAAAAACACCAGGCCTGGTGGCACACCTTTTAATCTCAGCACTTGGGATATGGAGCACCAAGACTACATAGAGCAACCATGTCTCAAAAAACCAAAAGAAGAAAGAAAAAGCCAGAATGTAAAAAGCAGCTAGTTCTATAGGGACATTTAACCTCGTTATACATTAAATATTGCAGTGTCAGGTCACACTCCAGGAAAATTCAATAAAATAGCATTAATTTTAAAAATTGTTGTTTTAAGACTGTCTGTGGTAACTCAGATTAGACAGGACCTGTTGGAGATCCAGGATGACCCTGAACCCTGATTTCCCTAAGTCTACCTCTGGAGTATCAACAGCCAGTTTATGGAGTGCTGGGGATTGAATCCAGGTCTACATGGCAGGTTGATACTCTAGAGACTAAACTATATCCCCGACAAACACTTTAATGTAAATCTCAGCACAAAGCAGAAGCATCTCTTAAAAGTTTTTTTCTTTTAAATTTATTTTTATGTGAATGATTGTTTTGCCTGTATATAAGTCTGTGTATCATAGGTGTACCTGGTGCCTGAGGAAGTCTGAAGAGGATGGAACTGGAGTTATAAGCCAACATGTGGGTGCTGGGAATCAAACCTGGGTTCTCTGCAAGAGCAGCCAGTGCTCTTAACCACTGTCCAACCTTTCCAGCCCACATAACAATTTTTGAAAGCTCCTCAGGGAATCTGACACAGCCAAGTCTGAGAATCACTGTTTCAGAGCAGAAAAAAGCTCCTGGAGAAAGAACCCTGTCTGACTCATCTCTATGTATGAAGAAGTTGGTCACGTGCTTGGCATGTGATTGTCAACAGATGGGGAAAACCAAAGGACCTAAAGGCCTTCCCATTTAAGATATAGGGTACATACCTGAACAGTATGGCTTACCTCAACAGCATAGCAGAAGTCAGCACCTGCAGTAACTGCCATCATTGACAAGAGACCTGTGCCAGTGCCAATGTCAAGGACCAAAGCCTTCTCTCCTCTGTCTTTCACCCTACTCACAGCTGCCCGGATACCCTGGTAGTATTTTATATTCTAAGAAAAAGGGAAAATAACCGTCATGTCACATGTTGTTATAATTAAGTGAAAAGGTCTCTACAGAATTGGAGTCATGGTTGGCAGCACCAGTTTAAGTCAGGACCCTATATCCTTTCTAGCCCCCAGATCAGCAGCACTTCCCAGCTGAGCTAGAGAGGTACTGCAAGACTCCGAGATCACTGACTGAGCTTCCTGCCCTGTATTAAGTGATTCCCTGTCTGCCATAATCTTCTATTCCCTATTGAATAATGCTGGAGAGACTGCACACCACTGTCCTCCTTAGCTGAGAGGTACGGCCAATACAGAAATTAAGAGGGTGAATGGCAGGTAGGAGCAGGGAGAGAGTATGTCCTTCCTAAGGAACACTGTTCTAATCTGTGTCCTCTCAGAAATGGCAGCTGGTTCCAGGCCCCCTCTTCTCCCAGTACCCCACAACCAACCTCCGCTGGTGCCTCAGAGCAGCACCCAAACCCAAGTTCA
This sequence comes from Peromyscus maniculatus bairdii, assembly GCF_049852395.1. Classification (NCBI taxonomy): domain Eukaryota; kingdom Metazoa; phylum Chordata; class Mammalia; order Rodentia; family Cricetidae; genus Peromyscus; species Peromyscus maniculatus. The sequence goes on along the minus strand of NC_134856.1, from coordinate 39,142,243 downwards.
TTGATCTCAGAAAGCACCTGCCCACAAGGGCCTTCTTGCCAACTTCTGGAAATTTCTGTCAGTCCTAGATCAGGGCTTCCTACTTAGTTGGGTATGTTCTCATTAAATACTCCAGCAAACCTGGGTCCTTGGAGTGCTCTTAACTGCTGCAGGCCGCAGGAAAATGTAATGGAATCCAGCTACTATCACAAAAGCTACTACTTGGAAAAGTCAAGGACTTTGACTTTTCCGAATGTCAAGCCATGGCTTAAGAAGTCTTGGTGATATTTTAGCTTTTGTATATATATTAACCAATTCCTGAATTAATTTTCTTGTATGCTATGTATGCTTCCAAGAACTCATAACAGTGTATTTTATCTGAAATACCTATCAAGTATCCAAGGCCAAACGATCTGCTGTTAAGCTCAGACCCTCCTTTCTTATACAGCCTTAGTGGTATTTATACTAATATTATAGACTCCTAAAATTTACCTAACCACCTCTAGGAATGTAGTTTGAACACATAAATTCCCTTCTTCTGAGATACATATAAATGTATCTCAGAAGATGAGATGAGAGAATATATGTTTGTTTGTTTTGGTTTTTGTTTTCCGAGACAAGGTTTCTCTGTGTAGCTTTGTACCTTTCCTGTAACTCACTCTGTATCCCAGGCTGGCCTCGAACTCACAGAGTTCCGCCTGCCTCTGCCTGAGTGCTGGGATTAAAAGCGTGCGCCACCACTGCCCGCCTTCTTCTGATATATTAACCAATTTTAGCTCTTAGTTGACCTCCTCCTTTACCACTCCCCTTTTGGGTTATAAAAGAAAGCCTGACAGTCGCTGCCTGAGGAAAACTCTTGTCTGCCTTTCAAGCCTGGTGACCTTGCTTTAGTTAGAGCACTGCTATTGCATGGGTATAGAACTGTAAACCTCAGAAACTTAAGAGAGGGTTTTTGAGGATTTTGACTGGAGAACTGGATGGAGAACTAGAAGAATGAGATGGAAGATGGGGAAGAGCCAGATGGGGAAGAACAAGATGAGAAAGACCAAAATGGGGCAGAACTGAGATGAGAGAATTAAGATAGAACTTTGAGGGGACAAGTAGATACAGCTAAAGAAAAATCAGGCAAGAAAGGAGCTAGGCATGAGAACAGAACTGAAGCTGTGTAGATAGGATTACACACACACACACACACACACACACACACACACGAGACAGGATTTCTCTGTGTAGTTTTGGTGCTTATCCTGGATCTTGCTCTGTAGACCAGGCTGGCCTCGAACTCACAGAGATCCACCTGGCTCTGCCTCCCGAGTGCTGGGATTAAAGGCATGCGTCACCACCGTCCAGGGTAGATAGGATTTTATCCCAGAGGAATAAAGTAGACGGACAAAAGAGCTTGGTGTACTTAGATTCTTTTCCCGAAAATAATTCTCACTGTTCATAGCTTCTCTTCTGGGCCTCTGGGAAGAATATTATTAAGGCGAATCCTTAATAATATTCGAGACTTAACCACTGAGCCATCTCTACAGCCCCAATAAATATTTTTTAAAATTGTTTTCTCGTTTATTTACTTATTTGTGTGGCTTGGGGAATGTATGTGCATGCACATGTGCACACAATAGAGCATATGTGTACCTCAAAATAGGATCTGCAGGAGCCAGTTCTCTCCTTGTACCATGTAAGTTTTACGGACTAAACTGAGGTCCTCGGGTTTAGAGATAAGTACCCTTTACCTGATGAGCCATCCTGCCAACCCAATGATTAAAAAGGGTTTTTTTTGGTTTGGTGGTTGGTTTTTGTTTGTTTGTTCGTCTGTTTTTAAGTTTAAAATACCACGTGCTGATTTCTTTTCTTTTTCCAATGCTGGGTATCACTCATGACCTCACATATACTAGTCAAACGTACTACTGAGCTATATACCAGTCTTTAAAATAATAAACGTTGACAAAACTTTGAAAAAATTATTCCATACATCAGTAATGGGAACATAAGATTACACAGCCATCCTAAAAAAAGTTCCAACAATTTCTTAAAATGACAAACACATACTTACTAGGGCTAGAACCATGGCTCATCAGTTAAGAGCACTTACTTTTATGACCTGATTCAATTGCTAGTATCCACATGGCAGCTCACACAGTCAGACTGACCCTTGGGTTATCATGCAGAGGAATGAGGAGAGGAGCCCAATGCAAGCAAATGAGGGCTGAGCAAGGATTTGCAGTTGGAAGATCGGCAGAATTTGATGATAGATTACAGGCTCACAAAAAGAGGAGAGAGCCATCTTTCTGGCTTGGATGGAATGTCATCTGGCCAACTGTCCTCTGAAGTAAGAGACCCTTTCTATATGGGTCATGCTAAAATCAGAAAAATCTCATAAGCACAAGACTCAATAATAAGATGTTCTTAGTCTAGTAAAAAAAAAAACCAGGACTGCAATCAGGTGTGGTGGCGCACACCTTTAATCCCAGCACTTGGGAGGCAGAGACAGGTGAATCTCTGTGAGTTCGAGGCCAGCCTGGTCTACAAAGTGAGTTCCAGGACAGGCTCCAAAGCTACACAGAAAAAACCTGTCTAGAAAACACAAAAAACAAAAACAAAACAAACAGGAAAAAAAAAAAAAAAACAAAAACAGGACTTCTTTTTCCCAAACAGCTTAGCAAACACACTCAGATATTTGATTAAAAATTAGAAGACCTTTAGTATAGTCTGTACATTGAAGGTGCTCAAGAATGTCCTTTTAAGACTAGAGAGATGGCTCAGCAGTTAAGGATGCTTGCTGATCCCACACTGGGCAGTTACAACACAACTTCAGCTCCAGTGGTATGACACCCTCTTCCAGCCTCTAAAATCACCTGCACACAGTATGTATCTGCACACACAACGTGTTTATGCAGGCGCACAGGTGCGCGCGTGCGCGCGCACACACACACAGTTAAAACGTTACATTGTACCAATAAATATACAAGATATTCAATTAATTGTACTGTATATGTGTATAGGTATGCATGTGCCTGCTTGCATGTGTATCCATCCATGTGGAAGCCAGAAGCTGGGTGTCTTCTTCTATCAAATTCCAAGGTATCTGAGACCAAGTCTCAAGCAAGCCCCCACAGTCTACCTGTCTCTGCCACTCCTACTGAGGTTAGAGACACACTGTCCTGCCCAGCTTTTACACGGTGCTGGCTGATTCAAATTCAGGTCCTCACGCTTATGAACCAAGTGTTTTTATCCACTGAACCATCCACCCAGCCCTTGTCTACTGCACCTTAATAAAGCTGAGGGGGAGAAAAACAGCCAGAGGTAGAACCCAGCATCCTGAAAGATTTTCTAACTATTTACCATACATCTCTCAGTATCACTGAACATCCTGATTCCTGGGAGAGTCTGACCTATAATCTAAGATTCCAAAGTCCACATCCAGATTATGGTTTCTACCAGTCATGCTGGTACACCACCTTTCAACCCCGGTACTAAGAAGGCAGAGAAAGGTGGCATCTCCAAGTTGGAGGTCAGTATGGTCTACATAGCAAGTTGGTTCCCATCCAACCATGGCCATACAGTGCAACCCTGTGTTAAATATGGTTTATTTTACACTCACTCTGTCTTTGTCATGTAGCATATCTGCGTAGGATGACCTTCAAAGATAAAAAGAAAGAAAAGGTAAGTCAGAAACCTTTGCTCATACAGACATGCGTGAATACATCAAAGAGTTCCCACATATAAATGCAGTCTTAATTGGATGGAACAAGTGTGTCATCCTTTAAAATATTCTAATAGCCTGGTGTGGTAGCTCAAACCTATAATCTCAAGCATTTCAAGGCTGAGGAAAGAGAATGAGTTTAAGAACAGCAAAACACAGTCTCAAGAAAATTTTTTTTTTTAAACTGGGCATAGTATCGCTTACCTTTACTCCCAGGACTTGGGAGGCAGAAGCAAGTGGATCTCTGTACGTGAGGCCAACGTGGTCTGTATAGTAAGGCTTTGTCTCAAATAAATAAATAAATAAATAAATGAAAATTTGAGTTATTTGGGGCAAGAAATACATGCACCATGGCCTAAGTGTGGATGTCAGAGAACAATTTTGTGGAAGGTAGTGCTCTCCTTAAACCATGTGAGTTGCAAGGACTGAGCTCAAGTCTGTAGGCTTGGCAGCAAGCCCCTGTACCCCCGAGCCATCTTGTCAGCCCCCAAGTTTATTTTAATATGTCAGTTACTGCCATTCTCTGCTACTGCAAAAAATCATCTCAGAGCAGATGCTCTTCTCACACCTGAAAATGCTCTAGTAGTTAACCTAGAGAAGTACTTTCCAAGTGTTTATTTATGTGTGCATCTGGAGAGCAAAGGTCAATTTGCAGGAATCAATTCTTGCCTTTCACCTTTACATGGGCCCTGGGGATGGAACTCACGTTGTTAGTGTTGGTAATGAACACCTTTAACCTGCCGACCCATTTCACTGGCCTACCAGTTAGCCTGTAATAGAAACTCGTAACTTTGAACATCCTGATCATTAGAACTCAATAATCCTAACCCTTGACCTACCCTCGAATAATCCTTGTGCACCTTAGAACAACCCCATACAGTTACACTGGGAAGAGGAATAGGAAAGGGAGAGCCCAGGCTGCTGTCTATGTGAGGGTCATCAGGCTCAGAAGTTCACATCCAACCGGGGGAAATGACTGCCTAAATGCGCTGTGTAACGAGTTTCAGAAAGTAACATCCATACTTCAGTTCACAGCACATCATCGGGAGAAACAAGAAGCTAAATATGGTGTGCAAAAGGAAGAGAATCAAATACAAGAGATTTCTGGAGCAGACTAAGGGCAAATGGGAATGGGAACATGAGCAATCATGTAGGGGGCATGGAAGGGGATAGTCCTGAGGAGGGCTGACTTGGGGGGGCGCGCATTTCAGGGTGAGGTAGAGGCTGAAGCAGGGGACTCTACCAGAGTCTATGAGAAGGACCCCAAGTTAGACTCCTAGCAATAGTGGATAAGTAGCCTGAACTGGCCATCTCCTGTGACCAGACTGGTGCCTGGCCCAATTGTCATCAGAGAGGCTTCATCTAGCAACTGATGGAGGCAGATGCACAGACCCACAGCCAAACATTATGCAGAGTTCGGGAGGAGAGCAGGAACAAGAGGGGTCAAGGACACCACAGGAAGGCCCACACAATCAACTAACCTGGGTTCATAGGGGCTTGCAGAGACTGAACTGACAACCAGCGAACCTGCATGAGACCGACCTAGGCACTCTGCATATACGTTACAGTTGTGCAGCTTGTTCACCTTATGAGACTCCTCACAGTGAGAACAGGGACTCTTCCCAACTCTTACTGGCTTTCAGGACCCTACTCCTCATACTGGGTCACCTTACCCAGCCTTAACACATGGGGTGGTGCTTAGTTTTACTGCAACTTAATATGCCATGTTTTACTGATACTCCTAGGAGACCTGCCCTTTCCTGGATGGAGACAGAAAAGGAGGGGATGGGGGGGGGGGGCGGTGGAAGTCAGCGACTGGGAGGGGAAGATGGGGGGACTGTAGCAGGGATGTAAAATAATAGATGAATTTTGGGAGTTTTTTTTGTTTGTTTGTTTGGTTTTGTTTTTTTGGTTTTTCCGAGACAGGGTTTCTCTGTGTAGCTTTGGAGCCTGTCCTGGAACTCACTCTGTAGACCAGGCTGGTCTCGAACTTACAGAGATCCACCGACCTCTGCCTCCCAAGTGCTGGAATTAAAAGCACGCACCACTACTACCCAGCTTAAATGAATTTAAAAAAGGGGGGGGGGAGAAAAATCACATCCATATTTTACAGCAACTAAAAATTCTTGAAACTTGAGGGCTGGAGAGATGGCTCAGAGATTAAGATCATTGGCTGCTCTTCCAGAGGTCCTGAGTTCAATTCCTAGCAACCATATGGTGGCTCACAGCCATCTATAATGAGATCTGGTGCCCTCTTCTGGCCTGCAGGCATACATTCAGACAGACCACTGCATACATAAATTTTAAAAAAATTCTGGAGACTGGGGCCAGGGGTGGAACTCAGTGGCATAACACACGCCCAGCATCTAGTATGTGTAAAGCCCTTAATTAGATCCCCAACACAATATACACAGGTAAATACATAAAGAAAAGTAAAAAGCTGGAAACCCTGTGCAAGGTCAAGATGAATACCCAGGACTCAGGCCAGAGCCCGAAGATGCTCTCTGGGACTCTAGGGGAAGCTGAGGCACTAAAGAGGCCTCCAGCTTTCTGCCAGCTGGCTGGGAAAGTTATCTGAAATGCAGATTCTCTACATACACCAGTCAGGTCAAAATGGAGTCGGAGAGCTGCACCTGAACCAACTCCACCGCAGGGTTTCAACACTGCTGTATATACTCTACACTGCAGAACACCACAGGAAAGAACACTTCTCCTCGGAACCACCTACAGTCCTTCCTGTGCTTACTTTATTCTCCCCAAGCTTAGGAGGGAGCTACAGGTGCCACTCAGTGATAGAATACTTACTTGCCTAGCATGCTTTAAATGAAGATGAGGGTATAATCCTAAGAATCCTCACTTCATTCCCCATCTACCCCATTGTGTTGGTTAGTTTTTTTTCAAAGTCTGTTTTAGTTTTGAGACAGGTCCCCAACTATGTATCCCTGGCTAGCCTGGAACTTGATATACAGACCAAGCTGTTCTTGAACACAAGGAGATCCACCTGCCTCTACCTCCCAAATGCTCAGCTTCAAAGTATGTGCCACCACCAGCTTGGACTAATTTTAACTGTCAACATGATATAAGCTAGAAGCACTTGAAAAGGAATCTAAGTGTGGAATCATCCAGATCAGTGGCCTACAGGTACCCTGCGGGGCCACAGTTAGTATCACCTGAGTAGCTGCACCTGGAGAATTTCCATAATAAATTCTGAGATAGAAGCTGGAGAGATGGCTCATAGGTTAAGAGCACTGGCTGCTCTTCCAGAGGTCCCGAGTTCAATTCCCAGCAACCACATGGTGGCTCACAGCCATCTATAATGAGATCTGATGCCCTCTTCTGGCCTGCAGGTGTATATGCAGATAGAGCACCATATACGTAAAATAAATTTAAATTTTTTTTAATTCTGAGATATACAGATATTCTGATATATATAATTAATTTTTTCATTCCTTTGAGTCTGTTGATCTAGAGAACCCTGACTAAAACTAATTGTGGTTCTGGAGAAACAGAATTGTAAGGATGAGTTTCTCTAATAGGCTTCGTGGTGTCTGGAACAAGTTCTTCAGCTGAATAGAATCTATAGTCACTAAAAACTCCTCAGATAGCTGGGCATGGTGGTCCACATCTTTAATCCCAGCACTTAGGTGGCAGAGGTGGGCAGATCTCTGAGCTGGAGGCCAGTCTGACCTATAGAGGCAAGTTCCAGGACAGCCAGGGCTACAAAGAGAAATCTTGTCTTGAAAAACAAACCAAAAATTCCTTAGATAGTATTAAGAATACTGAAAATCCATGGTGTGCACTATTTAAAGAACTTGTCGAGATAAATGCATTTGATTCCCAATTCTCCTCTTGTGATGTATAAGAAATTTAGTGATTCTGTGTATGAAACTTTTGAACATTTCTGAAAAAATAATAGTGATGCTAGTTCATTCCTTTAAGTACTTTTGGACAAAGTTACAAAAGACAAAAATGAGTTGGGTAATAAAATTGACTGGCTCCAGATGCACATAAACAATCTAAAGGTTTGTAAGTGTGCACTTGGAAGAAAATCCTCTGCACACACTACCCCCGCCCAAAAAAATTCATTAAATGAGTGAGCTACAAAATAGTAACAACAGTCTGGTCGGTGGTGGTGAACGCCTTTAATCCCAGCACTCGAGAGGCAGAGGCAGACAGATCTCTGTGAGTTCGAGGCCAGCCTGGTCTACAGAGTGAGTTCCAGGAAAGGCACCAAAGCTACACAGAGAAACCCTGTTTTGAAAAAGGAAAAAATGAAAGAAAAAAACCAAACAAACAAAATAAAACAAAAATAGTAACAACAGCTAAGTCACACCTGAGATGTTGAGAACCGGAAGTTACCTGGTCCTTAAAGTTGGGTGTCTCAAAAGTTAGAGTAGTCCTAGAATAGCTGTCACTCATTGGGGGGCTATGACCAGTAATCACTTAGTCCACAAGGTGGGGTGCCCCTGTAGTCCCAGTCTGGCGCCTGGAGCCCAGAAAGTTCCTATTCCACCCTGAAAGCTTGGAAACTGGTTTGCTGCAGAAGGAAGCAGCGGCAACAGAGCAAACTGACTCACGGGCAAGAGGAAGGCCAAGCCAGTAAACGGGGAAAGCTTCCTTCTGAAAACCCCTTTTCATCTGGGTGCTGCCAGAAGGTGCCACGGCAACCAGGGTGCTTCTTCCCACCCACCTCACCCAAGACAACATGGAAAATTCTTCAGGTGCAGCTCCCTACTCAGGTGAGGTAGGTCTAATTGTGGCAAGGTAACACTAAAACCAACCATAACAAACAGCCACCCAGTCCCATCTGCATTGTCTACAGGCAGCTTTCATCCATTTCCATTTCCTCTTCCAGTGCTTCTTTGTACAAAAAATAAGCAGCACCGTATTTCTGACCCAAACGCAGTATAACTCTACACTTGCTCTTTTCATGTAATATACTCTGAAGATCACTCTACCAGTGGAGGATGAAATAAAGAACTTCGTTTCTGTTTTCCCAGTGGATTGCATTTTGCAACACAGATACACCACAGGTTTGCCTAACAATGTTGATTGACGTGTTATTTTCAATATTTATTCTGACTCAGAATAAAACCAACCAAGCCAAGAATAAGGAAAACTTCATCTATTTGTTGCTAATTAGGATTTCAGCCTAAGGTAAATTCATGCACTATTGAAAATGTGCTCCCTGCCCACTTTATATGTTGTGTGCACATTCATATGTATATGTGTGCACAAGCACAAGTTTGTATAAGCATGTGGAAACCTAGGAAAATCTCCAGTCATCTTCATTTATACTGTGCATCTCCTTTGAGTCCGGGTCTCTCACTGGCCAAGTTCACCAATTAGAAGAGACTAGCTGATCAGCAAGCCCCACGGATCCTTCTGTCTCCACTTCTGCAGTGCTGACATTACCAGTAGGAGTCACCACACCCATTTTTTGTTTGTTTGTTTTTATGTAGATTCTGGGGGCTAAAGAAATGATTCAGCAGTTAAGAGCACTGGCTGTTCTTACAAAGGACCTGGGTTTGATTCCCAGCAACCACATAGTGGTTCAGTCATCCTGTGGCTCTGGTTCCAGGAAATATGAATACCTATTCTGGCCTTTGTGGGTACCAGGCACATATCTACATGCAGGTAAAACATTCACACATTTTAAAAAAAAGGCAAGACATGGTGTCACAAGCCTTTAATCCTGGTACTTGGAAGGCAGAAACAAGTGGATCATTGAGTTCAAGGCCAACCTGGTCTACATAGTGAATTCTCGAACAGCCAGGGCTATATAGTGAGATTCCATCTAAAAAAAAAAAAAAAAAGTCCTAGAAACTAAACTAAGGTCCTACAACCACTTTACCAACTGAACTATGACTGCAGCCTCCCTACCCACTTTTTTTTTTTTTTTTAATTTATTTTAGGAGCTGGAGAAATAGCTCAATGGTTAAGAGAACTGGCTGCTCTTCCAGAGGACCAAGGTTTGATTCCCAGCAACCACATTTGGCTCACAACTGTCTAACTCTAGTACCGGGGGATCTGACACCTTCTTCTGACTTCTGTGGTCACTGCACACATGTGGTGCACAGACACACATTCAGGCATACACATAAAGAGCCAGATGGTGTGGCACTTGGGAAGCAGAGACTGGCAGAACTGTGAGTTCTAGGCCAGCCTGGTCTACATGCCAATGGTCCATAGTAAGATCCAGTCTTCAAAATAAATAACATCTTGGGGCTGGAGACATGGCTCAGTGGTTAAGAGGACTCAATTCAATTTCCAGCAACCACATACATGGTGGCTCACAACCACCTATAATGGGATCCGCTATCCTCTTCTGTCTGATGCTCTCCTCTGTCACGTAGGAACACATGCAAATAGAGCACTAATATACATAAAATACTTAAGTAAATCTTTAAAAAAAAAGTAAATAAAAATTTAAAGCTAGTTATTTTAATTATATATGTATGAGTCCATCTGTGTGTGAGGATACATGCACCTGTGAGTGCAAGTATCCACAGAGTCCAGGAGGGGGCATCAGATCTTTCAGAGCTAGTTACAAGAGGTTGAACTGTCTGCCCTCTTAACTGCTGAGCCATCTCTCAGGCTCCCTACCTAATTTTTAAAGACATGTCCACTCACTAGATCCCTGGCTTTATCAGCCACTCACTTCTCACCACTGCACTGAGATAACTCGCCCTCAGCACCACCTGCTCACTGCTGTTGCTAATGGTCATCAGCACTCAGGACTTTTAGCAGCCTGACCCTAACAGTTACTGCCTCTTTCCTAAACTTCCCTTTTCTTTCCATCCTAACTTTCCTTCTGCTTTTGCTTCTGCCTCCTCAGCTAATCCTGACTTGACATTCCATACCCTTTGTTGAGATCCTGCAACATCTCTCAATTTCAACTTTCCCAAGTTCTACAAATTCTGTCTCAAGACCCATGCTTCTACCTACTGGCATCATCATCTGACTGTCCAAACCTTAACACCTCATGTCCAATACCTTTCCCTCTAGAACACTGCCAATCTTCCAATGACCCCTCCTCTCAGGGAATAAGGTCTCCATCCACCTAGCCAGAAGACATCTTGGTCCTTCTTGAACTTTTTCGCCCTTACTGCATACAGTGAGTTACTAAACTCGAGCTCCTTCGAGCTCTTTTTTCCTCCCCTTCACTGCTTCTCCTTTAGGATTACAGTAACCACCCACCCCCTTTCTCTCCAGCCCACTTCCCACACTGCTTCCAGCAAATGTTTTCTTCTCCTATTTAACATCTCAACAGCTCAGAAAACAATGTTAAATCTTCCACAAAACGAAACTAACATCACTGAGCCCTATCTACCTGCAGCCAACTGAGAAGTATCCCTTGTTACCTGGCAATTTCCTGGTGGTAATCATAGTGTTCATCCTCCTCCAGCCATTCCAGGGATCCCGTGGTTGGATTGGCACGACCACAGAAGACCTTCATGGTGCCAACTGGCTCCTCAAGGCTTACACAGAAATGTGGCCTTGTCAATTTACTTCTTAGGAACAGATCCGGATATCAGAAACCTAATCAATTATAATGCCTATGGTGAAGGCAAGGGACAAGAAAACAAAAAGGGGGCAAAAATCAAGAAACAGACAAAAATGTCAAAGTCACTTAAAAATTTTTATTAATGATGACACAGGTATTCTCAGCTCTGGGGAGGAGAGGCAGGAGGATTTCTGTTAAGTTCAAGGCCAGCAGCAGGGTCTACATAGGAAGTTCTAGGCCAGCAAGAACTACAGTGATAGCCCATCTCAAAAAATATATTAATCAGTATTTTAATATTTCCAGCAAGGGTGATCTCACTTTATATACAGCATATACTATCAAGAACTATAATAAAAGTCAGGTGTGGTAGCACACGTCTACAATCTCAGCAAGTAGATAGAAGGATCTGAAGTTTGATGCCAGCTTGGGCAACGCTGTGAGACCTTGTCGCAAAAACCAGAACAAAATACGCGACGGTGCATGTCTTTAATTCCAGCATTAGAAAAGTAGAAGCAAAGCCGGGCGGTGGTGGCGCACGCCTTTAATCCCAGCACTCGGGAGGCAGAGGCAGGCGGATCTCTGAGGCTAGCCTGATCTACAGAGCAAGTTCCAGGACAGGCTCCAAACTACACAGAGAAACACTGTCTCAAAAAAACAAAAGAAAAAAGAAAGGTAGAGGCAGGAGGATCTCTGAGTTCCATGCATGTCAGAACTGTACAGTGAGACCTTGTCTTATTTTAAAAAAAAGGGGGCGGGGGATCCCATAGTAAATATATAATACTGTCTGGAAATTTTGGCACTCTTCAGAAATTTCAACAGGATCAGAAGTGCCTCACAAGTTCATCCAGGTCCAGCCCTCAGGTGAGGCAAGTGCGAAGGCAAAGTGAGCCAAGCAATGAGCTAACAGAAGACAGCAAGAGCGCCGAAGTGAAGTGGACCTTCCTCAGCATATTAAACACACGTATCTGTGGTGTCACTAGGGTTTAACTGAGAATACTTAGAAACGCACTGAGGTCCACTCCAGAGTTTTAACTAAAAGCATGTCTACGTAGGGTACACACACTTTACTACACTACTGCGGGCAAGTGTTGTCAACTATTGGTTTCCAACTACTAAGAACATGGACTAAAAAAGCCATCCCGGGCCGAGCGGGGGTGGCGTGCTCCCTTAATCCCAGCACTCGGGAGGCAGAGGCAGGAGGATGTCTGCGTGAGTTCGAGGCCAGCCTGGTCTACAGAGCGAGTTCCAGGACAGGCTCCAAAGCTACAGCGAAACCCCGTCTCAGCCCTCCGGAGTAAGAGGAACGGCTGAGCGGTTCGGGGACCGAAGGCTGGGTCCGGGTTTGCGTGGCTGAAGCGAGGCTCCCTTGTGCCCCACACCCTTCTCTGTGCTCGGCCACATTTTGAGAAAGGACCATCACCCAAGCGGACTGCTGTGTCTGGGCAGACCTGTCCGCCGGGGTGTCTGAGCAACTCCACGTGGACTCTGGGGAAGTCCAGAAGTATTCCGGAAACCCGAATATACCCACGCCAGGGCCCTCCGCCAGAGCCCTAGAGACGAGGTCCGAAAGCTGGCTGCACCCAGGACCAGCCACGGCCCTACCTCCTCGGCACCGCCAACAGCTCACCCGCTGCGGGAAGCGCTCCGCTCGCCGCCAACGCTGCGGCCATTGTGCCGCGCCCTCCGCCCGGGGGCGGGGCCTCCGTGCGTACGTAGGCGTGACGTCACGCGGCGCGGCCCTCTGCGGGGCCGAAGAGATCTCCCGTCGCACCCCGCGCCTTCCCACAGTGCTCCACGAGAGTCGCTATGGAGGCCGGCAGGACCGCGGTGCTGCGCGTGAAGCGGAAGCGTAGCGCGGAGCCTGCGGAGGCTCTCGTGCTGGCCTGTAAACGCCTCCGGAGCGGCGAGGTCGCGTCGTCTGCTCCGGAGACGCCAGAGGGTCCGGAGACAGCGGCCGAGAGTAATGTTTTCCAATTGGTTGCGACCGTGCGCTCCCAGGTATGAGGTGGGGGTGGACTAGGGGCGGAAAGGATCTTTGAACGCTGCCCGTATACAAACAGTTCTCCTGTCTCCCCTCAGGAAGAGCCGATCCAGCAGCTTGTGCGGGCTGCCCTGCGCCCGTCCCGGAGCAGCCAGCTGCGTATTCGCCGCGATCTTCGTGCCTCAGTTCGCGAGGTCCGTAAAGAGGGCCGCTACAAGGTAGTCTCCAGCCACCGATCTTCGGGGATCTCTAGTAGTTTGGAGCCCCAGTGTGTGTCAGAAGCTGTCGGGGATGCCGGCTTCCAGCTGTTGGACCTGATCCACGAGGAGGGAGACCCAGAGGCGGCTGCCACAGACTGCTGCCAAGTGAGTGCTGAACGTCTCTGCTCTGCTCCCAAAGGCAGAGAGAGACAGCATACACGATAAGCTTAAGGATGGATAGTCCACTCTAAAAGAGAGCTTTTTATTACCTGTTTGGTTTTTCGTTTTGTTGAGTTAGAGTTTTGCTGTGTAGTCCTGGTTGACCGAGTACTGGCTATGTGGCCCAAGCAGGCCTCTGACACATCACAGTCCTGCTTCAGCTGCTCCAGCACTGGGACTACAGGTGTGTACCATCACACCTCTCACGATTGGTTCGTTCTTTCTCTCTCCTTTCCCCCCACCCTCCTTTGTCTCTTAGTCAGTGGGGGGGGGGGGGGGTTTCCAGGCCAGCCAAGACTACACAGTGAGACCTTGTCAAAAAAAAAAAAAAAAAAAAAAAAAAAACAAAGTTGGGTGTGGTTGTCCAGGCCTTTAATACCAACACACTCAGGAGGCAGAGGCATTAATATCTCTTTGTGTTGAAGGCCAGCCAGGGCTACACAGTGAGACCTTGTCTCCAAATAAAATTGTTGTAAGGCCTTTTGAAAAGTAGATTTGCGCCTATTTAAAATATATGCATTGTTATTTAGAGATTGTTAGACTTTTGTTGCTCTGACAAATGAAGTAAAGGAAGGAATGTTTTGGTCTTCTTGTTTTTGTTTTGTTTTGTTTTTTAGCTCAGAACTTCAGCGGTTTTGGTTCATGGTCAGCCTCAATTGCTGTGGCTCTGTATTGTAGCAGAATACTATGGCAACAGAAGTATGTAGCAGAGCAATCACCCTACAGTGGCCAGCAAGCAGATTAAAAAAAAATTAAAGTTTGTTTATATTTTCCTAATGATCATACTTCCAGGATTCAACCTAGATAAATAATTCAACAAAAGTGCACAGCTTTGGCATTTACAAAAGACACTGCTGATTTCCTGTTATTGTGCTGTCTGCTTTGCCAGGTTTTTGTTTGGGCTTTGTTTTGCATTGCTTAAGGAGCAACCCTGGGGCAAGTGTTCTTCCACCAAACTGTACCCTAATTCTGCATTTTCCTTTAATTTGTTTTATCTTCACAAATACTATGAGGGAGATACTTTTATCACCATTTTGTTTTTACTCTTTCAAAATAGCAGGTTTCATTAGGACATTTTTGTACATCTATACTGTCTTTTTTGATCACATTTGATCACTACCCTTTGTTGTTCCACTCACTCCTTCTGAACCCCTCTTCTCAATGAACCCTGATTATTCTACTGTTGTTACTATGGTCTTAGTTTGTATTTGTCTGTGTTCCCATGATTTTATTTGGGATTGCTTACAGAAGCATGGGTGAGAGGTTTCCAGCTGTGTTACCTGGACTTTTGTGTCTATGTTTCTTTCTTTCTGAGATAGGGTCTCACTATGAAAACCAAGCTCTCACAGAGAGCTGCCTGCCTCTGCCTCCCAAGTACTGGGATTAAAGGCATACACTGCTACACCTGGCTTTGTATATTTTATTAATGTCTGACCACATGCCTCCTTTCTGGAGAGGTGAATAATTTAATATACAGGAAGACTTAGAACAGTGCCTCCTGGTGAATATATGATAAATACTTGTTAAATGTTAACTATTGGTACTGGTGTGCCTGGAAGGCTAGTAGCCACTAGCTGCTTTGTGTGCTTGATAAAAATTAGGTTGATCGCATAAACTTAAAAAACTGGAGTTTCTTAGGGTGACCCATGAAAAGCAAGCATAGTACTTAGAAAAGTAGATAACCTTAATTTGTGAAGATGTTACCACATTAGAGCAGTGGTTCTCAACCTTCCTAATGCTGTGACCCTTTAATATAGCTCTTCACATTGTGGTGACCTCAAACCATAAAGTTATTTTGTTGCACCAGGTAGTGGTGGCACATGCCTTTAATCCCAGCACTCAGGTGATAAAGGCAGGCCTGGTCTACAGAGCTAGTTCCAGGATAGCCAAGGCTACACAATGAAACCTGTCTCTGGAAAAATGGGGGAAAAAATTGTTGCTACTTCATAAGTATAATTTTGTTACTGTTATGAATCATAATGTAAATATCTGATATGTAGGATATCTGATATGCCATCCCCAAGAAGATCAAAACGCACAAGTTGAGAACCACTGATTAGAAGTAAAACAGCGCCGGGCGGTGGTGGTGCACGCCTTTAATCCCAGCACTCGGGAGGCAGAGCCAGGCAGATCTCTGTGAGTTTGAGGCCAGCCTGGTCTACAGAGCGAGATCCAGGAAAGGTACAAAGCTACACAGAGAAACCCTGTCTGGAAAAACCAAAAAAAAAGAAAAAGAAAAACAGCTGGGAAAGAGGGAAGGCATGGTAAAGCTGTAGGTCTTCTGCATTCCATAGGTTATAGGTGACTAAGCTTTGTGTTACGCTAAGGAAACAGAATCTAGTACTGCAAGTAGCCAAGTGTGTTTGTTTTTCCTAGGAAAGATAATTTGCACCTATAGTCAGTGGGCCAGAGCAAGTTCCTTTCCTTCCATTGGCTGATTGATACGCAGCCCTCAGATAGTGTTAAGTGTTGGTGCTTCTTGGGGTCATCTCTACTTTTTAAATGGATCGGCAGTGAAACTAGGTAAGGGCTTGTTTTCTCCAAGATTATCACCATTTTTCAAATGCAGGACACATTCATTGTGATACTGCTTATAGAGGCTAATAATTAATTCAATAAATAGATATACATGGGGCTATAGAGATGGATCAGCAGTTTTTGCTGTTTCATCACGAGGACCTGGGTTTGGTTCCCAACCCACATAAGGCCCCTTAAAACTGCCTGTTGCTCTGGTTTAAGTGGATCCAGTACCTTTTGGAATCTGGGTACAAGTGGTATACATATAGACAAACAGGCATATGTGCATAACACATATGCAAAAATTTTAAAGGAATAGACATACACAATGGTTTGGAGTTTTAAGAACAACATGGGAAATAAGTGTTTAGCAGTAGAACGTGCTCTGTGTAATATAACTGAAAATATGAGGGCATATATGCAGACATTAAAAATAATTTTCCCAAAGAATGGTGAGGTTGCTCAGCAGGTAAAGGTACAACCTGAGTTCAATCCCTAGGATTGTGCACATGGCAGTACTGTCCTGGTTTCCTTTCTGTTGCTGTGAGGCATTTTGAACAAAAGTAACAGGATAGTAAAGGTTTTAGGAAAGGCAGGAGCTTGTAGCAGAAACCATGTAAAATGCTTCTTTCCTTCTAGTTTTGGGTTTTTTGGAGGCCAGGTCTTGTGGGGGGCCATCCCACCCCCACTTTTCCCCAGGGTACTCTTGAGCAGGAGCAGCGGGAAATATTAGATAGAAATATAGCTAGAGAGACAGACAGAAACAGAATAGCCT
Source organism: Peromyscus maniculatus bairdii (assembly GCF_049852395.1). Taxonomy (NCBI): domain Eukaryota; kingdom Metazoa; phylum Chordata; class Mammalia; order Rodentia; family Cricetidae; genus Peromyscus; species Peromyscus maniculatus. The sequence continues at coordinate 39,125,359 of NC_134856.1, read as the reverse complement.
CGGAAGGACCTAAATCCTTGTCCATTGGATCCAGAGCTTTATTCCAAAGGGCTTTTTATAACACTGCCAAGGGGCGGGGCAAAGGACCTCCCCTTGCTAGGTACAGCCAAGTGTAGACCCTTCCAAACACCTGGTACTCAGGCCCGTGGTCCAATCATCCTCTTATGCAGTCCTGCTGGGTAAAGCCACTAGGAAACCTAGGTAAGCTCCAACAGGGTCTCACTATGTAGCTCTGGCTATCCTAAAACTCAGTATATAGACCAGGCTGGCCTTGAACTCAGATGTCTGCCTCTGTCATTTGAGTGCTGGGATTAAAGGTTGTGCACCACTATGTCATGCTGGAAAGTGCTTCTGAGTGTCTTGCTCTCTCAGGCTTATGTTTAGCTTTCTTTTGTAGCCCAAACCCCCTGTTCAGGAAATGGTGCAGCATAGTCTGTGCCCTTTTATAATTAACAAGGTAATCACTCACAGACAGGGCCACTGGCCAGTCTGCACAATCCCTCAATTGAGATTCTCTTCTCTGGTGACTCTAAGCTATGTGAAGTTTACAGTTTAAGCTAACTAGGACACATACAATTGTAATAAAAAAATTTAATTTTTCTACAAAGTATAGTAGCTCAATGCCTATAATCCCAGCGTTTAGGAAGGTGAACCAAGATTTCCAAGAGTTTGAGGCCAGTCTGGGCTGACATAGTTCAGACCAGTAACAAAAGTTATGAGTTCATGAAAAACAACACAGCAACCTAAAAGTAAGCTAGAAATTTAGGGGTAAAGATCAGTGATAAAGCACTTTTATCTAGCTTGTATAAGGCCCTCAATTCAAATTTCAGCACTAAAAAAAAAAAAATCACTTAGTTTACCCACAACCCGAAAGTAACTAGAAGGAAGCTGGTTAATTTACTCTGAATATAAAATTGTTTGGCATTTTTGTTAGTCTTAGAAACTTAATGACTACATAATTTAGTGGATCAGGTGGGGATCTATTAGTTGGAGCCAGAACTCTCCTCATAAAGAGCTTTGGGCTGGAGGTTAAGAGCACTTGTTGCTCTTGCAGAGGACCTAGGTTCAATTCCCAACACCCACATAGCAGCTCACAACCATTTGTAACTCGGGTATCAGGGAATCCAGTGTTCTCTTCTGACCTCTGAAGGCACCACATATACATGTGGTACATATACATGCATATAGGCAAAACACTCATACACCTAAAAAATCTTTGAGGAGCAAAAGCCTACACAAAAGCTTGTACCACTAATTCCTTTGTGACTTTAGAGCAAGGAAAATTTCCCCTTGGTTTGTATGTGATATGATCAGTCTCCCTCTGTGTGCTTTGGTCATGGAACATTCCTACTTTTGTATGGTAGCTGGTTTGAGCTATGTCGCTTCCTGTAATGAACTTGTTCAGAGGGGCCATCTGCAGCATTTCCCTGCAGCTTCCAGATGACCCAGGCCCTGTAGTCAGCTAGAGAACATCTTAACCTGGGCTAGTTCTTTTCTGGGACTTTTGTGTTTTCAAGCTCTTTCTTCTGGCAGAGAGATTATAGGTGAGTCTAGTTTTTATTAAATTTATGATATTGGTCAATTAGGATGAGCCAGAGGACGGATTTTAGTAGGCCCTATGTGGGCCTATGGATCCCCAAGGAAGAACATAACAGCAAAGAGTATTCAAAAAGACCTATAGAAGCAGGTAGAAAGAGACCTGCGGTCCCAGTACTTGGAAGGCAGAGGCCTGTCTAGTCTGTATAGCAAGTTCCCTGCCAGTCAGGGCTACACAGCAAAATCCTGTCTCAAAACAACAAAATGTATCTTGTACACAGCATGAAAAACAATAACAGGCCTTCATTTACCCAATCCTTAGAACATTAAGGGTTTTTTGTTTTTTGTTTTTTTTGTTGTTTGTTTTTCCAGACAGGGTTTCTCTGTAGCTTTGGAGCCTGTCCTGGAACTCTCTCTGTAGCCCAGGCTGGCCTTGAACTCACAGAGATTTGCCTGCCTCTGCCTCTTGAGTGCTGAAATTAAAGGCGTGCGTTACCACCATTGAGCAGAACGAACGTTAAGTCTTACTGCTATCATCTGTCTTTGTAGACATCTGATCCAGATGTGATCCTCTGCAATTCGGTAGAGTTGATCCGTGAGAGGCTGACTGTATCTGAAGATGGACCACGAGTGGAACACCAAAATGAACCAAAGCATAATGATGACTATGTATATGACATTTACTATATGGAGATGGCCCCTCCAGGATGGATTGAAAACATCTTGTCTGTGCAGCCCTACAGCCAGGAGTGGGAGCTGGTAAGGGGTCTAGGAGGAGAAGGACGTGGTGTATCAGGGTATTTGGACTTCCTATACCCTGCTCTTTTTTGGTTTTGTTCTTAAATTTTACAATTAATTTTATTTAGTGTGTATGCCATGGTCCATGGGTGAAGTCAGGGGACTTGTTCTTTCTACCATGTTGGCTCATGGGATCAAACTTAGGTCATCAGGCTTGGTGGCAAGCACCTTTAACCACTAAGTCATCTTGCTATCCTTTTTTGTTGAGACAGGTCTGGTATAGGTCAGGCTATAACTCACTGTGTACCTAAGAATAAATTTCTGATTCTTCTATCTCCAAAACACAAATGCTGGGATTTATGCCACCATTTCTTGCTTCCTTCATCCCCCCTCCTTTAACAAGTTTGTGGGGCATGTGTGTGTAAATGCATGTTCCTGTTTATTGGAGCACACAGAAGCCCAAAGTTAACATTGTCTTCCTTGAAGCAGGGTATCTCACTGAAGCCAGAGCTCTCCAATTTCAACTAAACTAACAAGACAGCTTGTCCCAGAGATTCCTATTTCTGCCTCCCATGGGGTGAGGGGGGGGGGGTGTCTCAGGCAAGCTACCTAGCCCACTCAGCTTTACATGGGTTCTGGATATCCAAACTCTGGTGCCTAAGCTTGTACAGCAAGTATTTTATCCACTAAGCCATCTTCTAGTCCCCTATTTTTCTGAAACAGTATCACTATGTAGTCCAGGCAGGCCTTGAATTTTGGCAGTCTAAACTGCCTCAGCTTCCCCAATATTGGGATTACAAGCGTATAACACCACACATGGCTGTGAACTCCACTCTTGATGTTTGAGGGTTTTTTGCTTTGTTTTTGGCTTTCAAGATAGGGTTTCTTTGTGTAATAGCTCTGTTTGTTCCTGGAACTTGCTTTGTAGAGCAGGCTGGGCTCAAACTCAGAGATCCCTCTATCTCTGCCTCCCAAGTGCTGGGATAAAAGGTGTGTGCCACCATTGTCTGGCTGGATTCCACTCTTAATAAACATTGTTCTAGTTCTTATTTTTGCTTAGAAGGAAAATTCTAAATCCTTTGTTTAAAAAAAAATCCTTGTTTAATAGCAAATGTGTTTGTTGGGATACCTACATTGAAAGTTTTGTTCTTAATGAATTTTCAGGTGTTTTTGAATCTTCATGGTTTTTTAAAAGGACCTAGGTCCAATTTCCCAGAATTGTCAAAACCAGACATTGACATGAATAAGAACAAAAATACTTGCTGGGCAATGGTGTCAAGAATCCCAGCACTTGAGAGGCAGAGGAAGGCTGATGTCTGTGAGTTCCAGGCCAGTCTGGTCTACAGAGCGAGTTCTAGGACAGCTATGGCTTCACAGAGAAACCTGTCTTGAAAAATGAAAAGAAAAAAAACAAAAAACTTTTATTACCTCTACAGGCCAGAAGAGGGCACCAGATCTCATTACAGATGGTTGTGAGCCACCATATGGTTGCTGGGAATTGAACTCAGAACCTCTGGAAAAGCAGCCAGTGCTCTTAACCGCTGAGCCATCTCTCCAGCCTACCACTTTTCAAAACATTTGCATGCTGATGCACAAAGTAGACAGAAGAGGATATTAGTGAAATTACAGAAAATTGTAAGCCATAATGTAGGTGCTGGGAATTGAAGTCCTCCTCAAAAACATCAAGTGCTTACTGGGAGGTGCTGGTGTTTCCTGGGAGGTAGTGGCAGCACTCAGGAGGCAGAAGCAGGTAGATCTCTGAGTTTGAGGCCAGCCTGGTCTACAGTTCTAGGATAGCCAAGACTGTTACGGAGAGAAACCCTGTTTCAAAAAACAAATGTTGAGGTTTTGTTTGTTTTTTTTAATTTTTGTGTATAAAGAAGTCTATGTGTATGTCTGAGTGGACGTGCATGTATCTCTGGGTGCCCTTGGGGGCCTCTGTTAACCAGTTTTGCAGATGGCACCCACCTTAGACCACTATGTGGTCTCTAATCCTGTTTTCCTGTACCATTTACTGTTTTTGATCCTGACCTTTGGCATTACCCAGTCATAAAATCCTTTTCCCACCTGATAGTCCTTCAGGAATTTGTAGATGGATGCCATTACCTCCTTTTACTCATTCCCCTCTAATGACATTGGAATGTGATATCTCTTGAGTGAAGTTAGGTTCTTATAACCCCTTCATAGCCTAAGATTACATAGTCTCTTATAAAGCAGAGTCAGATGAAGTGCCATTTTTACATTGTACCTTTACTTGAATCTCCCCAAGATGGTATGCCAGTAGCTTCCCCTAAGGAGCATAACTTAGAGGTTTTGGACTTAAACTTGTGTTTATGTTGAGATGTTCAGGTGAATGATGATCAGCAACCAGAAGACACATATGATGATGAAGATGATGAAAACAGTGAAAATAATTGGCGAAATGAGTACCCAGATGAAAAAAGCAGTGATGGAGATGAAGATTCTAGAGGTAGGTAGCAACCCAGGTGGGGAGGGGCTGATAGGAGTCAAGATTGAGATGAATGAAGATGTAATTAATTGATGGGTATGCTGCAAATGGCTGGCTCCCCCCTCTTTCCAGGGGAACTGCGAGGGTATAGTATCTTTTCAGTCCTAGGTTCTAATCCGTAGTTGTTACTGCCTATGTATGGGAAGTTATTTCACTTCTTTGAACATCAGTTTCTCTCTAAAAATGAGACAATATTGGATCAACTTTAGCATTTAGTAAAAGGTATAGCCCATTCTTTTCCCTACTCCCATCAAGCAAGAAAGTATTAACAGGGTTGGAGAGATGCTCAGTGGCTAAGAACACTGGCTGCTTTTAGAAAGATCTGAGTTCTGTTCCCAGTACTGACATGGCAGCTTATAACCATCCTTAATTCCATTTAATTCCAGGGAACCCTCTCTTCTGACCTTTGTGGGCACCAGGCCTACATGGGATGCACATACATACATTCAGGAAAAACACTCAAATACATTTAAAAAAAGCCTTTAATTCCAGCACTTGGGAGTCAGACAGGTGAGTCTCAGTTCAAGGCCAGTCTGGTCTACAAAGTGAGTTCCAGGTCAACCAGGGCTACACAGAGAAACCCTTTCTCAAAAAAGAGTATTAACATACCAGCCAGCAAGTCTGACAATCCAAGTTGGATCTCCAGAACCCTTGCTGTGGAAGGAGAACCAACTTCCATATATATATATATATATGTAGGCTATATATATATATATATAGGCTCGAGCGTGTATTTTATTTATAATGGATAATAAAATCCTTATCTCCTTATAGGCTCTAATGAATACAACAGCTTCAGTGAGGAGGAAAGAGACAGCAGGCACTTGGTATGGAGCAAGTACCCTTTGGATGTGCAGAAGGAGTTTGGCTATGATAACCCCCATGATCTGGATTCAGACTGATGGTCTCATGAGATTCTTCCACAAGCCCTTGAGGGCTCAGTGACTACACTACCATCATCTTAGGATGCCTAACTGAACATGTAGAAAGAAAAACTACCCCATCACAGTAAAGACTTAACTAAGGGCTCTTCTACTTGTAAGTGCTAAGTGAAGCCAAGAATGCTGGCTCATGCCTGTAATTTCCAGCATTCAAGAATCTGGGAGCAAAAGGAGCACTGAAAATGCAAGGCTAGCCTAGGCTACATAGAAAGTTCTAGGCTAACCTGGGCAAAATAAGATTCTATTAAAAGAACAAAAATAGTAAGTGATCCTACCGTCTGGAAAATAAAATGATGTAAAACCTCCAGCTCAGGTGGTTTTTCTGTCATTCTACTTCTGTGCTCAAGCCTAAAAGGAGCTTGTGAGAAGACGCTCTTTATTTCATCAGCAGTATAATTTACCTTCCCTACTGGAGTGCCTGCCTCCAGTGAAGCCTGTTTTCTTTGATGGAAGTCATCTCTACAAGGGCAACAGTGGCTCCCCTGCCTGAGCTATGGGAGACCCCACCCCACCCCACCCCTGGACTCTGATAATGGTTGTAATGACTGCTGTCATCTTTTGGCAGTGGTGCCAAGGAACAGTATTATGTGATATTCTTTAATAAAAAATAACTTTATACACAGAAGCGAGCAATTCTTTTAAACCCTTTTCAATCTAATTATCTTAGGTGTTTTCCCCACAGAACAGGGAGAGGTTAGTGAGGCAGACATTTCATTGATACACTATAGACTAAGTTAACTGTTCATAGCACTCATAAAAAACAAGTTATAGTTCAGTATACTGTGGCCAATTAGTTTCAGCACTGCCAAAATCCACCATCTATTCAAATCCCTTACATAAAATGATACAATATTTGCACGTACTCTGTCTTAAGATTATAAAAATCTAATGTAAATGCTATCTATAAATTATACCACTGGTGGGGAAGGACAAGAATATGTACATGTTTAGAATAGTCATATTTTCCCCAAAATATTTTTTAAAATCTACAATGAATTGAATTCATAGATGACAGGGCTCACACACATGAAAGACCCACCATCAATAGGACCACTTTTGTTGCCAGACTCCTAGAAGCATTCATCCTACCCATTTTCTAAATCTCAGCTTCCTTAGCCCTAGATGTTGTAGTGTTGTCCAACAGAACTTTCCACAGCATGTTCTATATATGTACTGTGCAATTGTATGGCTGCTGAGCACTTGGAAATAGTAGTGCAACTGAGAAACCTTGGGGATTTTTGTTTTGAGGGACGGTGAGACAGTCTTTTAGCCCTGGCTATCCTGGAACTCAATGTATAGACCAGACTGGCCTTGAACCAGAAGAGATCCACCTGCCTCTACCTCCCAAGAACTGGAATTAAAAGTCTGAGCCACCAACATTAAGAGGTTTTTGTTTGTTTTTCTTTTGGTTGGGGAGATTCAAGACAGGGTTTCCCAGTATAGCCCTTGCTGTCCTGGAACTCACTCTGTAGACCAGGCTAGCCTCAAAGTCAGATCTCTTTGCCTCTGCCTCCCCAGAGCTGGGATTAAAGGTGTGGGCCACCACCCCCCTGACTATTTTGATTTTTTTTTTTTAAACTAACAATCTTGCCTTTGTCTTCCAAGCGCTAATATTACAGGTGCAAGCTATCAAATAGCTACATGTGGCTAGTAGTTACTGTAGTAGATACTATAGGTTTAGGGAAATAACACTCAGAACATTCAATTCAGCAAATGCCCTCTCGTCCTGTGATAGCTGATCCATGGGAAAGTAAATTACACAGATGCCTTCTTACCACTACTTACAAGTTCATAAGTCTCCATTCTTTTTCTTTTCTTTTTTTTTTCTTTTTTTTTTTTTTTTTTTTTTTTTGGTTTTTTGAGACAGGGTTTCTCTGTGTAGTTTTGGTGCCTGTCCTGGATCTCTCTGTGTAGACCAGGCTGGCCTCAAACTCAGAGATCTGCCTGGCTCTGCCTCCCGAGTGCTGGGATTAAAGGCGTGCGCCACCACCACCCGACTCTCTCTACTCATTCTTTCACTGTCTATAAGCCTTTACCTAAATGGTAGTTCCTACCTACAAGGAGTTATTAAACTTGTCAAAATGATCTAATTTGTATACTCAAAACTATCCCCGTTACTTAATCTGAAAGAAACAATTCAGTGTGGCAAGTAATTAGCAGCAATATTCTAACACCAGTCATCTTGATCTGTAGGCATACAAACAGGACTAAAATCCTATTCGTCACTATAGTGTGCTCACCGCTGTGTATGTGTTCATTAAGCTTTGGTAACATTAAGGGATCAACAACTTCACAGACTGTACCTAATGCAGAAGGGGAACAAACTGTACCACTCACTGTAAATGGGATTAGCACACCAGGAGGTGGATTCAA